>NW_006441061.1:4542773-4552234 GCF_000325575.1 Pteropus alecto | reverse complement strand
AGACCCGTTTCTTCCAATGTCAATCTCCCTGCAGGTCCCCAGCAGGGGTGGGCAGAGGCAGGTCTCGCCAGCAGCTGTGGCTTTGTCTCCACTGCAGAGGCCAGACCACAAAGCCACAGGAACACCCTCTCTCAACTCCACCCGCCTGCCTCTGTGAACAGGCCCTTGGGTGGGGGCTTTTCCAGGCCAGGCTAAGGGCTGGTGCACAGGCACCACCACGTAGGGACCGCCAACAGTCTCGAGGGTGCCTCTAGGGTGTGGCCTCCCACACTGCCAGTCCTCAACGGTTTGCAACGATTTCCTCTCCAGAGATAATGCAGCTCCAACTAAGTCTAACTCTGCTCTCCACCACCCCCAAACGCAGAGGGGAGTAGGGAGAGAGCGGTACTAGGAGTTGTGGAGACGGTTTGGCTCCACCTCGGTGGGCGGCAGCCTCCACACAGTGTCTGTCCCCAGTGAACCCAGATTGGTCCTCCAGCTCTAAATCTGGCCCTGGACAAGCTGAAAAAGGTACTGCCAGCTCCAGGCTAAGTCCCACCTCCCCTAACCCAGCCCCAGGAGAATGAGAGGACCACAGGCCTTGGACCTCCTGCCCCTGCACATCCCTGCCCACGAGGAACCCCTGTTAGGGGACCTTGGGGACAGGCCCCACCTGACAACACCACCCCTCCTGGCAGAACCCTGCAGCATTCTGTGGAGGAGACAGGCTCCCAGCCCGACACCCTGATTCAGGGGCCCAGGGAAATCTGTACTTTAACAAGCTCCTTCTGGGCAATTCTGGGGACCAGAGGTGAGGTCCCGAGACAGTGGGCCTCCTGAGCACCCCCACCCCGAGCCATGGCCGGCCAACCAGCCTGCCCACCCTCCAGCCTGCGTGTGGAGCCACGGCTGGGCCACTCACCCGGTTGGCCGTGACAGCCAGATTCTGGAGGTTCTGTAGGAGGCCAATGTCGGCGGGGAGGAAGGTCAGGTTGTTGTGGCTGAGGTCCAGGTAGCGCAGCTTGCGGCAGTAGAAGAGCTGGGGGGGGATCTTCTCGATCTTGTTGCGGTTCAGGTACAGGCGCTCGAGGTTGGTGAGGTTGCCGATCTGGATGGGGATGTAGGCGATGTGGTTGTACCACAGCTTAAGGCAGGTGAGGCGGTGCAGGTGCTGGAAGCTGATGATCTCCTCGATGGTCTTGAGGTTGTTGTCCTTGAGGTCGATCTCCTGTAGGTTGTGGAGGCTGAAGATGGAGTGGGGGATCCGCTCCAGGTCGCAGCGGATCAGCTCCAGCTCTGTCAGGTTCACCATCTTCTTGAGGCTGTTGAGGACGATGAGCTTGGTGCCCTCATTGTTGATGGACAGCTTCTGCAGGTGCACGCCCACGTCCGTGACCACCTGCGGCAGCTTGCTCAGGTTGCTCTTGAGCCGCAGCACCTTGAGGCGCTTGAGCTCGCGCAGCCCGTCGATGACGATGTAGCGGTTGTTCTCGGCGCTCAGGTTGCCCGTCAGGTGCAGCTCCTCCAGCGTCTTCAGGCTATAGATCCACAGCGGGATCTCCTTGATGTCCGTGAACTTAATGTGCAGAGCCCGCAGGTTCTCGCGCAGGAAGGCCAGGGCGGGCGCCTCGATCTTGGCCGCCGTGTGGTACAGCCACAGCTCCTTGAGTCCCGTGAGCTGGGCGATGCTGGGCGGGATGGTCACGTCTGGGATCAGCTCAAGCTTCAGCACCTCCAGCTCGACCAGGTCGAACACGGTGTCGGGGATGCCGCTGAGCATGAAGAGGTGCAGCTCCAGCTTGTCCTGCGCGTTCTTGGTGAGCCGCTGCCGCAGCTTGTCCAGTGTCCACTCGTTGTTGAGGTTCAGCTGCCGCAGCTTATTCTCACTCACCTCCGACAGGAAGACGGCAAAGCGCTTCGAGTAGAGCGGGTCATACTGATCGATGAGGTGCAGCATGAAGGCAAAGTCGTTCTTGACGTCGGGGATGTCGCTGTAGCTGCTCTCCTCGCGGATGGACTCGAACGAGTACTTCTTGAGGGAGCGCCGCAGCATCCACCACAGTGTGTACATGCAGATGAGGCCATAGAAGATGACCAGGCTGATGTAGAAGGACGCTAGGATCTTGAAAAGCGTAGCCAGGGGGTGGGCACACCGGTAGGTGCGGTAGCCCGTCAGGCTCTCGATGTCCACGGTGCAGTCCACGTCGAACTTGATGTTGTGCACGTAGTAGACAGTGTAGCAGATGATGAGGATGAACTTGATGACCTTGATGATGGTCTGCCGCATGTAGAGGCGGTACACGATGTCCCCCTCCTCCACATGGGTCCGGAACTTCTTCACTTTCTCAAACAGCGCCTTGGCCTGCTCCCCCTCCTTCTTGTCCAACACGCCCGTCTCCGAGCGGTCCACGATGCCCTGCTCGATCCGAGACTTGGTCCGCTGCAGCATGGGCACGGTGGCCTCAACGTCCTCGCTGACTGTGGATGACTTCTTGTCCATGGAGCCATTCATCTTGCTGAAGGCCGGCTTGGGGTCGCTCTCCTCCACCACTGTCTCCGACAGGGCCCGCGTGGTCCAGGGCGAGTCGAAGCACTTGAGCAGGATAGACACAAAGTGCTCCAGCTTCGAGCTGGTGCGCGGGAACTTGAACCAGAAGTTGCTGCAGGCCAGGAAGATGAGCGTGTGCAGAAGCACCAGGTAGGGGAAGTACTTGGCAAACCAGTGCAGGCGGTTCTCGTAGCACACGGCATCCACGTAGTTGTACTGGTGCCGATCCAGGTCGTATTTGATGCCTGTGGGGCCCGTGTCAGGAGCGGACAGGATCGTGGAGTTGGGGTAGGTGGGCTCTGGGCCAGGGGCCACCCAGCCCCGGAACGAGTCGTTGCAGGAATCCTTGGTGACCCACTTACAAGGCAGGCAGATCATCTTGTCCTGGGTGACCTGCAGCGTGCCCCCAAAGACCGCGATCATCAGCATGACGATGGAGATGTAGTCGGTGAACACGTCCCACCACGGTTTCAGGATCCGGTACGCTGGCTGCGTGTCCGCAAAGTAGCGGAGCTCTGTCACCGGAATCATGGTTCAACCTGAAAGGGACCCACAGGACGGGGGTTACCGCAGGGTGGCCTGGCTTTCTGGGATCCAGGGTGTCAGAGGAAGGGGACAGTGGACATGTCTAAAATTCCACCTCAAGTCTACCTGGGAGTCAGCTTTGCCACTCACGGGTGGCCCTCAAAATCGGCCTTTCTCTAGAAACCATGTGGCCACCAGCTGTGAGGGAAGGCAGACACCCTCCCCATTTAACAGACAGGAGGACAGCACAAGGTCAGGGCCCACGCTGACAGATCGCCAGTTCGGCCTGACAGAGGCCCCCCGCATTCCAGCAAGAGCATTCAGGAATTCCTATCTAGACCCCAGCCTCTTAACGATCAGGCTGACCAGGGGGCTTATTGAAAATGCCCAGTTCACGCGAAACCAGCTGCCACAAAGCTGTGCCGGTGACCTGAAAGGACTTCTGTGAAGTGTGAGAAAAGCCAAATGCAGAAGGAAGGACTTAACATGAACTCACTTTTGTAAAACAAACAGGATTATCAACTCCCACGTGAGTGCATGTAGTTATGTCCATACAGGATTCTGGGAGCGCTGGGGGAAACCGAAGGACACACACACACGGTAGGTGTAATGACAGGCTCCGTGGGGAGGTGGCCGAGGGAAAGGACAAGAGAACAGGACCGTTCTCCGCCTGAAGCTGGATGACACAATCACAAGTATGTATTTATGTGAAATCACCCCTGGCTGTGTGCATCCACGTGTGCGTAAGGAAATTAAAAACGGGCAGCAGCAGCTCCTCCCCCCGGAGAGTTCAGTTCGACAGGTGTCAGGTAGAGCCGGAGAATCTGATTTTTTAACATGTGACTTCAGTGACACTAATGATTGGCCAAGTTTGGGAAACGCTGGATAAGAAGCCACCTTCAGGAAACCTAGCCAGTGACATGCAGGAGATGTGCAATAACATGAACGTGGGGAAGGGATCCGTCCGTCCGTGGTGGCCCTGCCAAGGTGCATTGCTCTTATAGAGCACTGTCTGTAAGATGTCACGAGATAGAAAAGGTACTAGATGTTCACAGAATAACGCCTGGGAAATTTTTTTGTCCTTAAAAAGCATAAGGACAAAATTGCAATCCTCTGTAAAAACACTACCTAGGGTTACTCGCCATTAATTTTTCAATGAGTAATAATCTTCCAGTCCTTTCTGTATGTATATATTTTTAAATCAAATTGTGACTTTACTTTACACCCTATTTTCTAACCTAGATTTTAAACCAATGTTTAAATACCTGTGTTTTGACAAATGGGTCTGTTTCTCTTGGGAGAGGAACAAGGGTGCCCAGGTTATGGGACTGGGCCACCTATATTTTTGATAATACAAGTGACAATAGTAATGAACTCTTCATAAAGCAGGGTCTCAAACTGCCCTTCCCGCCCTTCCCGGGCACTGTGGGATGGGCAGAGAGGACAGGAGAAAAGCAAACCAGGACCCTGTGAGGGAATCCGGCTTCTTGAGATGAATGTGTGTCAGGCACCAGGCTAGTCTTCACCATGGAGTCCCCTTCGATGCCTACATGTAAGACCTATCTTGGGCCCCATTCCACAGATGGGGAAAACTAAGGCTCAGAGAGCTGAAGTCACCTGCCCAACGTCACTCTGCTACTGAGGGCAGAGCTGAGGCCAAGGCCCGGCCTATCCCCCCACCTCCCCACCGTGTGGCCTTGCTGTCCACTTGCCCAGAGGCCCCCAAGCCAGTGGTACCAGAGAAGTGGAGTGAGCTGCAGAATGCAGCTTCCCCGCTCCCCGGGGTTCCCAGAGCTCAGGTCACCGCAGGGCCAGCAGACACCACCACTGCCCTGGGGTGGCTCCGACCCAGGGTCGGCTCTCCTGGTGAGGCCAGGATGCACAGGCCAGGGGCAGCGCCCCCACCCCACAGGAAGGCCTGGGCCCTCTAATGAGCAGCTGGCTCCTCACACCACCCACACACCTGGGAAAGTGGCACTCCAGGGGAGGGCCGGCTGAATCACGCGGCTGGCGTCCAGCCGAGAGACACCCAGACACTCGTCCCTCCCTTCCTGGCTCCCCAAGTCCACATCCAGGCAGGCGCCCCACATCTGAGGACCGGAAGGGAGGTGGGGGAAGGAGAGGGCCTGAGGGCCTGTGACGGCCTGCCCTGGAGAGTCTGGAATGAGTGCGCCACGGCAGGATGCCAAGCATGGAGGCTGGGGGCAGTTTACCACAGGGGCAGGATGTGGTCGCAACCTCAGTTTCGGAGGGGGAGTGGTGTGTCAGGAGCCTGGAGAACACCCAGTCTCACAGGGAGGCGGTGCCTCTGGGCCCTGCTGTCCGAGCTTTGCGCATGTTGCCTTCCTGACTCCAGGTTCTGTGGGAATTGTTCACCACTTCGTTTCCAGGTGAGGAAACTCAAGGCTAAGAGAGGCGGGAAACAGCCCGGTCCGTTCTGTCCTGGCATGCCTGGCTCTTACCCTGACTACACCCCCAACACCTGGTCTCGAAGCACATCCTGAACCCTGCTCAGCCCCTGGCTTGGTCCTGTAGGGGCAATAAAAGTGACCAAGCTGTGTCTCCCACCTCAGGGCCTCTCGGTCCAGTGAGCGCGTGGGAAGGAGTGGGAGGGACAGAATAACTGGACCCGTGTGTGGGCAGAAGTGGCTGTGGCTACAGCAGGAGAGATGGATGCCAGCTTCCTGCTGGGAAGCACTCCAAGAAGGTGGGCCGTGGGCAAGCTCCTCACGGGCTTCCAGCCTCGGGCTCTGCACAGACACAGTGGCAGGTAGCCTCACGGGGCTGCCGGGAAGAGCCCATGGGGTTGCATGCTGCTACAGCACTCTACAGAGAGGGGCAGGCAGTTTTGGCTGGTGTCAACTCTCTTCGACCTCCTGTCACCTGGGAGAGACGAAGTGCTCCTTAGGGATAGGAGTCTTCAGCACACAGTGGGTGCTCAATAAACTCAGAGGGTCTCAAGAGAGCGCCTGAGAGGGGGATAGGGCCAAAGTGGGCACGGGCCGCAGGGTGCAGCAGGGGGGCGGGGAAGCCTCAGTTTCAGATGCACTGGGGCTCACCAGGCTGCAGCGGCAAAGGGAGGAAGTTGCTCAACCCCGAAGGCCCTGGAGGAGGCGACAGATCCCCCACAGGTAGGGAGTGCCAGTGCAGGGACCCGCCCCAGGAGCTGGGTGACTCAGGGTGAGTCACCTAAGCCCCCCCACCCCAGTTACAGCAGCTCCTCATTCTGACACTGACGACTAAAAGCCAAGCCCAGAAGTCTCACAAGCCCAGGAGGAGCACATTGTTTTGGTGCCTGTTTTTTTTTCTCATATTTGTTTTATGGTGGTAAAATACATACAATGAAAAATTCACCTGCTTTCAGGCGTATAGTTCTGTAGCATTAAGTACGTTCACATTGTCGTGCAACCATCACCACCCCCATCACTAGAGCGCTTTTCATCTCGCAAAACCAAATCCCTGTCCGTATCAAACAATGACTTCCCCTCAGTCCCTGACAATCACCATTCTACTTTCTGTTTCTATCAACCTGAGAACTCTAGGTACTTCATATCCATAGAATCACACAATATTTGTCCTTCTGTGTCTGGCTTATTTTACTTAATAGCCTCAGGTTCATCTGTGTTGTCACGTGCGTCAGAACTTCCTTCCTTTTTAAGGCCGAATAATATTCCTCATGCCCATTTTATAGACAGGGAAACCGAGGCTCAGGGAGATAAGTCAGCTGCCGACTTCGCACCGCCTGTGACAGAGGCTTCCTTCACACCCAGACGTGCGGTGCAGTGGAGCCCAGACAAGCGGCACCTCTCAGAGGCCTTTCAAGAGGGCACGGAAGGGGAAGGGGCAGTCGTGTGAGTGGGGACTTTTTCTTGCACTCATGGAAAGGCCTTCCAGGGCGTTTCCTGAGGGCAGCACTTTCATCTCCTCCCTGCACTCAGCCCTCCAGGGCCAGCACTTCCTCCTAGCAGAGGCGTGGAATGGCCTCTCCGCCAGGGTCTGTTTCCCTGACTGGAAGGGAGCAGAGAACTGTCATAGCTGTGCCCACATTGTGTAAAAGAGCTAATTCCAGGTGCCAAGGGGTATGCGACCCCAGGCCTCTGCCTGCCCCGGATGCCTCCCACTGCACTGACTACGGACCGCCCCCAGCCAGAGGGCAGGGCTCTGGCTGTGGACCAGATACCCCCTTGTCCTGGCCATTCATTACTACAGCCAGCAGGGGAGTGGGGCGCTGACCAAGAGCTAGGATGTCTTCCCCTCTTGGCACCTTGTTTTCTCCATCCATCAAGCAGGGGAGGTAACATATGCGCTGCCAAGCACGGGATTATCAGATGGGGTTTCCCAAACCACTTGTGGGGGACCCCGGACAGGTGGATAGTAAGCCCCAATGGCAGTAAGGTGAGCTTAGAGGTAGGGAGATGCTGGGGCCATTCTGAGCTCTGTCACTCAGTAGTGGAGTGACATTGGGCAGATGACTTTACCTTTCTGGACTTCAGTTCCCCTGTCTGTGGAATGGGGCTAAAAGAGACAAGGGCCTGGCCCCCCAGGGCAATCCTGACTTCAACAGACTCATGATGAATGAATAAACATGCACAGAACCAAAGCATGGAGGACAGAAATGGAAAGAGGAAAAACATCCATGGGCTCACAGACACCTGGCAGGGGCAGAGTTAGGCAGAGCCCGCACAAGGTGGGCATGCAACACCACATCCTGGTTCGTAAAAGAAGCCACTAGAATGCAACAGGGCCTTTTCAATGGAATTATGTAGCTCTGTGCGTAATGTCATTTTGGAAAAAAAGCAAGATCCGGAATAATGAATTAATATAATCCCATTTTGATAAACCCTTGACCAACATTCCGTGCAGGGTGGGGAGGGGCTCCCTCTTAGAGTGGGAACAGGAGGCAGAATGAAAGGAAACTGCACTTTTTACCAGCATGCATTATCTCTGTGATTGGAAAAAGAGTATACAATTTAAAATAAATATGGCCTCAAAAGAAAAGAAAAAATGGCCCTCAGGGGTGGGGACCAGGTGTTCTTTTGCAGCTTTAAGAGGGTGATTTCGGGAGGGCGATAGGGAGCTGGGTCAGGTCAGGTCTCCCTGCCTCAGGAGATGGAGAATCTGGAGAGTACCCTGGATAGAGGACAGAGACTAAGGGCTGAAATCAGGGCAGCTGAGAGAAAACTAAGAGGCACTGTGCCCCGCTGTCCTCTGAGCTCTGGTCCAGCTAACTTGCCTTCCTCCAGAACACGTGCATCGCTTTAAGCTGGAGACTGGGCCCTCCTAGAGATCAGGGATTAATGCCCACCTTCAAGGTGGGAGACCCTGTCTGCGCCAGAGGAAGCTCAGGAGGCAGAGGGCACGAGGCCACTGAGGGGTCGGGTGGGGAGGCTGGGAGCCCCGCTGGACAGTGACACTCCAGACTCATCCCAGCCCTTGTGCAGAGCTTGTAATACAGACAGTGGAATAAAGGTTCACTGAACTGGGCCAAGCCCAGGAAGGAGAGGTGGTACCACGGAGGATGGCAACTGTCTGCGTAAGACTCTAGAACAAAGACTCGGTTACAAGAATGTTCCACAATGTTATTTATGCCCCGGGAAAATTAGAAACGATCCAGATGCCTATTACTGGGTGACTAACCGGTTAAGCACTTATCTAATCAGATGATGGAATATTATGAAATAATGAAAACAAGTTATCCAAACACTTGATGACATGAGAAGACCTCCAAAGTATGTCAAATGCAAAAAGTAGGTAACAAAACTGTAATAGAGTAACTGTTCCTCAATAAGTTTTTTTATGTTAAATACATACATACATATTCAAACATCTTGGTAGTAAGATTAGACTGCTGTTTATAACCTCTTCACTCCAAACTTACCTCCATTTTCTATTATGAGCATATGTTACTCAGGTAATTAAGGAAAATGATTTTAAAAATCACTATTCCAAAGGATCAAGAATAGCTGACAATTTGGAAGAATAAGGTGGGAGGAGATACCCCATCAGGTATTAAGACTCGCTACAAAGCCACAGAAATTCAGACACTGTGGTGTGGTGTGGGGATAGATGGGGAATAGAGAAACAGAAGAGTGAGCCTAGAAACGGCCTCCCAAATTTCTGGCAACTTAAACCTGACAGAGTTGGCTTTGCAGGTCAGAGGGGAAGAATGGGGGTCTACTAACAGGACTGGCACTCAGATATTTGCATGGAAAAAGCATAACCCCAGTCTACGGCCATGCCACCTTGAACGTGCCCGATCCCGTCTGATCTCGGAAGCTAAGCAGGGTCACGCCTGGTTAGTACTTGGATGGGAGACCACCTAGGAAGACCAGGTGCTGTAGGCATTAAAAAAAAAAAAAAAAAAAATAACCCCAGCAGCCTCCCCCCCACAAAAATCATATTCAGACAA
>NW_006441061.1:4536960-4541681 GCF_000325575.1 Pteropus alecto | reverse complement strand
AAAAAAAAAAAGCATAGCCTCAGCGACCTCCTCTCATGAAAATTAATTAATTCCGATAAATCAAAGACCTAAGGCAAACTTGAAAATGTTTAAAGAAAAATCTGAGACCACCTTAATGTCTTTAAGACAGGGAAGGACTAATGACAAAGAGTGCAAACCTCTATAGGAAAAGACTGATATGTTGATCAAGTTAAAGCTAAAATGTATGACATCAAAGGCTATAGTAATAAACAAGTTAAAAGAGTCCAGTACTTGGAGGAGATATCTGCAATGCATATAAACCACCGAAGGATTAACATCCAGAACAAATACAAAACTCCTACAAACATAAGAAACAGACAACCTAGAAGGGGAAAATGGCCAAATACATGAATAGGAAAAAAAATACAAATGGAAATCAATGTATCAATTAATTCTTAATCTCATTACTGATCAGGGTATGCAAATTAAAACAATCAGCTGCCATTTCAGTCCCCTGCGGATGGCAAAAATGTTGAATTCTCAGAGGACGAGTTAGGGTACAGGGGTCCCACAATCCAGCAATTTCTCTGAGTTATAGATCTTGGAGAGCTGCTTTACACACACATGTGAAGCCACTGACGGGAAGGCTCACTGATGAGTTGTTTTCCTAATAGCAGAAATTCAGCAACAACCTAAACATCCGTCAAGGGGGAAAGAATAAGTTGCTGTAACTATACAATGGAAAAGGAAAGCATAGCTACATGTATCAACATGGACAGACCTCAAAAACAGTGCTGAGCTGAAAAGAAGCTGTAGAATAATACAGACATTAAATAAGCTTTTCTACGACATATATAACCAAGTGTAGTAAAAGTACAAAAACCTGCATGAAAAGCTCCAAAATCAAGGTAATAATTTCACCTAGAGAGGAAGATTGGGGATTGGGGAAGAGGTTTCAATTGTGCCTGAAATAATGAGAGAATCTGAAGCAATTATTGCAAAAACTAAGGTCTGACAAAGCTGAGTCCTGGATACAAAGATATTTGTTCCAGGTTTATACTTTTCTGTGTGCTTCAATTATTCCATACAAAATTTACCAAAATAATCATCCATTTCTATCCCTCCTGGCTGGCCCTCCCTCTGGTCCTCACACCTGCCAGGCTCAGCTGGAAGCAGCAGCTACTGGACCGGTTGCCAGGGCAGCAGATTCAGCTCCTTCCAACTGACCTGCTGCAGCAGCACCTGTGATCTCTAAAGATCCTGCAGGCGCATCATCACCTTCCTGATCTGCCCTGCCCCCCAGGGAGATGTGGAAGTGGGGAGGGTGCAGCCAGACCCTTTCCGGAGCACGGCAGGCACAGGTGGGGAGAAGCCGGCCCAGGTTTCTGCGGCAGGGCTGGAGCATCCTTGTCTCTGGGGCATCAGATAAATAACACAGAGAGCCCCATCCTCCCCTCGGGGGCAGGCAGATCTCAGGGAGTACTAAGCACAAGAACCTCAGAGTTGGGAAGACACTGGTTCAAATTCAGCTCTAGCATGAAACAATTTCATGACCCCAAGCAAATTATTTGGCCCAAGCCTCTGTTTTTGCAACTTTAAAATGAGAATGATGCTACCTACCTCACAGATTTGTACACAGTGACCCAAGAGATGTCCAAGCATACTAAGGAATTTCAAAAAAGAGATGCTGACCAGTATATAAAATGTATGATCTGTAAAAGCAGCTAGGCACAAAAAGACAAGTACAGTACAATTCCACTGATATGAGGTCCCTAGAGCTGTCAAATTCATAGAGACAGAGAGGAGAATGGTGGGTGCTGGAAGCTGAGGGAGGGGAAAATGGGGAGTTAGTGTTTAACAGGGACAGTTTCAGTTTGGGAAGATGAGCAAGTTCTGGAGTTGGATGGTGGTGATGGTTGCACAACGATGTGAATGTAACTTAATGCCACCAAACTGTACTCTTAAAAATGGTTAGGGTAGTAAATTTTCTGTTATCTATATTTTAAAATTAAAAAATTAGAGGGGAAAAGTATGTTTCTGTTGTTTTAAAAAACTATACCAGTAACAACCTCATTACTATATGCATAGAAAAATCTGGGGAGCCATAACTATATGTGGTTAAATCTGAGGATGGGTAAGATGGTAGAGGGTTGCCTACCAGACACATTTTTCTACTATTTAAATTTGGTACTTTTATAAGTAGAAAAAAATGCTTGGGAAAAAGCCAAAAGGCCTTCCTTCCTGTGTGGCTTCTGAAGACTGTAAGTTTACGAGTGTAAGTTTACTATGACTGTAAGTTTACTATGCTGGAAGGTTTGCCCACTCCTGCCTGCCCTACCCAGGGAGCAGACACTTCAACAGGACAGAGTCCTCACTGCAGCAAAGCAACGCCTAAGGGGAAGAGCTCAGACCAATGACTTTTCCTCTCTGAGCCTTGGTTTCCTCAACTGTAAATGGAGATTATTACGACACCTCTCTCAGAGAGAGGCTTATTGTGAGAATCAAAAATAAGACAACGTGTATTGTGTCAATCCAATGTCTGGCACAGAGGAAGACACGCTATAGTTACAACCTAGCTGCCATGGCAGAAAACCTTTCTGGAATTTGGGGGGAAGACACCCAGGTGAGGGTTAAGCCTCAAGCACAAACACCTGTGGCACAGACCAGACACTCAGAGTCCCCTGGGAACCTCCAGGGACTCACACGGCCATAATTCTGAAGACCTTCCCGGCTCAGGCCCCCAGGAAAGGCTGATGGTGGAGAGCTGGCATTCTGCTCACAGGGCCACTCCATAGGTGTCAAGCCTGGTTCCTGTTGTTGATTTCCTCCCGATGCTTCTCACAGAGGGAAAAGGAGTTCAAGAAACGACATGCTACCCCCTCAGTCCCAGAGGGAGACCACCCAGCATGCACCAGCCCCCAGTACAGCCTCCAGAGATTTGGCGTCCACACCTGAGTGGTGGCAGCAGGCAAGGCAGTGGGTAAACAGGGCACAGAGAGCTTTTTGTTAAAGCCCAGAGGAGCTGGGAAGACTTCCCAGGCAGGAGGGGACAGGGAGGCTGGCGGTCCCCCTCCTCCACCCGTACCACAGTTGGGAAGGCTTTCCCTCCAACACTCTCCCAAGGAAGGGGGCAGGGTCATTCCCAAGAGGCCCCAGGAAGACACTGGGTCACTGGCCTTGTCCCAGAAGGGCTCTGGGCCTGTGAATCTGCTCCTCGGTCAGCTCCCCAGACCAATTCTGGTCCCAGAGCCAGGAGAGGGAGGAGGTGACCTCGTCATCTGGTGTACACGGCCCCCACCAATCCAAGTGCAGGGCATTGCCCTCCAGGCCCCCACACCCAGCTGGAGTGAGTCAGCGGCTGGGGGCACCGCCTGGCACAGTACTCTCCCTGTGTAGAAGGGCACACCCTCACTTCCCAGGGAAAGGCAGAGGGGAGACAGTCCAGGCTGCGGGGGAGGGGAACGAGTTTCAGTTCCAAACTCCTCTCACACTTGGGCTGGGCCTCCCAAACAAGCTCATCCTCCTGCAAACTTGCAAGGACAGGACCTGCCTTCCAGGGTAAAGGGTGACAGGTGAAAGATATCCACTTGGGACTTCCTTCACTACGAGCCGAACACACAGGAGCAAGAGGCCAAGCTCAAGTGAGGGCTTGCCCCCGACCCAGCCAGGCTGGCGTTACTGCTGCAGGTGACTGACTTTGTACCCAGCACTTCCTGGGCTTCACCTCCCACCCTTTACGCAAACCAGTAAGGTGGCTCCTGTGTACGACCTCGGGAAAGTCACTTCACCTCACAGGGCTCTGGTTTCCTCATCCGTAAAATGGGCTGATGAGTCTGTTCTTCATGATACGGCAGCAAGGACCGAGTCCACAGAAAGTTCTGGCCCAGTGCCCGCTACACGGCAAGGCTCTGGGATGTTAGCTGCTCTCATTATGATAGTCGGCTTTATCAGTCCCTTTGCGTGTGTGAAGTCTGAGGCCCACAGAGGATAAGTGTCCTGCCTAGGGCCACAAAGCTAGAGAGTGGAAAAGATCAGCCCACATCTGACTTTCCAGCGTGCCCATCCACCTCAAAGACAAGCAGGTCCCTGGGTCTACCCAGGCACCCGGACCCCTGGGGATGCTTCCCAGGACAAGACCCCCTTTCCTAAGGGGGCATGGAAACAAAGTCTCTGCAGGGAACCCTAGCAGGCCACGCTCAGATGCCCCTGGTCTCTCAGGTGCAGCTTTAAGGCAACTTTGGAAAGGAGCCCAGCTTGGGGTCTGGGCCTGTGGGGGCAGAGGGGCCTTACAGAGGTGTCTTGATCGGCTGTGAACACCAGCACTGCCTTCCTGGACGGGTTATACATGTGGGCAGGAGCACCCAAGGGAGGCTGCAGACGCACCTTCCGCTGAGATCCCAGGAGACTGGGACTGAGAGCGCCTGGCCTCGGGTGAGATGCCTGTTGCCCAGCTCTCTGGGCTGGAAGGGTGCTGTCCCCTGGGATGCTGACCCAGGGCACAGCTGGGGGATGTGAAGTGTGGGATTCCCACGCCGCCCCATCCCTAGTCTGCACATCTGTCAACACACCGACTCTGTCAGAGGGCCTGCGTCTGGCAGCGGTGCCTCTCAGAATGTGCAGGTGGCGCGTGAGAGCCGTGGAATTTTACGACTTCTACTCCGGTGGAGCAGAGCTCCAGGCAGGAGACTCTACTGCAGCCATCTATTTGATTTTGAGGGTTTTAAGACCTCAAGAGATGTTTAAATGTAGAACTTGCTATG
>NW_006441061.1:4481921-4536892 GCF_000325575.1 Pteropus alecto | reverse complement strand
ATGTTTGTGGCTGGGAGTAAAAGCTATTCTAGAAATCTCAGCCCTACACATCCTTGATGATGAAAGGTCAAATGTCCCCGCCCCCAAATGTCCCCTGGTCCTGAGGGGATCTCAGCCAGTTTCTACAGCAAGGGCATTGGTTCTGGTGGCAGTGGGACTCTGTCACCAGAGGGAGGGACCAGGGCTGAAAGAGCTGCCCTGGTCAGCTTTTCCCGGTGTGGCCTACAGACCACCAGCCTGGGGAGCTTCTTCAAAGTGCAGACCCCTGGGCGCAGCCCCAAGGCTCAGAGAGCAGGCCTGCGGTGGTGGGCCCGGGAGAAACGGCATTTTAAACCGGCTCCCAGGGGACTCTGAAGTACCCCGAAGCCAAAGAACCAGAGAAAAAGAAAAGTGGAAAGTGGAATACAAGCATGGGCTGCCAAGGCAAACAGACCCAGGTTCGAGTCCTGACTTTGCCACTAAGTTGTACAACTTTGGGAAAGAGCCCTCGTCCCTCTGAGCCTCGGTCTCCTGACCCGAAGATGAATCTACCTCACATAGGAGGCAGGTAAGGTGGCAGATGTATGTAGTGACCTGGCACACTGCCAAGCGCTCAGACTGCAACCACTGAGGATGACCACGGGACACGAAGGCCCTGCTGCTGGAAGGTGGGACAAGGCGGAGCGGCCAGCTCCCGGGGCTCGCTGCCAGAAGTGTCTCAGAGGAAAGGGAAGAGTCCAGGGAGAGGAAGACGGGGAGAAACACGGAGTGAGGGGGGGTCAGGCCAGCAGCCTGAGAACCCGCCGGGGGAGGGAGACGGCGGGCCCGCACCTCATCCCCAGCTTGATCCTGCCAAACCACTCCCCGGGCTCCATGAAACTGAATTGCCCCTGCCGAAACCCACCCTGAGGTCGTGTGTGTCCCGAAAGAGCATCTTTAGCCCCAGGTCCCAAGGCAGTTCCCCCACCTTCTTCTCACCTGCCCATCCTCAAGGTGAAAACCCAAAAGGAGCATTGCAAGGGGTTCCTGCCAGGGTAAACTGAGTCAGGGCCAGACTCAGACAAACGCAACAACTCGCGTGTGTCCCCTCAATCCCCCAACCTGACCCCTACCTCAGGCAGACAGGGAGGCCCAAACCTGAAGGCCAGCCCTTTCCCGCCGGCCCATGCCGTCCCCTCCACGCTGTCCCTGGCACGGAGGAGGAATTGGAGGAGGAATTCTGATCTCAGATAAGTAGGCTCTGCTGCTTCCTGCTCATCACTGGCCAGAGACTCCAGCTCAGACCTCGCCTCTGGGCAGGACAGAGTTCCTCAAAACCAACAGGAAACTCCTACAGGGCAGGGCCCAGATTTGCTGACCTTGTCCCAATAAACAGGAGAGTCAACAAAATCACACACTAGGCATTTCCCACCTCCTCCGCTGCTCAAAAACCCCAGCATGGTGAAGGAGAGGCGACATGGGGGTGGGAGGGCAGGAGGGTGTCAGGACTTTCTGACCGGGCACATACTCACAGATGTCCCCTCACCTGAGAAAGAGGTCCGGGGGGAACTATTAAATGAAGCAAGAGCAAGCTGTGAACCAGCAGCTGTAACAGGGCTTGATTTGGGATAAATAAACAAATAATAATAATACACGTGGAAAGATGTATTCACATCTCTGGAAATGGGGATCATGGGAGACTTTCACTTTCTATATGACATTAAAACCGAAACATTATAAAAACATAACGAACATGCAACTATGTTGGTGATTATGAAAAAATTAATAAGATCAGTATTTCTTTTAAAATCCAGGCCGGGGAGGGCCAGGCCTGCCTTAAAAGCTGAGGTGGGAGGGGGATGCAGGGAGCCCTTGAGCACAGAGCACAGGCTCAGGATTCCAGGGTCAGGTTCAAGTCCCATGTCCCTGCCTCCCCTCTGAGTTTGGGTAAGTTGCTTCCTCCCTCTGAGCCTCGGTTTCCATATAAATGGTGGATGAAGGCCACTGTGCGGTTCCTCAAATGATCAAAGGAGATCACAGATAAGGGTGTTTTACAAACGGTAAAGCAGTCTACACGCACACCTATGATTAGGGAACGCACCCTGGAACACATGCTCTAAGTGCCCTCCCTGTATCAACATACTCAGTCTTCAAAATATTCTAAAGAGAGATAAGGTGGTAATAGTATCTTCTTTTTATCGACGAGGAAACAGAGGCACAGAGAGGTATAGTGGAGGCTCCACAGTCACTGATGGAGCACCGGACAGCTGGAACTCAAACCCGGGTCTGACTACAAAGTGTTGGCCCTATCCACTGCGCTCTCCTGCCTTTGGGGACCGTTTTCCAAAGCACGGACCAAGGAACCCCAGTCTCTAAAGATATCCATCCATGTGATCAAATAAGTGCGGGAAAACACAACTTGCTAGCTCCATCCCAGAGACTCGTCATGCTCACTTCAATGCATTCAAGGCTCTGAAAAGTCCCACGGCAAAGACCAGAAGTTGTTTCCCGTGGTGACCAAAGAAACTGGTATTCCATGGAACACACCTTGGGACGTGTGGTCACGAGACAGCATTCACAACCACCCACACTGACAAGATCTGGCCTGAAGGAGAGAAAACAGAGGCTGGCAATGAAACTTAAAACATTGGCATTCGAAGAGTACAGCAAACCACACACTCCTCGGCTGGCCACGGAGTCGGGAGACGCAAAAAGCATTCTGCCTTCTGCTACCTCTGCCCTAGATGCCCTGGACCTACAGTGAGAAGAGACAGAGACACTGCCCTTTGCTCCCCAGTCTGAAAAGGCATCTGAGTGGAGGCCATGGCTGGCCTGGAGGGAGAGAGGCCCAGTGCTTACCCTGAGAACGGCTCTGCTATCTGCGTGTTGGCTGTCGGTGCCGAGGCTGGCCCACGTCTGTCTGGGCGGGGTCCTGGCATTCCTTTCGCTCCATGGAAGCTGCCTCCCTATGAGGAAGCAAGAGCTACTGTCAGCGGGGATGTGTGACTATCACAGTTACCTGCTGTGCTGCCAACATTGTCTGAGTGCCTGCTCGGTGCCAGGCCCTCCACTGGGCTCTGGGGTGAAAATTGAGAATCAGTCTACTGGGGAGATGCCAAGTCAAGAGTTACAGTTTGCTCCTGAGAGCCCAGGGCTCTGCTGGGGGATCCAGAAGCTAGGGGAACATGGAAGAAACACTAGTCCCAGACTGGCGGGGTCAAGGAAGGCTGTCTGAAAAAGGCGCTGCCTGAGTTGACTGCTGAGGAAAAGAAGTTGGAGAAAGGGCATTCCAGGCAGAAGACACAGCACGTGTTTGCCTGGAGGGGAAAGAACATGACATCCCGAGAATGTACGGTGGTTCGGCCTGGCTAGGTCCAGGTCTGGAGGTGGGAAGTGGAGAGAGATACACTATAGCAGGGTGAGCCGGATCCAGGCAAAGGCAAATCCTCAGCCCTGACACGTGATTTCGACTCTAACACAAAACCCAACCATCATCTATCAGTCAAGAAGCATGTAGTGCGTGTCTACTACATGCCAGCACTCTGCTCAGAACTGTTTACGAGTGAACAAGACAAGTTAGCAGGGTAGGCAGAGAAGTGATCAGACTACAAGAGGGGTAGTGGGGAAGCATCTAAATCAGCCAAGAGCTGGGCGTGTGGCCCAGCCACCAGGGAAGGCCAAAGGATAAGCAGGAGTTAGCAGGAAGGGGTGTGGGGGGCGGGGGGACTGCAGACATACAATGAGACTTGACGGGTTCTAAGAGGGATTGTGGAGCCTTTCAACCGTTCATGCCACTGAGCACTTATCACACCTACTCAGTGCTAGGCACTATGCCGGGAGGAAAGAAGCAGAAGACAGTCTCCAGCCTCACGAGGAGACCCAGCAGTCCCACACAGGGTGACGACAACTAGGCACAAAAGCACCTAGAGCTGTGAAGGCACAGGGGCCATGTAAGCCAGCCTCTGCCCCGGCCCCGCGCTCCTCGGCAAGGATGGGGATACCCACAGGGCAGTCCAGTCACTTGCTTGTGGCAGATCCAGAAACAGAATTCAGGCCACTGGACAGCCCGTCACTGATTCTTCTAGTCCCTCCTCTTCCAGGAAACACACAGTGACTACCCTCTACATATTCACCCAGAGATGATGCCTCTTTCCTCTGGGCTGCCTCTGTAATACTTCTATTATTAAGCTGTATCGATGTTTTCCTGTCTGCCTCTCCTCCCAGACTACAGCTCAGAGGAGGCCAGGGACTGTGTTCTCCTAGCACCATTTCTGGACCAGGTCAGACACTTACTAAAGGATGGTTGAGTGAATGAACGATGGGATCAAGGAATGCAGAGATGGTGTGCTGGGCCCTAGGGTCCCACATCCATCCCGCCTGACTCCTCATGAGGCCTTAGACCATTTGCTTGTGCCTCCGTGTCCTCATGTAAAAACTTGGAATCATCTCCACTCTCAGAAAAGGGAGTCAGGAATCAGACTGATTCCTTTCCTCCAGCTCCTACTAGCAAAGTCCAGGCCAGGCAACAACCCAAGGCCCAGCCCCCTCCCTGAGTTCTACCTACTGGGGCAACCCTCAGGAGCCCCCACTGTCCAGTAAGGCCAAAGTCTGCAGAGAAAACTGCTTCCTAGTTTTGTGCCCAAGGGATGGACTACAAAAGCATCTGGTTGAGTTCCAGGCGGAAGTCACAGACATTTCTTGGGACCCTGTTTTGTGCCCTACAGTCCCTGGAAGGCAGAAGGGCACTAGACCGAACCCCAAAGAATCTCCAAAACTAGGAAGACTGGGAGGCAGAGGCTATGTCATTCATCCCCCAGCACATCTCCCAAAGCCAGTCCTTCTGTACAAGTCACCTGTCCTTGCCTCCCTGCATGAGCCAGATGAAGTCTTGACCTTCGAGAAGGCAATGCCAATGTGACTGAGCCACGGGCACTGCCCAGTCCCTCTGAATGAACTCCCACTCCTCCATTCCCTCTACAGAAAGTATCACCAACAGCAGATCTCCTCCTCCCGCCCTCAGTCTGTCTGTCTACTCAGAGGGCAGGATACCCTTTGGCAGGGGTTATAGGGACTCCTAATGGAAAAGGTGGGAGAGGCCCGTGGGAGGCTTTCGGCTCCCCCAAATCCCCGTTCCACAATTTAAGACCAAATTCCCTTTCCCTCGCCAAGCTCTCTCCCTCCTCATCCTCAAAAAGCTTCCTGGGGTAGGCCAGGGGAAGTGGTAGGTCAGGGGAATGACAGCCCCACCCTTTCAGCCAAGTCTCCACCAGGAGGAGGCTGCTGGACACCCCCCAACCATCTTTCCTTTCCAAAAAAGGCAGCAGTTGCATCAGCTGAGAACCAGCCTAATCGTGGTTCACTTCAGTCCAGACCAAAGGAAAGAAGCAGTCAAAGCAGACAACAAAAGGAGCAGCAGCATCAGGAACCTTAAGGACCAGAGGCTATGCTCCTTTCGCCTGGGAGCCAACTCTGCTGGACCTCCAGCTCACCCAGCCATAGCGGGACCAGCCCGGACCTAATTAGATCTGGCCCCCAGGCCCATCTGGATGCACAGGATACAGGCAGACTCCGGGGCTGGACTGGTCTTCCCAGGAACCCCAAGCCAGACAGGCCCCAAAAGCTGAGCCAAAGATCCTGTCCCCAAGTCGGGGCACTGTTCCCGCCGGATCATGAGGAGGGAGGGGTCCGGGAGCCCAGGAGAAAAGAACCTTTGAAAACGAAAAAGAGCTGGAAAGGAGAGAGCCCAGAGGTGGAACCTCTATGAAGGGGGGAGTGTGTGTGTGGAGGGGTAAGGATATGGGGGAACCCAGGGGATGACAAGGGGACCTGGGGAGCCGAGGCGGAAACTCCCGGTATGTAGAGCGCAGGGAGGCACGGGGTGCCTGGGAGGGGGCTCGCGCGCCGCGGCACCGGGGAGAGGGTGCGGCTCCGGAGACCCGGGGGCTGGGGGAGCCCGGACGTAGGCAGAACTGAACTGCTGCGGGAGGCCCCAAGGAGCTGGCCCCAGAGGGCAGAGCCCGGGCTGCCCCGGGCACCCGGGGCCGAGCAGCTGGCCGGGGGCGTGAAGGAGTGGATTCTGAGAGATGACAGCTCGCGCTCCTTTCCCCATCCCACCCACTCACCTGGGCCAGCCGCGCCCGGCCGCCCAGCGGGTAGCCCCTGGGCCCCCGCCGCTCGGTCCCGCCGCCGGCCGCTGCGCCCCTCCGGCGCCTCCTTTTGTTTGTCCCTCACTGCACCACTCAGCCTCCTCCGCCCAGGAAGTGACGTAACCGTCAGGCGCGAACGCGGCGCCCAGGGCGTCGCCATCTTTTTGAGGGGAGCCATCTCCGCGCCCTCACCCCTCCTCTCCCTGCTGCCGCCATGTTGCTTTGGGGCGGAAGTAGTAGAGCCCGGGCTCTGCCCTCTTAGAGGGGCAGGGTCTGCTTTAACCTCTCTACGTCCTTAGTAACAAGGCACGGTGAAGCGGCGGAGGCGCCAGTTAGTAGCTGCTGCTTGAGCGTTGCTTCCCTGAGGTAAGATGCCGCGGCCGGGAGGCCCTGGAACCGGATTGTGCCAAAGTACTCGCAGCGTTTAGTGCTACGGGGTTAGCAGAGTGGCTGTCCGCAATGTCACCCAAGCTGGGAGCCACCCCGCGGGGATAAATTACTCGCGCTTCTTGCTAACCCGCACTCTATGGTGGTCGTGTCTGCACGCACATCCCCTCCCCACCCCGCGATCGTACCGGTGGGGAAGATGCAGCCTAAGGTAGCTCGGCAAATTGTGGGTAGAGCTGGCGCTGGAACCGGGTCGTGAACTCCAGCTCTGCAGCTCTGTGGATCGCGAAGTTCCCAGACTGATAATAGTAACGGCAACCAGTGATCCATACAATGACATACTGTGCAGACACCAAAACGAAAAATGTTCAGAATGCACTAATAGGAGACGACTTCCAAGATACTTCAGATGAAAAAAGGAAGCGGCAAAAAGAACAATTGTTCCGCGCTAGCATTTGTGTAAAAGAACGTGTGCAGGGGTGGGGAGTTTCTGAGGGTGTGTGGGCCAGTCATCTGGTGAGATGCACAAGAAGTTATTAACGGTGGTTAACAGAGACAGGAGAACTGGGGCCCTGGGAACCCAGGGCAAGGGGGAAGAATTTATATCATGTGCACAGGCTGGTCATTTTAAAAGTAGGATTAAGAAAAATAAGGGCTTCCGTCCATTAAGTGCTCAGCTGTTGCCCTAGGCTCTCCTACTGGGAAGTCTTACTTTCCTTGTTATTAGAGGAGGAAACAGGCTCCAAAAGCTTAAAGACCTTAGCAATATCTCAGCCAACTAGTAGAGAAGCTGAAATTTTAGCCCTGGGGGATTTTACACTAATGCCCACAGCTCTGGCTTATCCACTGCCTACTGAGAGGCTTTTTTGTTATCAACCACACAACACCCAGCGTGAGACCTGGCACACAGCAGGCATCCAGTAACTGCTTATTGGCTGTTTGTTGACTGAACAAGTGGGACAAACAGGAGACAACCTGAAGTGTAGAATGACGAAAGACAAATAGTGGAGGCCAGAGCCCAGGCTGGAGTCCAACGCTTGCTCCCTCCCAGCCTTGAGACTGTAGACCTGGCACGTTCTTCCCTGAGCCTCCATGTCCCCACCTATAAAACTGACAACCACAAGCCAAGTGGCTGACACTGAGTGCTCCCACCTGTCCTGCTTTGTGTTTTTCACTCAGAATAACCCCATTTAAATGAAACACAGGAAAGTTATGAAAGTTGTCCAAAGGGGGTCCCCACAAGGTCTCAATCACTGGGAGAGATTGGTCTCAGTCTCTCCCTCAGCCTCCTGGGATCGTAGGCACTAATGATTTGGGGAACCTGCTGTGTGCTAGTTGAGCTGCCAGAGGCTGAGGATCTGGTAGAGAACAGGACAGACATATAGATCCTGTCCTTGGAGTCTGGTAAGAGTGACAGAAACCCAGCAGTTAGCATCTGTGATGAGCGCTGCAATGGGCAGAAACTCAGGCCTTGGGAGCACATACAGGGAGCATCTGGCTCAACCCTATGTGGAGTCAGAGAGGACTTCTCAAAGGAAATGACTTTTAATCTGTGATGGAAAGATGCATAGGATGTCTCGAAGGAGAAATGATGAGGCTGGAGGCCCAAGCAGAGACGCACTCTTACCTGAAGGTAACCAACGTGGTAGGAGACAATGCAGGTTAGAAACATTCAGCCTGGCTTCATTGTGTGAATCTCTCTTTCCTCCTGGAGAACAACTCCACATGGCGACATCTGTGGCTTCCCACCCTCCACACATAACCTTCCACATGTCCAAAGAGTAGGGCTCCCTGATTTTATAATCCAGGTGGGGTGACAAAGGAACCAAGCAAGCTAAGAGCCATGAAGAAGTCCTTTACACTAATCCCCACCACCCCGTTCATTCAGTCCCCGGAGTGGCAGCCCATGCAGATGCAGAGAGTCTGCCCATGTGAATAAAGATGTCAGCGCAGGAGGCTCCTTCCATCTTCCTTTGCTCACCTGGCTTCTCAGGTAGCCCACATGCTGGGACATCTAGCTAGACATGACTCCTTCCTACTGCAGCCACCATGCCAAAGTCACTCCAGTTGCAGCAGCAGAAGAATCACTCTACCCTAACAAGACATGGTGTACTGCCAGCTTCCTGGAGAAATTCCCAGTCGCTCATCTTGCTTCCTCATTTCGGGACAGTGGTATGAGCCTTAAATTCACTACTGGGGCCCTTCTGTACTTTTCTAGGACTTTGGCTTTGGATAAGTCATTCACCCACTATGAGCCTCAGATCTTCCATCTATAAAACTGATGTGGCTCTAATGTGCCTGCCAGGCACTGAATATATGGACATACATATTTTTCCCTCATGTGTAAAACTACCCTAAAGAGTGAAATTTGGGGGTGGCTCCATAGTGTAATGGTTAGCACATCTGCTTTTCACGCAGAAGGTCCTGGGTTCAGCGCCCCAGGTGGAGCCACAGACCATATACCTCGGGTTCGCCAGGCCCCAGGTGCACCAGACCCCCCGAGTGCGTGCCCCAAGCACATGGGGGGAGACGCCCCACCTTCAGAGATCCAGTTCTTGAAAAAAAAAAGGGAGACAGCAACATCCGTAGGTCAGGGAGGAAAGGAGGGGGATTAAAGAGGCGGGGGCGGGGGGGAAGAGGGAGATTTCAATTTTGGATCTGGGTTCTGTGCCAGGAGGAATAAAGAGTGGTCCACCTATTGTGTGTCCCACCCACCAACCACTCTGGCCTGGGAACCTCAGGTCTCCAGAAGTCATTTCTCCTTGGCCAACTCCAAACCCAGGGCGAACTGCGTATAAGTCAGTGTGCTTGTTAGAGTTCCCCAGGCAGGCTGTCACTTCCCTCAGGACACAACCATTGATTCTACAAGTTTTCACCAAACATTTGTCTCATAGGGACTCTGTTTTTAGATTTAAAAAAAAAAAATTTAGGATTCATGATCTGACAGGACACTTTGTTGTCCTGCTTAGTTCACTAATTTGTACAGAAAGCCTTATAGATTTAGATACTCAGGGTGTATTGTGGGCCAGGACCTGTGCTTTCTGTGGATGGTTGCATTGTTATTGTCCCCATTGTGCAGGCTGTAGTATGGCACGACCAAGGTCCCACAGCTAGTTCAGAGTAGAGCTGGGATCGTTCTATGCCAGTCCAAGGCCAAGCTTTCATCTTCTGTGATTGCTCGTGTAATAGGCTCATCTTGCCTAGGCATGCTACCCCCTCTCCAGGACCCTTCTCCAGAAGTGCCATGGTTTGTATGTTCTCAGTAACTGGGAAGCTTCTGACATTTGGAGCCCAGAAATGCCATACATCATTCAAGGCTCTGGGTAAATTTGCCCAATACAGAACTGACTCACCTTGAATATCAAGTATACCACTACTGAGAAACACTAAAACCAAATGTTCTTATTGCGTAACATTGGCTTAAGTGACATAGGGTAAAGCCAGAATTACCTTGCAAGCCCTTTGCAAGCTGCCATACAGAGAGGAAGCTAGACAAGGCATGGCTTCTGTCCCCAAGGGCTGATAGTCTCCTGCGGGCAAGGGAGCTGATGGAGGCACCAGCGCCCACCTCTTGAATGAGGGATTTTGGGTAAAATAAGTTGGACTTTGGAAACAGAGGAACCAGAGTTTGAATCCCAGCTCAGGCTCTCTCAGCTTAGCGAGCTTGGTTCATTCTCCTTTTGGGAGATAATGGGAATGATTATGCCTTCCTTGTAAACTGTTGAGAAGATTAGAGAATTTAGCACAGAGGTCAGGCACGTAGTAGGTGCTCTCCCAGTTCAGAGAAGAGCCCAGGTAGACACAGGAAGCTTCAGAGAGGAAGCAGAGCCGGGGCTAGCCCCTGCCAAGGGGATCAGATTGGAGGGCATGCCAGGCAGAAGAACAGCTTGAGCAAAAGTGGCCAACATTTATTCAAAAGCAAAGGATTTATACGTTCGGAAGCAGAGAGAACATGGAAGCTGCGAAGCCTAGATTCAGGCCAGCTCCAAAGGCCAGGCTAAGGAGGCTTTGGACATTATCTGGTATCAGTGTAGCCTGCTTGGCAAGGCCTGTCCAACGGGAGATGTTAGCTGACATGAGCCACTAGAATGTTGGTCACTGAGGCATTTCCCTAAAGATCATTCATCTGTGGGTCACCCACCAGTCGTGGTGCTTTCTGGCCAAGAGGGTAGCTAGTAGCTTCCCAGGCTGCTGGAGGTGTGTGTTGGGGGAGGACACTGACCATTGACCATCCGCCCCTGACCTGGCAGGAAGGAAGCCTGGGATCTTAAATGCCTGGGAAGCTGCACCAGAAAGTGTCAGCTCATCTGGTGCATTTCCTGTGGATTTCACCTCCTAAGAGCTGCCACTGCCTGAGCTGCCTGCCTTGCAGCACTTCTCCACATACTTATTTTTAAGTAACAGTAATAACGATGACATTTGTTGAACGCTGACTCTGCCAGATACCATGCTAAGTGATTTCATGCGTTATCTCATTGACTTCTCACTGCAGCCCTAGGAAGCAGATAATATCATTATTCTCATTTTAGAAATTATCCTCAGAAAGGTTTAGTAATTTGCCAGAAGTCACACAGCTAATAAATGGCTTCTGCCCAAGGTCTGTCTGATTCCAGAGCTCCACAGCCTAGTTGTTGTTGTTGGTTTTTTTAAATCAAACTGTATAGTGTAGTCCCTGGAAACATCCTAATACACAAACATATAAGTAATTCAGCACTCCTTGCTTTGTATGGTTCTGAAATGAACGAGTTTCAAGTACCACCACTTAAAGTTTAACTTTAGTTAATTTTTAGTTAACTTTTGTACATCAAAGGACACCAGTCCCTCAACAACACGATTCAAATTTCAGTTGTCATGTTATATGAACTATGAGTCGTCACATAAAGTAGGAACTTCGCTGCTGGTCCTTCGGTCCACAAATCGCTATGGAATAACAGATGTGCGTAAAGGTCGGTAACCAATCACGTCACTCCTTTCAAAGCCTGTCATTGATTGGTCACCATGGATGTTATTCAGTTCCTATCCAGACAGCAGAGCATGTAATTGTGTTGCCTCCTGTCTCCTGGAGATAAACCCATGTGACGTTTTACAAAAACAGACCATCGAAAGAGGGGATGGGCCAACAAAGATGAAAGTGCCACAAAGAAATGCAAAGTGATGACACCGAGAGTGAAATTTAAATCAAACATAAAAGGAGTGATAAAAGAAACAGCTGACTGTGGGAATGTGGACACCGCAGCAATTCACTGTTCCAGAAACTCTAGATACGTAGCCAGAGAAACTTAGTGAAGGCAGATTTATCAACATAAGAGACGCAAGTAGTTCTGACGAAAAGGATGAAGAGCACACATCAGTCACATTTAGTGTACTCACAATGTTGTGCAGACATCCACCACCTCTCTCTAGTGGCAAACCTTTTTCATTACCCCGGAAAAACAACCCAGACTCATTAAATAACCATTCCAGGTTCCTCCCTCCGATCCCCTCATAACTACTAATCTGCTTTCTATGGATTTACCTAATCTGTATATATCATGTGAAAGTAATCATACAATTTTGTGTCTGGCTTCTTTCACTTAATGTTTTTGAGGTTCATCCAAGTTGTAGCATGAGTCAGTATGTCTGTCGTTCCTCTTTAAGGGTGAGTAATATTTCATTGTAAGGATATAGTACAACTCACCCATTCATCCATTGAAGGACATTTGGGTTGTTTCCACCTTTTGACTATTATGAATAATGCTGCTATGACCATTCGTGTACAAATTTCTATGGGAACATATGTTTTCACTTCTCTTCAGTATATACCTAGAAGTGGATTTGCTAGATTATAAGGTAATTCTGTGTTTGGACTTCATAAAAATTTAAAACTTTTGTACATCAAAGGATATTTTTAAGAATGTGATCAAGAGTGATGATTCATTTTGAGTTAATTTTTATAGACGGAGTGAGGTAGAGGTCTAACTTCGTTCTTTTGCATGTGGCTATCCAGTTGACATTATTTTTCCCCCATTGAATGGTCTTGGCACCCATGTCAAAAATCAATTGGCCAGAGATGTTTGGGTTTATTTCTGGGCTCTCAATTTTATTCCGTTGGTCTATATGTCTTTTCTTATGCCAGTGCCACACTGTTTTGACTACTGTAGCTTTGTAGTAAGTTTTAAAATCAACATGCATTTTTTCATGTAACCTGAATATCTCCCCGTGGTAGGAGTGATCTCATTCCTTTTAGTAGCTGTACAATATTCCATCATACAGGTAAATCGTAACATGTTGAACCAGCCCCCACTTGACGGAGATCAGATTGTCCCCAGTTTTTTCTCTCACATATAATTGAATTGCCTTCCAAAAGTTATACGATGAACGCTTAACCCAATGTTTTCCAAATCGTGGATTACGACATTTTAGTGCATTGTATTATCAATTTGGTTTTTCTCAAACATCTCATTCTCTGCCTGAGAGGCAGGAAATAGAGTTTCATTTTAGTTTGTATTTTATTAATTATGATAAGGTTCAACATCTTTTCAAGCCGATTGACTGTTTTCTTTTTTTTGCGAATTTATATCTTTTGCCCACTTTTTTTCCTATTGAGACGTTGGTCTTTTGACTTGTAAGAATTCTTTATCTAGTAAGGCTCACTATATTCAAATGGACCGGATACCTGTTTGTCTAGTTCGTTAGATTGGACACCCCTCGAAGGACAGGAAGGTATCCTACTCATCCTTGTCTACCTGGTGGCTAGCATAGTGCATAGCACATATCAGAAGTTCAATAAATATTTGCTGAAGCAATGAAAAGGTGTGCACCTACTATGGGGCAGGTGCTCTGCCATATACTGACGATAAGAAGATGAACAGAAGAGAGTCCTTGTTCTGAAGGCACTCGCAGTCTGGTGGGAGAGACAGACATTGATTCTCCCATGCATCAAGAGTTTATTGAGCGGCTTACTCGGTTTCAGTTGCATAATCTCTGCTGGAAGAGCCAGCCTGCTCTCATGAGAAAAATCCTAAGACTGTGACTCAGGTGACCTGGTCCCAGTGGAATCAGTTCCCCTCCCTGATCATCAGTATCCCCATCCATAAAATGTGAGTGAGCAACTGGACCAAATTCTCTCATTTCCCACTGAGCACCCATCAGTTTATACTTCTTTGGCTCTTTCTGGAAGTGGAAGTCAGTGGCCCAGGGGGCCGTCATATCACTGCTCAGAGCCTCTCTTTGTCCCACAGTGGCAGTGAGGACAGGCTTTAAATCAGAGTCCTGAGTTCAAATTCTAGCTCTGCTACTTACTAGCTGTGGCCTTGAATATGTGACTCAGCCTCTTGATGGAACCTTTCTGTAGGATTAAAAGTGACGGCCATTACCCTCGGGGCTGTAGAGGAGTTGGCCAGGAAAGACCCGCTTCCTAGCTTCCTAGAAGATGAGGGACGAGGCACTGGGGAGTGGAGGTGGGTGTGGCCTGGGAAAGGCTACCCGGAGGGGCTCCCAGGTGCTTCTGAATGAGTTGAATGAGTTCAATGAGTCTCTGATGACAGCATCCAGGTGCCAATGAATGAGGTCCCTCTGGAGTTTCCTGGGTCAGCCCCAGTCAGTGGGAGAATATGGACTGGGAGGCTAGGAGTCCCACCTTGAGATGCGCCTGCACCAGCACACTCCCTGCTGTGGGCCTCCTCTATGAAGTAAGGCCAAGGTCCCCTCCTGAGGCTTGAAAGTCTTGTGCCCAAATGTGTGGAGCCCCAAGGGCTGGCTCTGCGTTTCCCCTGCTGGCTGCTTCAGGAACAACAAGCCCACAGCAACTAGTCCTTGCTTGTTCATGTGGTGTCAGGAACCTAGTGGCTGTGTTACTGGGTGAGGACAGCCCACAGTGGCCACCTGTGCCCTTCTTGCCCTCGACTGGGACCCCCAATGGCTTCTTCCTCCCCTTCAAATTCCTGAAAACTACTTCCACTATGCCTGCATGTTCACAGACACAGGCAGAGATGTGTGCACGTGCTCAAGTGCAAACATTCATATTTGCATGTGAAGTCACAACCACACACGGATTTACCACATTCAGGGTCGTGTTATGATTCATGGGCCCCTTTCTCCATTAAAAAATAAATTATATTTTACAACTGTTGGTATAAAGAATGAATATCATTCATTATTATACATTCATTATTATACATCCTCCTAGGAGCAGCGCTTGAGGCTCGTGGACTGGGGCAGGTACCCACAGCGCCCCCTAGAGCAGTCCCCTGGCCCTAAACATCCACTTCTTTTTCAGGGCTGGGGCCTGACGCCTTGGAGGAGAGAGGAAGGTAGAAAGTTTGGAAGGAAAAGTCTCAGACGGCAGTGCAGTTCTCAGAAAGTTCCAGCAACAGCCTGCCTCCCCGTCTTTCAGGCACTGGCTGGGCGCTGCAGCCTCGGTGCCCAGGACCCGGGATGGATTCTGAGCACATATGTCCCCCCAGTCAGTTAGATCCCTGGCATCAGAGAGACACATTCTCATGGCCACCACATGGGCACTGCCTTTCCCCGCCCCCCCCAAACCTTGGCAATTTTTAAAAACAGCTTTGTTGAGATATAACAATACACATACCATATAATTCAGCCATTTAAAGTGCACTGTTCGGTGGTTTTTAGTATATTCACATTTGTGCAACCATCACCACAATCTCATTTTAGAACATTTTTGTCACACCGAGAAGCTGCCCCACACCCATTAGCAGTCACTCCCCATTCCCACCGCCCTCACTCTGCTCCCAGCCCAAGGCAAGCGCTCACTGATCTGTCTCTGTAGATTTGCCGGTTTCTCATAAATGGAATCATAATTTGTAGTCTTTTGTGACTGGCTTCTTTCACTTAGCATGACGTTTTCAAGGTTCATCCATTTTGTGGCCTGTGTCAGTACTTCATTCTCTCTTATTATCAAATGATATTCCACCTTGTGCATTAGCCACACTTTGTTAACCACAAATCCACCAATTGATTGGCCATTTAGGTTGTCTCCATTTTTTTGGCTATTTTGAATAATGCTACAAGTTTTTATGTGGATTTTTTTTCGTTTCTCTTGGATAGATATCTAGGAGTGGAATTGCTGGGTCATACGTAACTCTGTGTTTAACATTCTGAAGAAATTCTAGACTGTTTTCTACCACAGCTGTACCATTTTGCATTCCTAGAAGCAGTGTATGAGGGTTCCAAGATCTCAACCTCCTTGAAACACATAATTATCCATCTTCTTTGTGATAGCTATCCTAGTGGATGCAAAGTGGTACCTTAATGTGGCATCTCTCAAATGACTAATGATGTCGAGCGTATTTTCATGTGCTTATTAGCCATTTATATGTCTTTGGAGAAACTCATCTTTATGATTAGCAAATATTTTCTCCCATACCGTGGGTTCTCTTTTTGCTTTTTTGATGGTATCCTTTGAGGTGCAAAATTTTTTGTTGTCGTTGCTTGTACTTTTGGTGTTGTGTATAAGAAACCATCTTCTAACTCACAGTCACAAAGATTTAATCCTGTGTTCTCCTAGGAGTTTTATCATTTTACATTTAGGTCTATTTTGAGTTAATTTTTGTTGATGGTGCGAGGTATGGGTCCAAATTTTTACTTTTGCATGTGGATATCCAGTTGTCCCAGCACCATTTGTTGAAAAGACTATCCTTTTCTCATTGAATTTTCTTGGCACCCTTGTCAAATATCAACTGACCATCAATGTGAGAGTTTATCGCTGGAGTCTCAGTTCTACTCCATTGATTTCTATGTCTATCCTGATGCCTGTACTACATGTTCTTGGTTCCCGTAGCTTTCTTAGGAAGCTTTGAAATTGTGCAGTGAGTCCTCCAATGTTTTTCTTCTTTTTCAAGGCATTCACTTTTTAAATTTATGTCTGTTAAGTCTCTTTTAATCTGTAGTGCCTTCCACCTTTTTTCCCCCTTATATTTTATTTGTTGAAGAAACAGGGTCATTTGTTCTATAGAGGTTCCATCAGTCTAAATCTGTTGATTACATCTCTGCAGTGTCATTTAACATGTTCCTCTGTCCCTTGTATTTTAATGATCCAAAGTCTTTATCGGATTTAGATTTGGTTATAGCACAGGAATAATTCGCAGTTGGCGTGTGTTTCTCTGGAATCAGAACATGATGTAGTGTTGACTCTGTGATGTTAGGGGCTGTTTATGATCTTCACCTGGATCACTTTTTTTTTCATTAGAGGTGATTTACATTCTTAAAGGGTCACCCTGGTTGCTGGGATGGGGGAGGGGATCACAGGGTGGTTTTGAGGAGTGAGAGGTAATCTTGCAACAAAGCACTTACTGCCATGCCTGGGCACACAGTAGGCACTTGGTAAATATTAGCCCTTATCATCGTTGTTGTTATTAGAATTGTGGGGGGCAGGGGCCAAATCCTGGGCTTGGAGCCATTTTCCGATCAGGATGTTCTACTCCCTTCTCTTCTGCCCCTGGAGGAGAAGTCATCACTGTCCCATGGCTCTAGGAGGCATATTCAGGAATACGGTAGCCATCTGTTTGCACCTGGTGGGGCCCCTCCAGAGAAAGAAGGTTGGAACTTCAGTCACCCGCTACTTGCACCACACTGTAAGTGCACTCTGCCACCTGCATGACCCGGTGCCCCAGGGATCGGGTTTGGCCCTGGCTTCAAACTTGCGCATGAGCCTCCTCTTTCGAGAAGCCTTCCCTTCCTGCAACCCTGATATAGGTCCCTCCCTTGCCCTTGCCTCTAAATCTAGAACTTGTAACTCTGCATCTGAATGGTGTGCTTGGAGCTGCTGCCTCTCCATCATCCCATGCCCAGCCTTGTTTGGTAATAGTTTTTGCTCAATAAATGTTGGCTGAGTAAATACATTGTGCATAAGCCCAAGAACAGACGCTGTTTCCTCACTCAAGTACTGTGTGACATACTTGAAGGTCACTCCTTTGAGCACCCCAAGTTTCTGGGATCCCCCATTGTTTTATCTCCTTCCTAAACTCATTCACTTCCTTTATTCTCCCTTGAGCCCTTCTACTCCCTCTCACCCCAACGCACCTCAAACTTCCCCTACTCCAGCTTCTATTTCCCTCCCGCTCACTGCTCTTGATTCATATTTGCTTTATTTTATTTATTTATTTACTTTTTTCAGGCGAGGCAACCCTTGGCTGACCTCACAGATTGCAAGGACCTTGTCAGCTTACAATCCCTTATTTTTTTAATTTTTTACGCCTACAGCACCTGGTCTTCCTAGGTGGTCTCCCATCCAAGTACTAACCAGGCCCGACCCTGCTTAGCTTCCGACATCAGGCAGGATTGGGCTTGTCCAGGGTGGCATGGCTGTAGTATTTGCTTTATTTTTGATAAATCCCCAATTCGAAAGTAGTTTCTCGTATCATTGAGCCCATGATGCCATCAATTCTGAGATGCACTGTTGTTTTTTGGACTAGTAAAGTGGGGAAGTGCCAATTAAACTCATGATATAGATGGTAAGACACATCGGAATTCAGAGAAAGAGCAATGCAAAAAAAAAAAAAAAATACACATTATCAGAATCAATTGAATATGATTTGATCCGGTACAAACAACTTGGAAACAGAAAGGCACACATGTGAAATTAAATTTCTTATAATCCCACCATTCAGAGAGAACCTTTGTTAACATTTTGGTTTATTTCCTTCCATTTTTTTTCTATTCATATATGGTCATAGAAAAAAATGTATGTATATACCAATATATATTAGGGTATATTTTTTATAAAATGTAATTATACTTTACATACTGTTTTGTAGCCTGGTTTATTGATACCAGTATATCACATTGATAAATAGTCTTCTTTTAAAATGTGATTTTCTCCTACATTTTTTAACCATAAAAATAAACCATTTATTTTAGGAAACTTGGAAAAGAAAATTATAAGGAAGAAAAGAAAAATCTATCCGTTAACTGACCAACCAAAGATAATCACCGCTAACTAACATTTTGCTGATAACATGATTTTCCTTGGCAGAGATCACCCTCATTTTAAACTATTTTGACATGTACCGAGTGCCAGGCCTGGCAATAAATGTCAGAGATTCAGTGAAGGGACAGGGCTCCCAAGGTCGGCAAAGTATCCACTAGGTGCCAGGCCCCACGCTGGGCTCTGTTCAAACTATTCGCGTTGGCAGGACTCCCAGGCTATGTAAAAACCTAGCCTTTATACATACAGTCTGCAGAACCTTCAGGGCAGGGACCTGATTCCAGCGGCCCTGCTGTTGCTGCCAGTCTGATCAGGATCCTGTCCAGGTACCTGTCCAGCTCCTCCTCTGACCTTGGGCAGGTCCCTGAATTATCTCTGACCGAGGCAGGTCTCTGTGCCTCGTGTCTTCATGTCTAGAGAGAGATTGTCATGGCATCTCTGATAGGGGTGCTGTGAGGACAGAGCAAGACTGTGAGAAATAGTAAAGATTCACTCTCAGCCATGGCAGGTGGCTGCAGAGAACATTAGAGACCTGGCTCTGCTACCTGTCAGCCATCTGAGACTCACAGACCCACGAAGAGTCCATGAAGCCTATGCTCTTATTATACCAATGGGGAGACTGAGGCCAGGAGGAGCTAAATCACCTGGCCAGTGTCACCTAGCCAAGGCAGAGTCTGGCGGGGATAGGTGAGGGTGTGGGCTCCAGCCTCCAATCTCCACCTCCTCCCTGGGAGTGGAGCTGTGATGGGGTGGGGCTGTGTTCCAGAAAATAGCTGCCTCCAGTCCAGGGCAGCCAGCTGTGGCACCTGCGCCACTCCGACCTTCCACTTGCTCTGTCTCCAGCTCACCATGGCCAAACGGGTGCAGGCTCGAAGGCTGGACGGGATCAACCAAAACCCATGGTGAGCTGGGCAGGGCCAGGGAGGTGTGCGGGTGTCCCCTCGGGCATGGGGTGCAGGACAGGGCTGGTAGTCCCTGGGTTTGCAGAAATTCAGTGGCACCCGGGACAATCAGATCTACAGCCATAGTCCATGAGAGGCGAGACTCAAAAGCCCCAGGTTTGGATTCCAATCTCAGTCAGCTTCAACCCTGCTCGCCCAGTGCTAGCACTGGGGCCGGCAACACACCTGCCCTGAGCCTCGGCTCCCCAGCTGCAAAATGAAGATAATTATATTTCCCTTAAAGGGCCTTGGGAAGACAAGGTAGTACTGGGTGACAGTGAGAGCCATTACCTGGCACAGGCTAAGGGCTTTCCAGGGACTGTTTTATTTCACGCTTAGTACAGAGTAAGCTAATCTAAGAGAGTAAGAGACAGGCAGCTCTTCACTGCACATTTGTCAAAGTTAATTTCTTCATCAACTATTCCAAATATAGGAGTATGTTTGTTACTAGTGATCGTATAAGTGCAGTGGGAGGATAGGTGAGAAAGATTTAATGATTTTCTCAATCCACCCGCAACCCCTTTGGCCAGGGGCATAGAGACACCTCTAAAAAAAAAAAAAAAGTTGGCTGTTTTTACAAAACACAGGACAACTTTTCTTTCAAACTCCCCTCATGTATGTCTTTTCCATCGATGATCCATGAGGTTTGGGGCGGGGAGCCAGGCCCAAATGCCCCAGAGAGTTTGGCTGCGCTCTAGGTTGGGCCTCCAGAGTCCTGATCCTCAGTCTGCCACTGCATCCTCCCTGTGAAACAGACTGGGCAGCCTGGTGGCAGGAAATAACGAGGAGGCAGGCCGGGAGAGGCATCGAGACTGTTTCCTGATTCACAGACCTGGCAGACTCTTGAACCCAACACCCCATTTGTACAGAAGAGGAGGCTGAGGCCAGGAGATGTTAAGTCTCATGCAGAAGCAGGGCAGAACAGGAGTGGGCCTAGGAAGAAGGCATGGGACAGGAGGGGAGTATCAGGAGGGATGAGGGCCACAAGAGTCAGAGCAAAAGCGTGCCCCGGGTTCCTGCCAACCCCAGAGTGGTGCCGGACCGAGAGGGCAGCCAGTGCCTATAAGACGTTGAGCCTGGCTCTCTGTCCCAATCCCCATGGCACATCCCCACCTGATTTTGCACTTCAGTTCCGCTCTTAGCTGTTGTGTGACTCTGGCCAGGTCACTGGCCTCTCTGAGACTCAGCAACTTCTGTGCCTTCGAGGGCATTTGGAGCTCTGGGGAGAAAATGACCAAACTCCATTCGGCCAAGCCTGACTGCCCCCAACCAACCTGGAACCACATCCCAGCCTCCTCACCCAGCCTGGTAGCCTCTCTCCCAGTTTCCCTGAAGAGGTGGCCACCAGACAGTCCCAGAAGAAAGGGGGCCAGAGATGGCAGATGGCAGAGCTGGCAGGGCTCTGGTCTGTCCAGGATCATAGTCCAGAGCATAAACTTTGCTTCAGACAGATATGGCTGTGCCATGCCCTGACTGCATGACTCCCTCTGAATCTCAGCTTCTCCATTCTGCCTGTGAAACGGGGTGTCGATGAGTATTTCTAAAGAATCTAGCAGGGCAGGCTAGGCCGGGAATGGAACTGCTATAGCCGATCAACTGGAAGGATGATGTTAATTCTGTGTTTGTGCTCTACAGGGTTTGTTATGTAAAGATGATTTTTTACTATGAGTTGTGGTTAAAAAGTCGGAAAGTTAGAAACCCCCAGCTGAGATGTGATTGACACAGCGCCCGGCCCACATAATTGCAAAGCATGGGGCCAGTCATGACCCTGACACAGATCTTTGGACCAGGGCAGATGCTAGTTGTCCAGTTTTTCTAGAACAAGCCCAGTGCATTTGCTCACCCTGTGCCAGAAGCAGGCAGAAGTCCAGGTCAGGGTAGAGAGGTGAGCCAGTGACAACTCTGTTTGTTGCCCAGGGTGGAGTTTATTGAACTGGCCAGTAAGAATGATGTCGTGAACTTGGGACAAGGCTTCCCCAACTACCCGCCCCCAGACTTCGTCGTGGAAGCCTTTCAGCACGCCATCAGCGGAGACTTCATGCTCTACCAGTACACCAAGGCATTTGTGAGTCTCCCAGCCCAGTGTTGGACTGTGCTTCCTGGAGGCACACACTCTGTCTGGGTCCCCTCCCCCACGTCCCAGTCCTGGGCACAGAACAGGCCTGGCAGCAAGCATCGTGGGGAGACGAAAGAACTGACTGTGCAGGAGCTGACTTTGCCCCAGGCCTACTGCTAGAAGTTGCTAGAATTGCCTGAGTGTAGCTGAGCAGGAGAGCGGGCCCAGGCTGAGCCAGCTGGCTGACCCCCACTGTCCTGGCAGGGTTACCCACCATTGACAGAGATCCTGGCAAGTTTCTTTGGGAAGCTGCTGGGACAGGAGATAGACCCGCTCAAGAACGTGCTGGTGACTGTGGGTGCCTACGGAGCCCTGTTCACAGCCTTCCAGGCCCTGGTTGATGAAGGAGACGAGGTGAATGGGTGGGGCTTGGGCCAGGTCGGGCTAAGGGTTCAGGGCAGTCCTGACCCCAGCTAATCTGACCTTTGTACCAGGTCATCATCATTGAGCCCTTTTTTGACTGTTATGAGGCCATGACGTTGATGGCGGGGGGTCGTCCTGTGTTTGTGTCCCTGAAGCCGGTAAGGATCCTGGTTGGGGTGTCAGTAGGCAGACGGGTCCAAGGAATGTGCTGCGTTGGAGGCGGGAAAGAGGGAAAGAAGTGGAGGAGCCCAGTTTCTCCAGGAGGCGGTGGTGGCGGGGGGGTGTTCAGAGCCCCAGAGTGGAGAGGGTGGGAACAGATCCCTGGGGAGTGGAGGGCGAAGTCACTAGCATTGAATGTCAGGTAGTAAGTACTGACACTGCCTCCCACCTCCTCTTACAGACCCCTACCCAGGATGGGGAACTAGATTCCAGCAGCAACTGGCAGCTGGACCCCAAGGAGCTGTCGAGCAAGTTCACATCTCGAACCAAAGCCCTAATCCTCAACACACCCAACAACCCCCTGGGAAAGGTGCCTGATAGACCTCCTTCCGGGGACCCCTCCAGACTGGGTTCAAGTACCCCCTCTGTTACTGATTTGCTGCCTTCGGGCCTCAGTTTCTTCGTCTGTGAAGTGGGAGGGCTACCTGTTATGAGCTCTGAGGACCGAGGCTCCCAGAGGTCCCAGGGACAGGCGCAGCAATCCTCAGGGAAGAGCTGGTGGTGGATCCGGCTGGGCACCTCCATTACTGACTTCCCCACGGGACAGTGACTTCACCTCCTGGAGTGTCATGCGAACATGACAAAACCAATGTGAAGGAAAACCCAGTCCTCCTTCTGTGTGTATCTCATGCCCTCACGTGACTACCACACAAACACCACTTCCGACACCAGATACGTGTGGGTTTTCCCCTCACCGAGCAGTTCTGTGACACCAGCTGGGTGTCCTACAATTTCACTCAATTTAATTCAGTTCTGACACTGTCCTCCTGGAGATAGCATCGGATCCCACAGGTTAAGGGCTCAGTCCCACAAGACTACCCCCACCCCCACTTCAGATGCCAGTCACAAGTTCAGATTGTCACTAGTCGGCTATAAATCTGAGCCTCCACAACCCCTTCCTCAGGTTCGGTTCATTTGTTAGAGTGACAAACAGAACTCAGAGAAACACTTATTTACGTTGACTTGTTTCTTAAAGAACATGATAAAGGATTCAGATGAACAGCTAGATGAAGAGAGAACAGTGTGAGGTCTGGCAGAATCCCAAGTACAGGAGCTTCTGTCCCCAGGGAGTTGGGGCGAATCACCCTCCGGGTAGATGTTTACTTTTATGGAGATGCCCTCACATAGTTATGATCAATCATTAACTCCCTTTTCAGCTCCTCTCCCCTCTGTAGGAAAGGAAGGGGGTGAGGTTGAAAATTCCAAGCTTCTGATCATGGCCAGGTCTTTCTGGTGACCAGCCCCCTCTAGGAGCTATCCAGGAGCCCATCCAGAGTCACCTCATGAGAACAAAAGATGCCTCTAGTGCTCTTATCCCTTAGGAATTTACAAGGGTTTCAGGAGCTTCGCACCGGGAACCGGGGACAGAGACCAATGTATATATTTTCCATTATCTCATGACCGACCTCACATGGTCACTATTGCAGGGATTCAATAGGATGGAGCAGAAAAGCCCTTGGCCCTGGGTTTAGCTGTGTCCTTTTCTCTCGCTGAACCAGCCTCTCTGTTTGGGGACGGTCCCTGCAGGTGTTCTCCAAGGCAGAACTGGAGCTGCTGGCCAGCCTGTGCCAGCAGCATGACGTGGTGTGCATCGCTGATGAGGTCTACCAGTGGCTGGTCTACGATAGGCACCAACACGTCAGCATTGGTGAGCCCAGGGAACCAGGGTGCCCTGTTCCCTGGGACATTTGTGCCAGGATTTTGAGCCCAATCTTGGAATCAGCGTAGGCCCAGTGATTAGGACCAAAGGGTCTGAAGCCATACAGGTTGTGTGACCTGGGACAGCGACTTCATCTCACGGAGGACAGGAGAGCACAATGGCACCTGCCTCCAGGGTTGTCATGAGGATGAGCTGAAATAAGTCTTGTAAATAGATTAGCACTTAGCGGGGTTCAGAGTGTTGAGAGCCTGAGTGCCTGCTAGGGTCCAGCCACCACCCCTCCCCGGCTCCCTACCCCCATCTCAACAGCTGCTCTCTTTGGCCTTGGGCAGCCAGCCTCCCTGGCATGTGGGAACGCACCCTGACCATTGGCAGTGCTGGCAAGACCTTTAGCGTCACTGGCTGGAAGGTGAGTTGATGAGGTTGGGGATAACCTTCCCTGACCATGACCTCGGCAGGAAAGGCGGCCTGGGAGTTAAGGAAGCCCTCGGTCAGGCTCTGAAGGGCCTCAAGCCTGCCTGTGTCCTGGTGTAGGTGGGCTGGGTCCTAGGCCCGGACAGGCTCATGAGGCACCTGCACACCGTGCAAGAGAACTCCATCTTTCACTGTCCCACGCAGGCCCAGGTGAGGAGGGGCAGGGGACTGTGCCGCGGGGGAGGGGGAAGGCCATCAAAGGAGCCCAGGCTGGCTCCAGGGTCAGGTCATGCCTGACCTGCTTGCCCCTCCACCCTCCCCAGGCCGCAGTAGCCTGGTGCTTTCAGCGGGAGCAGCTGCTTTTCGGCCAGCCCAGCAGCTACTTCGTGCAGTTACCACAGGCTGTACAGCGCAACCGTGACCACATGATCCAAAGCCTACAGTCCATGGGCCTGAAGCCCATAGTCCCCCAGGGCAGCTACTTCCTCATCACAGACATCTCACACTTCAGTGCGTGGGACTGGCCAGGGTGGACAGGGCTTAAGGGAGCTGGAGGCTACCCAGGGTTCAGCATGGCCTCTGTCCCACAGAGAGCAAGATGCCTGACTTGCCTGGGGCTGTGGACGAGCCCTATGACAGACGCTTCATCAAGTGGATGATCAGGAATAAGGTGGGCTGGGCCTCTGCTAGGGCCCCTGTGAATGGTTTTATGGGTCGGGTACTGCTCAGCAGTGCCCAGCCAAGGGGATGCTGGGCCAGAATCCAGCCCAGCCTCTGCGATGAGCACTGGTACAGGGCTGCATCCATTTCAAGGAATGGGGAGCCTGTTTTTAATTGATGCCATGTGGGCTGGCAGGAATTCCTGCCCTCTTAGGACCTCGGTCTTGCCATCCACACAATGAGGATTGGGCCCATTAACTCTGGGTTTCATCCAACCGGGCTGTGATTCTAAGGCTTATGTCTTCCCTGACTCTGTGTGACCCCTCTGTCAGCTTCCGTCTCCCCTCCATACACAGGAGGGACGTGGGATGATGTTTTGGGCTTCTTTTCCTCTGACCTTGACATAGCACAGGGAGGTGCCACATTAAAGCTGACTCTCCTTCCCCCACCCCATCGTGGACCCTCTATCCCCCGAAGTCTAGGCCTGGGACCCTATTGAGACGTGGGCTTCCTCTCCTCCAGGGCTTGGTGGCCATCCCGGTCTCCTTCTTCTGTAGCGTGCCACATCAGAAGCACTTTGACCACTATATCCGCTTTTGTTTTGCAAAGGTAAGAGGCAGGGCTGGGGAGGGAAGACCTCCCCAAGAAGGCCAGCTGGTGGGTGTGGGGAGAAGGGTAGGACCAATCTGTGTTGGTGCAGGATGAATCCACACTCCAGGCCATGGACAAGAAGCTGCAGGAGTGGAAGGATGAACTTGAGGCCTGATGTCGTCCCCTCGGCCTTGCCTCACCTGGGTGATCCCTGCACAGTTCTCTCTTTGTCCAGAACTTTTTTGGAGATGAGGGAGGCCTGACCTGGGCTCCTCTGGGCTCCCCAGACTTGGCTGGGACTCAGCAGGCAGAGTCTGACAGTGTACTGGCCTCGAGTCCCAGTCCTGACCCCAGCCAAGGCTCAGGCATCCCTCCCTTTCCTTCTCTAAACTTGACCTAGGAAAGTTGCCCTAAGGTTTGAGTCCTCAAGTCAGTACTTTTTGCCCACAATAAATTTTAAGTCATTTGAACACTTATCAGCTTCACTCTGCTTCTCACTCTGGTGCTGATCGCTGATGGAAACTTGGTCAGAATAGAAGGCATCTCCGTGAACCTCAGATGCTAGGCCCTCTTTGTGCATATTATTCTGTGAAGTAAAACCAAGGCCCAGAGAAGATCAGGGACTTGGGACTTGTCCAAAGTCACATAGTAAGTTAATGGTAAAACCAGGCCTAGAAGCCAGAGTTCGGATGGTATGTGTTACTGGTGCTGGATGTGTGTGTGTGTGTGTGTGTGTGTGTGTGTGCGCGCGCGCGCGCAGGAGATGGGGGCCTCTGAGTGTCTGACAGGGAAGATACAGTCTCATCCCACAAGGGTCAGAGTGCAGGCTAGGAAAGCCAAGGGTTACACAATTAGAAGGGGAAGGAAGTAGCTGATGGTTATTGTGCACCCCTGTGTGCCAGGCATTCGGGTGCCCATCATCATATTAAACAACTACCTGAGACGGAGTTACTCTCCATTTTACAAATGAGGGAACCACTTTGGAGGTGACGTCATTGCCCAAGGCCATCAAGCTGGCAAAGACAGAGTGGGATCTGATGGGGGGGTGTCCCACTGGAAAGCAATGGCAGCTCCTAAATTCATTTGGAGGGTGGTGCTGGGGACTTGTATTTGCATAGCAAGCCCATGGGTTTTGTTTATATCATATACTTAATTGGGGACCTAATAGGAACATATGGTATAATAAAATATATTTGGTCTTTGTCACTGTTTCCTGGCACAGACTTCGTTAAACCCTTGGAATTTCCAGGGCAGTAGGAGTGTCTTTAATTATTCATAACGAGCCCCTTCGACCATGTGATTAGAAGTCAGAACTTTCAGCCCCAAACCCAGGTCCCCAGGGAGGGGGAAGGGACTGGGCATTGAGTTTAGTTACAATCAATCATGCATCTGTAACTGGGCTGGTGAACACATTGATATTTGGGAGAGTGGCACATCCAGAGATAGCACAGAAGCCCTGCACCCCCACCCCCACCCCCACCCCAAGACCTTATTCTATGTATCTCTTCCATTTGGCTATTCCTGAGTTAAATCCTTTATGATAAAACTATCAGGATAGCACTTTCCTGAGTGCTGTGAATCATTTCAGCAAATTATTAAACCTGAAGGGGATTGTGGAAATGCCCGAATAGTCAGCCAGGGGGAAGCCTGGGGACCCCACTTGCTGCTGGCATTTGAAGTGAGGGGCAGTCTTGTGTGACTGAGCCCTTAACCTATGGGGTCTGTGCCAACTCCATGTAGTTATTGCCTGAAGTGTAGGACACCCACTTGATGTTAGAGAATTGCCGTTGCAACGTGCTTGGTGCTGTGACATAGGGCACCTCCCTCTCTCCCCTTCCAAACCTTGACTTGGTGCTAGTACCACTGTTCCAAAGTCAAAACTGTAAAACAAAATACCAGCTCAGAGACTCGGGCTTGGAGCCCCTTTGCTGTATTATACATCACCTGATGGTTAAAAAAAAAAAAAAGTCCTCCGTGAGGTAAATCCATAGACTTCTTTGGTAGAACCACCCTGACTGAGGTTCCATGTCTCATGAATAAACCAGACTCTGCCCATAACTCAAATCTGTGACTCTACAGAGGTTCCAGATCTTAGACTGAGTAACCTCAGCCAGCCTGAGATGGTAGATCTTCCCTTAGATGTATACATGACTTTGTCTTCTCATTCACATGGTGGAGGGGGCTAATGGTGAAATAACACACCTCCTGTAATGTTAATGTATAAATTGACTTAGAAATTAATCTCCCCTCTGCTAGGTTATAAGCTCCAGATCAGCGTCTTCTTCTGCTTATCATTGTGTCCCTGGCACAGGGAATTCCTGCCTCAAAATAGACCCTGCTCAATAAATATTTTTTGATTGAATAAATATTGACTCAAATTTATTATTTTTAATAAATTTTTATAAAATTTTAATAAAATTTATTATTTTTAATAAATTTATTAATTTATTTAAAAAGAAAACTTAGCTCATTCATTGCTGGCAGGGATGCAAAATGGTACAGCCATTTTGGAAGACAGTTTGAAAGTTTCTTACAAAGTTAAACATAGTCTTACTGTAGGGTCCAGCAGTCAGGCTCCTAGCAATTTACCCATATGAGTTGAAAATTCACGTCACACAAAAACTTGCACATAAATGTTTATAGCAGCTTTATTCATAATTGCCCCAAATGTCCTTCAAAAGTTGAATGGAGAAACAAACTGGTATATCCATACAATGGAATAGTATTTAGCAATAAAAAGAAATGAGCTATTAAGCCACGTGAAGATATGGAGGAACTTTAAATGTATATTGTTTAATGAAAGAAGAGAGTCTGAAAAGGCTACATACTGATTCTAACTATACGACATTCTGGAAAAGGCAGAAACTATGGAGACAGTGAAAAAGATCAGTGGTTTCCAGGGTCTTGGAAGTGGGTAAATGGAACACAGAGATTTTTAGGGCTGTGAAATTATTTCTTTAATACTGTAATGGTAGATACATGACATAAAGCATTTGTCAAAACCTATACAATGCAGGGAACAGAGTGAACCGTAATGTAAACTATGAACTGTAGTTAATAATAATGCATCAATACTGGCTCATCAACTATAAGAAATATACACACCAAGGCAAGATGTTAATAGTAGTGGTAACTGAGTGAGGGAGAAAGGTTGATGGGAACTCTCTATACTATCTGCTCAATTTTCAGTAAGCCTAAATCTGCTCAAGAAAATAAAGTCTGTTAATTAAAAGGGAGAGCAAAGAACAAATCTATAAAAGAATTAAATTATCCTAAGGTCATTTTCCAGTTCTGAATCACACTCAAGCTCTGGGCCTCAAGGTCCCCATGTATAAAACTAAATTGAGGTTTGTCGCGCTTGTCCGGAGATGGAGGGCGGCTCTTCGGTCCAGGAAAGACCCGATATGCGGCCCATTTGGACACCCAGGCGGGCAGGCAATCAGCACCACCAAACCCCGCGATAGCGCTCCCGAGCCGCGGAGCCCAGCCCAGACCACGGATGCCCACGTGGTCTCTGGGAGCCTAGGCCACGCCCCCGCGAGCTTTTGCCTCCGATTGGACGAATCGGGGGAGGTGTGGCCGGAAGAGGTGAGTCTCATTGGCTGAGCGTGGTCGACGTCGTGCGGCGAACATGGCGGAGCAAGCGAGGAAGCGACCCTGCGGCCCGGTAGGTGACAGGCAGGTGGAAGAAAGTGGGACCCCGAGACTGGACAGAGGGGTGTGGGCGTGAAAACGAGCCGCGTGGGGCCCTGTGGCGGGGACGGGCTGCGCCTCCCGCTCCCTGCTTCTCGCTGATCCGAAGGCGGAAGCCCCGAGGTGTCGCGTAATCGTGGCCGCGTGCGCCCCTGCCCGGACGAGAACTGGAGGTGGGGGCCGGGGTCTGAGCCACAGCCGGGACAGTGTCAGGTAACCCATTGCGGGAACCCCTTGCGGCTACTTTGGCCAGGGCCGGATTCAGGAGGTGGGATCCTATGCGCAATCCTGAGCCCTTTCGTGGCGTATCTCTTCTGATTCCCAGGGTGGCAGTGGGCAGGTCCTGTTCCCCTGAGCTTCATTTTCCTCTTCTCTCCGGTAGAAACTCGTAAATAATTTATTGAGTGCTTACTATATGCCAGGCCTGGTCTCAGGCACAGGGGCGCAGCAGGTCCCTATCATCCTGACGCTCTCTCTGAGGCAGCAGTGTATGGGAGTTCCCAGTAGCAAGTGGGACGCCCCCCGCCCCCGCTAGGTGTGACCATTCAGCCTCACTCCTATACCTCTTCCCAATCCTCCAGGGTGAACATGGCCAAAGGGTTGAGTGGCGAAAATGGAAGCAACAGAGTAAGTAAGGGGCAGGGTGTGGGAAGCAGTGTGTGTGTTCACCCTTCCCCAGGTCACTCCAGCAGTGCACAACTGAACCTTGGGGAAAGCCACCAGGTTTGTCCCCTCTGGGTCCCATAGCACCCAAGATGGGAAGAAGGGGTTAGAAGCCCTGGAGGCTCCTCTGGCTGTTCACCCAGCAGCACTCAAGCACCCAGGCTGTCCCTACAGAGTGGGAACCCTGACCCTGCTGAGAGGGCACCAAGTCCCTCTCCCCTCCATCAATTGAGATGTCCTCTTATCCAGAGAAAGAGGAGAAGAAGAAGTGGAAGGATCTCAAGCTGATGAAAAAGCTGGAGCGGCAGCGGATGCAAGAAGAACAGACAAAGCGCCAGGAGGAGGAGGAGGCAGCTGCACAGAGGGAGGACCAGGGTGAGCATATAGAAGAAAGGAAAAATCCCAGCAAGCATTGCAGTGAAAGTTTCTCCAGATGTTGTTATACCCACTTAAACACATGTAGAGAGATGTAGAGATACAATCTTAAGAAAGTGGAAGCACTTGATCCATGTGCCTCCGGGCCTGGTTTTCCTTGCCCCACATTGTGTCCTGAATGTCCTTTCACATCAGTACATCCGGATCCACTCTAACAAATTGTATCTCTTCTCAGCCAGAACCGAAGTTCTGCAAAGTCAGGGGGCCCTATCATACACTGTACACCCAGTGGTTACCAGTGATGATGGTGACAGTGGGAACAGCAACTGAACATGTCAGTTGTCTCAGATACTGGGGGAGCCCTTATGGGTGTCGTCTCACATGGCTCCCTTTGGACAACTCTGGGAGGAAGTACAGTGGTCCCTCTGGAGCCAGACAGCCTGAACTATATCTCAGCTCTCCTGCCTTTTGTGTGACCTTGGGCCATGTATTTGACCTCTTTGGTGCACAAGTTCCCCACCTCTTAATAGGGATCTTGGTAGTACCTGCTTCCTAGGCTTATTGGGTAAATGCGCACCCATAAAAGGCACTAATTATAGATAATAGCTCTCATCATTATCCCCATTTAACAAGCAGAGAACTGAGGCAATAAGGGGCAGAGCCAGGATATGGACCGAGGCCAATGCCTCCAACCACTCCCAGCCTTACCTGGTGATCTGCCTTCCTCGCAGGAGCCTTGGAGACCACTGAGTCCATTTTCTTCCTGGGGAGATTGAGGCCCAGAGAGGGGAGTTTGATCTATTTTGCTAATCTCAAAATTCCTCCCAGTAGAAAAATTCTCTAACTCTGGGCCCTGAGGAAGGAGGAGGAGCGCATGGGCCTGGCCTCTCAGACTGACTGTGAACACCCCTCCCCTCCCCAGGGCGGCCTTACACGCTGAGCGTGGCCCTGCCAGGCTCCATTCTCGACAACGCTCAGTCGCCCGAGCTTCGCACCTATCTGGCTGGCCAGATCGCCAGAGCCTGCACCATCTTCTGTGTGGATGAGATTGTGGTGTTCGATGAAGAGGGCCAAGATGCCAAGTGAGGGGCCATCCCATAGGCGGGATACCGGGGCTCAGGGAGATGGGAGGGGCTGCCAGGATTGGCTCCGGCTTGCCGGGGCTGAGAACCCTGCCTGGAATGCCCCCATTGTAACCCCGATGGGTAGAGTTGCAAAGCAGGGCACTGCAGAGGTCAGTCTGGGTGCACCAGCTCTCGAAGGGAACACAGTAGGCTCTTGAGCCCTATCTTTCTCTCTCCAGGACTGTGGAAGGGGAATTCAAGGGAATTGGCAAGAAGGGGCAGGCGTGTGTGCAGCTGGCCCGGATCCTGCAGTACCTGGAGTGTCCACAGTAAGCGGGTGAAGGACAGACTTCCCTGAGCATGAGGGAGGGGAGGCTGAGGGGCAGGCCAAGCAGGTGTTTTCCCTGGGAATTTCTGAGAATTGTGTTCTTAACTAGGTATCTGAGAAAGGCGTTCTTCCCCAAGCACCAGGATCTACAGTTTGCAGGTAAGACTGGGAGGGGCTGGACCTCTATTTCCCATAGATCGTCCCCAGACCCTAAGAAACCACTGTACAGTTAGGAAAACAGTCCCAAGCATGGCAAGGCCTGTGCCTGGTGGCAAACAGCAAATCTGTGGCAGAGCTGGATGTGGGACCAGGGTTCTCTGCCACATCCCCATGTGCTTTTGCACCTCCCAGACTCCTCGTGGCCCCTCCTCACCCACAGGGCTCCTGAACCCCCTGGACAGCCCTCACCACATGCGTCAGGATGAGGAATCCGAGTTCCGAGAGGGCATCGTGGTGGACCGGCCCACCCGGCCAGGCCATGGTTCCTTTGTCAACTGTGGCATGAAGAAGGTAGGAATTAAAGAGTGAGTCAAGATATACTTCCAGACACACCTTAGCTGTGGAGGGCAGGTTGGGTATGTGAGTAGGGAGCCTGGGACCCAGGCATCTCTGCCTGCCAGTCCCCCACTGATGCTGATTTGGGCCAGAGAAGTAAGTACCTAAAACGGAGCTCAGTAGATAAACCCAGAAGCAAATTTACTGGTTTTGTTTTTGTTTTTGTTTTTGTTTTAAAAAAGCAAATCAACAGAAGATGGTCCTCATGCTAAAAACAAAACAAAACCTTGCAAAAACAAGTTCAAATCATTCTGGGGCTGTTCCCGCGATGCAGAGCCACGTTGGGGATTGGCATGTTCATTTGCCAACTGTTTACTCTCAAGTCTCCTAGAGTCAGAGGCAGAGACATGTAAATGTGTGGGTTTCCCTTCCCTGAAAAGAACGGACCAGAAGTCACTGACTAAAAGCAGATCAGGATGATCCAGACACAGATGAAAAGCACGAGACACCCTCGAAAGGGAAAGAAAATGCCCTATTTCTGAATTCAAAATTGGCACAAGACACAAACATCTATGGTTATTCACATTCCCATGTGTTAAGCATTTATTTCATGCCAGGCCCTGTATAACAATAGCTGTTGTTTATGGAAAGTTTTCTGTTAGATGAGGAAACAGGGTCAGAGAGGTTAAGTGACCCACTCAAACTCCTATAGCTAGTAAGAGGTATAGCCACCAAAATGTAGGAAACTGGGATTTCATCTACTCATGAAATATTTACTTCCTACTCAGTTCCAGGCCTGCAGCTTTCACTTTTGACCCGTGTCTTATAGTAGTTGTTTGGCAAGAATGGTGTCTTGTAAGTAGGTCTGGCCCAGATAAGGGGCTAAAAGTTGACCCGGACCCCTTAGGTCTCTTGCCAACCCTGTTGATCCCCCGTGTCTGGGAGAGTAATGACCCCTGCTGGTCTGTGAGGGAACAGCACCCATTTCTGGCTTCTCCCTAGGAGGTAAAGATTGACAAGAACTTGGAACCTGGACTTCGGGTGACTGTGCAACTGAACCAGAAGCAGCTCCCAGGTATCTGAAAGTTTCCCCCACCTGGCCAGCCTGAGGGCCCAGAGCCTCCTCCTTCCACCTCCCTGTCCCTTCGCCCTGTCTTCACAGCCTCTCTGCTTCCCCTCCAGAAAGCAAGACCTACCGTGGGAAAGTCGTGTCGTCACAGGACCCACGCACCAAAGCTGGTCTCTACTGGGGCTACACGGTCCGGCTGGCCTCCTGCCTCAGTAAGGACGCAGCTTCCTTTTATGAAAACAGAGAGCCTTGCTTGACCCAAAAGTCAGACCAGAGTTTTTGTCCTACCAACTTGCTATGTGTCCCTGGGCAGCTGCTTTTCCTTCTGTGGGTCTGAGTTTGCTGCCTGGAACGCTGTTAATGACTTCTGAGAAAAAGAATATCATGATTGGTGAATAATGCTCGCCACAGGGGTGGGAATGGGGGCGAAAGGGCTAAATAAGTCAAAGGTACAGTATGTGTTCTCGGAGCTCCTTCGTCCCCACCCTCTGCTTTGTTGTCCCAGTCCAGCACAGGCTTTGTCTCTCCCTGGTCAGTCCCTGACTTCTCAGGGACAGTGGAGGGCCCAGGTGTGGCTCCCTTACTGGAGTCCCCTTCTGCACACCACACCCCACCCAATATACACTCGCAGAGCCAAGCCACTGTGGCTTGTGGAAAGGACACCTACTGAGCTGGCCCCGCCCTCAGGTGCTGTGTTTGCTGAGACCCCCTTCCAGGATGGGTATGACCTGACCATCGGGACGTCAGAGCGAGGCTCAGATGTAGCCTCTGCCCAGCTTCCCAGCTTCCGGTGGGTACAGCCTAGGGCAGGGGCCGGGGTATGGAGAGTGGAGTGGAGCAGGGGACCAGTCTGGTGGGGGCAAAGCCGTACAGACGACTCCTACCGCATGTGGGCTGCTTTCAGTGTGGTCTTGATGAGCAGTCAGTGACCGCGCCTCCACCCTCCCCACCCCGCTCCCTGTGGGTGCCAGGCATGCTCTCGTGGTGTTCGGGGGCCTCCAAGGGCTGGAAGCTGGAGTGGATGCTGACCCCAACCTAGAAGTGGCTGAACCCAGTGTCCTTTTCGATCTGTATGTCAATACCTGCCCCAACCAGGGCAGCCGCACCATCCGCACAGAGGTGAGCCTGCCTGCTTCCCCCACCTCCAGCCCCACGTCCTTCCAGAGGTTCACCCACCAGCCAGGGCCTCAGGGTCTCTCCATGGGGGACTACAGCTCTCTCCCTGTCACCTCCCTTGCCCAAGGCTGCCCTAAGCCAGCCTTCTCTGGGGATGGTCTCCTCACCCCCTTGACCTCACCACCTGAGACTTACAGCCGGGGCAGGATATGAGTGAGCTGGGAGCCAAGACTTCTGGGTGCTGGTGCCTGTCCAGCTGCTCCCCGGCTGGATGACCCAGGAGACCCCGCCCACCCCTACTCTGGGCTTTCGCTTCCTTCACTGTACGCTCGTGTGTGTGACCATGGCGGGCAGGGCAGCCCTCCCCGTGGGTGCCAGGATGCGGCTGGCTCAGAGCCTTCGTCCTGGGCATCCACGGAACCTGTGGCCCTGTTTCCTTCAGTCTCAAAGGCGGTGACTAAACAGGTGGACTGCTCCAGTCTACCTGTCCCCAACGGCCCTTTTGGGGCCAGGTGCTGTACGACAGCCAGCTGTACCCTCCCAACAATAACCCCAGCTCCCACCCTTGCAATACCTTTACCAAGGGCTGAGAACCTCCTGTCACCTCCCCTGACCCTAGGAGACAGGTATGCTCCCATCATCCCCCACTCATTCCCATTTTACATAGGGAGAGACTGAGGAACAAGGAGGTGAAGCCCTTCGCAGGGCATGCATCCGGCCAGTGGCAGATCAGCAGAGTGACGCTGGGCCTGTCCTTCACCTCAGGGCCCTGTTGAGGGCAGCAGGCCCCAGCCCATTGCTGCACTTCTCTTCCAGGAAGCCATCCTCATCTCCCTGGCTGCCCTGCAGCCTGGCCTCACCCAGGCAGGTGCCCAGCCCAGCTGAAGGTTCTGTCAGGCACAAGACAGTGAAGAGGCAGTGAAGCCAGAGGTTCCTGAGGGTCACCTGGGAAAAATACAGCCAAGACTTGTTTCTAAAAATAACCACCTTTAATGCGACCCAACCCCTGCACCCTCACAGTCTGGCCAGGCAGCCGCCCTCACTTGCTGCCCGCGGAGATGGCCTTGAAGCTGCCAGCCCGCGCCAGTATATTTGGCACGAAGAGCAGCCCTGAGGCCCGCTCGATGCTCTCGATGGGCACCAGGAAACGCTCCAGCGGGATTGCCTCGTCCACGGGCGCGTTGGGCATCACATAGGAGCGGAGTTCGATTTGTCCACCTGCTGCCTCCAGGATCAGCACCTTGAAGAAGTGGGTGGGCACTGCCACGTGATTCTTGCCGATTACCTGGTACTTCACGTAGGACTTCCCGTCAGCCTCCGTCCTGCAGGCAAACCCAGGTACCCGTGGCCTTTCAGGGCTCCCAGGGAGTCTTGTGGGACCCCAGGCCACCACCTCCAGGAAGCATTCCCTAACCTGACCTCCAACTTGTGCCGGCCTGCAGGACTAGACTACCCCTCAGTGTGGGGCTCCTGTGCCCTCCTTGGCTCCCCCAGCAGTCTGGGAGCTCCCTGCAGGGTAGAGAGTCACTCGTACCCTGTTGTCTCATGCCCACCCCTGGTTCAGGCAGAGTGGATGGTGGCAATAAATGCTGCTGACGGAATCTGCCCTTCTAAACATTCACATTTATCCATGCAGACACTGGATGTCTGCCTGTCTCTCCCTGTGGAAGGGGAGTACCAGATGGGCCAAGCTGTGACAACTGGATTCCAAGCCCCAGCACAGGACCCGGTGCATAGCAGGTGCCCAGAGCACTGATGGGTGACTGACGCCGGGCTAACCCTCAGCAGAGTCTGCTCCACTTTAGCAAGCTGCAGGAGGCGCTGGCTCCTTAGTTTATCAGTGCCTGTGCGAACCCATGCTGTCCCCTAAACAACCGCAAGGTGGCTACCAGCTATTATTCCCATTTCATGGGAGAGGATGTTGAGGTCATTTGCCCATGGCACCCAGACCCTAGGTAATAGGGTCTGGATCCCATCCCAGCCTGTGGATTACAGAGCCAGCTGCTTCACCACAACCTATAGCTTCACTCATCCCAACCTTAAGCGGGCCAAAAAAATCACTGAGCATGCCCAGAGGTAGCTCCGTCCCTTCTACGTGGGAGGCAGGGCTACAGAGGGACAAGAGTGAAGGTTCAGGGTCAGGAAGATAGAGTTCAAACCCAGGCTCTGGGAGAAGGGTGGGGAAGGGTTGCTCCAAGCAGAGGAGACCGAAGGCAATAGCCTGGTAGAAGGGTTTCTGGGCAGGACACGGGTGGGTGGGTGTGGTGAGAGGTGATCTAGGAGAAAGCAAAGGCAGATGCAGGGCCTGGTGCCCATGCGCAGAGAAGACATGGTCTAGGTGAGCACCCCAAAGGTCTCTGGTTATGAAAGTAGAATTCAGGGGCCTGAGGCAAGGAATGGACAGACTTGTCAAGAGACTAGATGACCTGGCAGTGTCAACCCAATGCCTGGGACAAGCCTGGATGGGGTGAGTGGGAGGCCCTGGCTTGCCCAGAACCCCCAGTTCTAGCCTCACCTGGGCAGGAAGAGTGGCCCTGTGCAGACATAGACGTTTTGGTAGGTGCGGGTCAAGCTCCGGCTGTACTTCTCCAGGTTGTTCCAAGCATTCTGGTTGAGGTGGGGCACCTGGTAGGAGAGAGGGGACTCAGACTGTGACTGGCACCAAGCCTGGAAATTCCAGCATGGAATGGGGGGGTGACAAGCATGCAGACAAAACTGGTTCAAGGAATGAAAATCACTCCTTTAGGCCACCTGGACGAGAGGATGGAGCCCGGACCCATACAGAATGGAAGGACTAGCATCCCAGGTCTCATAGCCGTTTCTCAGTTCCAAAGAGCCACACTAAGGAAAGCCACACATCTTCCCCTTCAGAGGGGGGAACAGGCCTGCCCCTGCCCTGGTCCCCAGGGGCTCTCAGGAAGGCCAGCTCTCTCAAGCATCTCTCCTGTCCTTTTCCCCCTCTGAACCACATACGTAGCCCAGCTGAGGCTGTCATGAATCTGCTCCCGACTCCATCACTTGGGCTTTCCAGTCCTCTGTACAGTGTCTAGTCCCATGGGTAGGGGACTACCGCTAGGAGAGCAGAAGTCAGGTCAGAGGCTCAGACCCCACCTGGTTCACCCAGGGCCCCACATCAGTCTTCATCCAGTGGGTGTCACTTTTGGTGGGAACAGAGCTAGAGGGAGGGGGCTTGCTCAAGGTGCACAGTGACTGCTACTAACAGCCAACTGCCAGCAAGTATCTCTCCTTTTACTCCTGGAAGGCAGGCAGGGTAGGACAATGGCTGAAGCATCCTCTAGAGACGAGAGGTCCCCAACCTCCGGGCCAAGGAACTGGTACTGGTTCGTGGCCTGTTAGGAACTGGGCTGCACAGTAGGAGGTGAGTGGAGGGCGGGCAAAGCTTCATCTGTATTTGCAGCCGCTTGCCAGCGCTAGCATCACCGCCTCAGCTCCACCTCAGGTCATCAGGCATTAGATTCTCATAGGAGCACTGGTCCCTGGTGCCAAACAGGTTGAGGACCGTTGCCCCAGACAAACTGCCTGGGTCTCCTGATGTGTGGCACTGGGCCAGTCACTTTGCCTCTCTGAGCCTCAGTTCTCTCATTAAAGCTAATTGTTGAATGCTTGCCATGGGCCAGGAAGTGTGCTCAGTACCTTTACATGCACTGGGTCTTCAGTTCCTCAGTGCTACCGCAAAAGATAGGTGAATAACAGTAATATCCCCATTTTACAGATGAAGACACGAAGCTAAAGGGCCCTCAGTTAAGGTCAGACTGCAGAACGGGTGCTGGGAGCCCAGTGCTCCGTCCCTCCGGCTTAGGACAAGCGGTGATTAGCAAGACCCTCACCAAGCCCCTGACCCAGCAGGCGCACTCAGCATCTTCCCCATTCTGCGGAGGGGCAAACCGAGGCTCAGAGGTGAGGGGCTGACCTCGCCTTCTGCAGTCGGGACCGGGCGCAGGCGCTACCTGGGGCGCGACGTTGCTCAAGTAGAAGGTGTCGTCCATGGCCTTCTGGCTCCAGCGGTGGTTGGCTGCGGCGGCCAAGTGGCCGCGATCGAAGCCGCTGCCGCGGTAGTCGGCATTAGTGGCGCGGTGGTACGCATGCACCGAGTCGTCCTCGCGGAAGTCGCACGAGCTGCGGTCGCCGTCGCCGCGGAGCCGCTCAGGCCGCAGCTGCTCCACCACCCAGAGCGCGCCGCGGGTGCGTGGGTCGTAGCACAGCACGTACGACTCGCGGCTCTTGAGCTGCGCCAGCCCAGGTAGCCCGTACTTGGCCAGCTCGCCGGGGCCACCGCCTACCGGAGCCCCGGGTACAGCAGGCACGACGGGCAGTTCGGCTGCCGCCGCCACAGGCAACACGGGCAGCCGGCCCAGCAGCCCCGGCGCCGGGCGCGCGTCCGCCCGCTGCCGCCGCCAGCCTTCAGCAGCTGCGCCCAGGCCCGTGCCCAGCGCCAGGGTCAGACCGACCCGGAGCGCCCGCATGGCCAAGGAGTTTCGCCGCTGCGAGGATGGAGGACGGCCGGCGGCGTCGGGGTAACGCCGCGACCTCTTGCGTCCCGCCCGCAAGGCTCTTAAAGGGGCCGCTCTGGCCTGCGGGGCCCATCGCGGATGGGGCCGGGTGGGGGCGTGGGCGGGAGCAATGCCCCTCCCTTCTACTCATAAAGGCACCAAGGGGCTTGGGACTCCAAATAAGTCCCAAATGGGACCCAAGAAGTTCTACTCAGGGCCATTGCGGATTGGACATCGTGGCGCCCTTCCTTTGCCCTTTAAGATGCGGCTTGAGGGGCGTGGCATCGCTGCTTTGGTTTATCCGGCTCCGCCCCGCCTCCTCATGGGTTTCCACCGAGGGACCCACCTCCTTTGAGCGCCTGTGCAAGCTCCAATGGAATAACAAATATTAGTTTGAAGAGCTTCGGTCACTACTTCATTTAACCCTCAAAAGAGCAGAGAAGGAGCTCCTAGTTGGCAGAATAAGGATATGACACCGGAGGCGTCCACTGGAGTCTATCCTAACCAGTACACCATAAGATAAGCTAAAAGTTCTATAAGATCGACCAAGATTTTCTTAACACCCAGAGTGAGAACGAGGATGCAGGTGGCAGGTCCTCTCCGACTGCTGGTTGGAACAGAAACTGGTACAATCCCAGAAAGCAACTTGGCAATATGTATGAAAAGCCTTAGAAAGGTTCATACCTTTCAACCCACTTAAGAGGCCCGAGCTGGAGAAATAACTCTGGGATGTAGATTCCAAACAGAAACTTCCCCACAGTATTACTTACATTCAGAAATAGAAACTGGTTTCCGACCCCTTTAGCATATTAGATAGAATAGTATGTGGCCTATAAAAATTTGGAAGTCATACAGCAACTTATCATCTAACATGAGGGAATTGACAATACAAAAAACTATATATCGAGAAGAAAAATATATAACAAAAATTACATCTGCAAAGACTAACACTATCAGTGATTTTCTCCGGATTGGTGGTGGTGGTAGGCTTTGTTTTATTTATGGGCTTTTGATTTTTCAGTTTTTTCAATCTAAAAAAAAAAAAACTTGCTGTGAAATTATGATGTAATAGATTTTTCTCCAGTCCATGCTCCCTCCTCCCCCCAGCTGCAAATTGTATGATTTAATGAATAGTTAAACAGGCTCTTCCAACAAGAATCTGCTGGCCTTTCTCTTCAATGACTCTAAAAGCCTCCTACCACCACCTCTGCTCACTTTTTTCCTGCTCTTAAGGTCTCAGTGGTTTTAGCCCATGACATACCAATCAATGCCCATTGCAAAGAACACATGATTTATTAAAGACTTGTCATCAACAGCATTGATTCAAGGAACAAAACTGATTTAAAAAACAAAAACAAAACATAAGCAGACTAACATTCTGATCCTCTGGAGTGACATCTGCTGAATTCATACAGCTCCATCTTTAAGTATCCAAGTTCCTGGGAGCAGCTTCCCAAGCACGAAGCTTGGGCACTCCGGCTGTCTGGGGACCTCCCTTAAGAGTCTGGAAAGAAGGAATCGCCAAGGGTAGATCTTCCCTTGAGGAGTATCCTGGGGAACTCAGCCTAACCTGGACATGGCCCCTTGTGCTCTTGGCCTTCATCCCAAAGTCAAGGAGAGGGCACTGGACTCAAGGCCTGCCACTGAGGCAAATTAGATGCAGTGATTCAAGTAGTGTGACCCCAGAAGGGAAGGCAAGGGATAGGCAAGAGGGAAATGTCCTGGGCAGTGTCTGCTGGGTCCCAGGCTGTGGCCCAAGTCTCAGGCTGTTAAGGGGTCAAAATGGGAACTGAAGGAGCAGCTGACAAGTTCTGGGAAGAAGGTAGGCTAGGCTGGGGGGAAGCAGTTTGTTTGTGCCCTGTGTAGGAGGTCTTGGAGTCTCTCTGACACTCAGTTCCAGTATGGAGCTCAGAGCCCTCCCAGCCAGGATCTGCTGGAGAACCAAGGAGGTCCCAGAAACAAGGGCAGAGGATGCTGTGTCTGACCTCGGAAAATCAGGAAGACCATGTCTCCAATTCCTTCCTACCTTCCCAGCCCCACCCTCATCCCTAAACCAAGCACTTGCCAATCTGCAATAAATAACCAGGAGTCTGAATAAATAGTAAAAAATCTCCCCAAAAATGTGTTAGGAAAGGAGGCAGCAAAAAGGCAAGTGCAGAAAGTCCCAGAAGCATTCAAGGGTCAGCCTGGTAAAGGGGCCATCTGGGGGAAGTTGTTCCTGGCCCACGGCCTGGCCAGCACAGGAAGCAGAAGTCCTGGTGACCAGACCCAGGAAGGCTTTGGGGACAACATGGCTCCTGCCAGCCATTCTGAGATGAGGGCCCTTTCTACATCACCTAACCTTCTAGACCCAAACCACCTGCCTCCTTGCAAAAGGAGGGAGGGGACTTGATCAGAATAAACCCGGTCCTCCCACCGCCCAGCAATGGGAGCAGCCAGCTGCTCCTGCTCCAAGTGTACCTGCCCTGAACCCTGGGACCAGCTCAAGCGGGTGACCAGGGAAGGGCCAGCACCTCCTCCAGCCTACTCGGGGGCAACAGGATTCCCCCAGTCCTGACGGAACCCAGGGCCTCTGAGCTCAGCTCCGCCTAGCCCAGGGAGGCTCCCTTTGGTCCCATTTGCCTTTCGCGGGACTCCTCTGGCCTGGGCTGGGCCCTGGAAGCCATGGGAATGACTACTCTTCTGAAGCACTTGGACCCCAGCTCCTGGTATGAATCGTCTCAATGTCCTTCTCCTTTGGGGGCATCTCCGGAAGACCCAGCTCTCTCTCTTCTCCCTCCTCAATCCCTTGGCAGAAAAGAGGGTAAGAGGCTCAAAGCTTCATGGGCCATCATTTCTGAGCAGTTTTTGGTTTCCAAGATTTCTGTGGTGGGGGGCAGGTTCAGGGCCCTCTAGGGAGGCACTGTGGCCCCCCAATGTGAGGGATCTGGGAGCCTAGGGCCGGTGGGTAGGGGGTGGGAAAAGGGTGCAAAGGCCAAAGTTGACCTCCAGGGGCTTTGCTGAGCCAGACTCTTCATTCTGTCTCTGGGGTTCACAGGCGTGGAGGGGAGGAGAAAAAGAGGCTGGGGGTAAGGCACCCCAAGAGAGAAGGGCAGAGGGAGAGCAACGGGAGGAGGAGCAGGTTCAGGAGAGACACGCAGCCTGTCAGAGGTGGAGGGAGAAGAGTGGGAGACAGAAGTAGAGACCTAGAGGGATTCGAGGACACTCTCCCCTCCCTCACATCCACAGACAGGAGACGAACACCTGGGGGACAGAGACACACACACGCCAACCCACAACGACGTGACTACAGACACACGTACACACTCAGTGAGAGAGGGACAGAGGGTGTGACCTGGGCCTGGCGGCTCCTTAGCTCCCTCACAGTGTCACTTTCTCCATGGGGAAACCTAAGCACCGACCCCAGAAGTGGTTTCTGACTCAACTGCCAACCAGAGCAGTAACGGGGAAGGGAGTGGCAGAGCACAGAGGGACCTCTGCTGGCTCCGAGTGCCCCCAGTCTACCCCAGCCCCAGAAAAATGCCTTCAGGAGTTCCAGCCTTGCTCGGTAGGCTGGGCAGAGGGTCCTAGGGCTGAAGAGTAGAGAAGGAGCCAGAGCTTGGTGGCCAGGAAGGAGCATGGCACAGTGGGAGCGGCCTGGGGGGAGGGGGCCAGTCCTGCAGCTTCCCCTTGGCCTGGAACCCCACAGGTTTCTGCATGTCCTGGAGGCCGGGGCACAGGGATCGGTGGCGTCTCTCCCAAACCTGGGTTCCTGCAGACAGGCTACTTTGAGTCTTGCAGCTCCTTGGCTTTCTGCAGGATCTGGCAGACATCTGTGATGGGGTAATCCTGGGCATGGGAAAGGCCAGCGATACGCCTCTGCAGGCAGTTCACCCTTCGCCACCTCTGCCACACCTGTGCCCTTCCCACTGGGACCTGTCCTTACGCTGGACCCTGGGCCCCAGGGGCAGGGACCACAGGCTACCAGATACTGCCATTCTGCCCCAATGCCCACACGTAGCTAACGCAACATACTTTAGCACTAATGTAACCCACCTCCCAGCACCACCCAAAGGGTCTCATGGCCCTTCCTAAGGACCACCCTGCCCTGCTCCTCCCAGCCTGGCACTGGGCTGCACACTGTCCATACATTAGGTTACCGGGACACCTCAAAAGCCTGATGAGGGTATTACTGTGATTATACCTATTTTACAGATCTAGTCAATAGTTACTGAAAACCACCCCCAGGCCAGGTGTTGCTGAAGGAACTGAGGTCTAGAGACGTTATCACTTGGCTCAGGTCACATGACTTACACAGCAGAACAAGGATGTGAACCCAGTGAATGCCATGCTGTCCGACCCTTGAGCCCATGTTCTTAGCCACTAAGGCCCACTCTCCTGCCCCAGGTCTGAGCATGGCTACCGACGAGTGTTGCCACACATGGGGTGCTATGCGTCTGGGGTATGATTAATTTATAGAGTGCTAAATTCAGAGGCCAAGTCATTAACTCAAGGCTGCACCACATCTCAAGGTCAGTGGCAAAGCCAGGATTCAAACTCAGACCCAAAACCAGATCTGCTTCAGGGGTCTAGACTCTTAAGCTCTGCTATATTCTACTGCTCCTGACTCCAGCCTGTCACAGCGGCTGGCATGGGGTGGGTGCCTGGTGAGCATCTGCCTTATGGCTAAGATTGAGCTTGGCCCTCCAAACTCTGTTACCTGCAGGAGCCGCATGTTTGTGGTGAAGTCCCCTTCCAGCAACTGCTCCCGGATCAGTCTAAGGAAAACAAGCAGGAAAAGCACTGGGCCCCTGAGCCACTCTGAATACAGGCCCAGCCAGGCCCCTTCCCACTCCTCCCTCACCTCCCGCAGCACGCGAGGTTTGACACCCACCCGGGGATCCCAGAGGCTCCCCATAGCCTAGTGAGGGCAGCCCCGGCTCAGCCCACTGCTCATGGCCACACTCACGTGAGCATGGCACAGCAGACGAGGAGCAGGAAGTCAAAGCGGTTGTCATCAGCGAAGAGGGAGTCCCAGATACGGATGACGTCAGGCAGCAAGAACTCCTGGGACAGCAGCAGCATCAGCCAGCGGAAGGCGAAAAACTGGGGCTTGATGTTCTGCTCTTGCTGGGGAGACAGAGGCGTGGGAAAGGTGCAAGAATCAGTGCTGGCTGGTTGCCATGTGACACCACACAGCCTTGAGATGTGAATGTACACCAGCGGCAGGGCCCAGGACCTAGCCCAGCAGGCAGCAGGCCGGGTGTGAACGCCAGGCACACTCGGCGGGATGACACTGGGCTGCCTAGAAAGCCTTGCTCAGTTAAAGGGGCAGCTAAATTTTTATATAGGCTCCCTAGATTTATAAATGAGAGCAGAGTCTTTTAAAACACTGTACATATTACAGATAGACAGAAAGACCATTAACTGGGCACATACCGTAAGCCTGGCCTTGTGCTTAGCATGATAAATATATTATCTCACTTATTCACTCCACACGACAACCCCACAAGGCAATTATTCCCAAGAGAGATGAGCCCTCTGGCCAGAGCCACAGTGCATGTGAACTAAAAAAGCATATTACAAAACAGCAAAGACATAATTCTGTATTCGTTAAAAAGATACATTTATATGTATTTTCTTGTTCCCAAAACTGTTTCTATTTTTTTTTTACTGAGCTGTTTTCTGAAATAAACATGAACTACCATAATAATTTTTAAAAATTGTTTTTAACTTTTAAAAATGAAGTTCATCCTTTTCTTAGAGGATGAACAGGCTGAACTAATTCGGCCCATGGTAAACGCTTTGCACTGTACCTGGCACACAACGAGCACCATATCAATCCCTTTCACTGCCAATCTGCCCAGACTCCCAGCATTGCCGCCTGGTCTCCCAGTCCTGCCTCAAGCCAGAGCTCACTCTGGGCCTGGCATGATCAGGAAGTCTGCTGTCCTCTGCCCCTTTCCATCTGTCTGCCCTGGCCCACGTGATCCTGGGTCCTCACCAGTTTCAGGTAGAGTTCCATGTCCTTATCCTTCAAGGTGGAGTACACCTTTTCCATCTTGTAGGTGATGCCACACTGCGAGTCATCCAGGCTCTTGATGAAGTTGTCCCGGATTTCGGCCATGAGGTTGGTGAAGCAGAAGAAGGTGTCTGCCTCGGCGTGCTCTGGGCGAGATGAGCAGGGTGACCGCAGCGGCAACAGAGCCGGTGCCTTCCCAAGCCCACCCATTCTCTCACTGACCTGAGCTCTTCCCCTCACCTCTAAGCCTCACCAAGTCACCACCCCTCCACGGTCAGGCTCAGTGCCTTCTGTCCTTGACCACTCTCCACCCCAGACTAAGGCCATTGCTTCTTTGTCCTCACAGCTTCTGGCAACACTGTACATTCGCTCAGCAACTGACTACACGCTCTTCTGATGACATTTTCCAAATCACTGTTTATTTAAATTCCGTCATTCGGTTTCCTATATATACATCTCATCTCCACTACCAGAAATTCAGTTGCAAATATCAAGAGGTCAGTAAACTTCCAATATTCCAGAAAGTCCGAGCTGGAGAGGACCTCACAGAGGATCCAGAACCACCTACTTATCCGATGGAAGGAAAATGGAGGCCCAGAGAGGGACATGAGTGGCACAGCCTGATGGAGCCCATCGGGCCGGCTTTCCTCAGTCCATTTTGCTCTGGAGTCAGCAACAAGGAATGCAGGCAGCCAAGAGCCCTTTTACCTTTCCACTCGCTGTCGGGGTCGGTGGCGAAGGTGTAGTAGAGGGGCCCCACGATCTCATTCATGCCCTGCACGTACGCGATGCCAGGGTTGAGCTTGGCGTAGATGAACAGGATCCGCTCCACCACCTCCCAGTGGGCCTCACAGCCGCTGGGCGGCACCTCGTACTCACTCAGGGGTGCCGGCGCCGAGCTCTTGTGTGGGGAGCTCATCTGGGCAGAAAAGGAGGAGCCTGCTAAGCCGACGGGGGCGTCACGGACATGTTCTCATCAGAAAAGTCTACTGTTAAACCTAAGCTACAGTTCCAGCCCACCAGAAATACAGAGCATACAGGAAGGTGTTCACCACCAGAAGGAAACGAGCAGACACGTCCAGAGTGGGGGACATTCTACCAGACAGCTGAACTAAAACCTAAACTACGGTGCTAAAAGCCAGAACAGTGCTTCCCTCTGAGGAGAGGGGTTTGGCTGGGCAGGGACATGAAGGAACTTTCTGGATGACAGAAACGATCGAGGTCTTGACTTGGTTGGCAGTTATAGATATATACATGATACGTACGCAAGAAAAAGTTCACCTAGTTGTATACCTAAGATTTGTGCATTTTACTGCATGTAAGTTATATTTCAATTGAGAAAACAAAACTTTGAATATGTCAAAAACAGACAATTGGCTGAGACTCTTCAAAAAGTCAAATGTGGGGGCTCGGGGAGAGCGGAGGCCTGCTCCAGATCGAGAAACGTAACATCCCAGTGCAACTCGTAAACCTTGACTGGGTCCTGGTTTGGAAGTAAAAAAACAAAAAAACTCTTAGCACAACTGAGGACACCTGACTAGATGTTAGGTGTTATGCTGTCATGGTCAACCTTCCCAGATGAACTCGCGGTGAGGAGGAGGATGTCCTTATTCTCAGGAGATGCCTGCTGGAGTATTTGGGGGTGAAGGGTCAGAACATCTGCAGCTTTCTATCTATATGCAATACACACGAATATGGCAAAATGTTAACAACTGTTGGATTTAGGTGGAAAGTATATAGGTGTGCAACGTACTCTTCTTTCAACTTTTTGAATGTTTCAAAATTTTTATAAGAAAAAGTTGGGAGAGAGAGATGATGATGATCCCCGCTAAAAATTCACATAATAGAGCAGCGGTCCCCAACACCAGCTGCCCATCAGGATCCTCGGGAGCTTTGCAAAGGTTCGGGTTACCTGTGTGAGGCAGTGATGAGCAAGCCCAGAGACAGTGTAGGAAACGATCCTGGAAGTGCAGGGACCTGGGGACATTCAAGTCCCTTTCCTATTACGTGAACATGTGTACACCCCCACACGCATGCACATCGCTGACATTGACTGAGAGCTTTCTACATGCAAGACAGTGCTCTGCGAGTACGCGTCCACCTCATGCTCTGAGCAATCCTAAGTATTCTCTCAACGTCGTTTTCAAGATAAGGACACTAAGGCTCAGAAAAGTTAGGTCGCTCATCATGTCTCACATTAAGTGGTGGCACTGGAATTTGAACTCAGACTGGCTGACTCCAGAACCTGAGGTCCAGGCCTCATAAAACTCCCAGTGCTTTCCAGCTTTCCAAGAATCTACACAGCCATGACCTCGTTTCATCCTCTTGGCAATTCAAAACCCAGGCAGGATGAATTATGCCCAGTTTACAGAAGAGGCTACTCTGGCCCAGGAAGGTGAGCCTGGTATTTCTTGACCAGGGTCAATCAGACGGTCAGCTTTAACTCGAACTGCCCCATCACAGATCCAGAGGTCTAGAGATGAAGCTCCTGTCAGGTACTCCGCCTGCAGGACAAGGTCCGAACCTAAAATGGGTAAGAGCTCAGTTCTCAGCACCCAATGACTTTAGTGAAATAAATGACAGAAGCCAGGTCCCCACCTGGCCCTGCGGCCAGGACATCAGTAGCCAAGTAAGAGGGTCGCCCACACAGCAAGCCCTGCAGTCATTTAGTCAAGCATTCTGCACCTCCCAGCACACCCAGTGCTGCTGCAGGCACATGGAACGCTGCGATCAGCTATAACTGCCCATCGCCCTGTAGCAGAAAATGGCTTCTCCCCTAAAGACACAGAGCCCTGGTCAGTCATTCCACTTGGGGGGAAAAGGCTTCTGCAGTAAGTATCTCTCTCTAGCTTGTTAGAAGTTACAGAGAAGGACTTTTCCGTTGTTGGGGGTAGTGAAGAGTGTCAAGGAAGAAGTCAGAGTTCCAAGTACCAAAACAGTAGGTTTAAGTTAAACAACTCTCAGAGTTATAAGAACTTACAGAAGTCTGGGTTCGGCATGACTTGGCCAGCACAAGTCCTACCAATTCTACTTCCTCAGTCGCAGATCTATCCCACTCCATCCAGCCCCAGCCCCAACCTCCCCTTGCCTGGGCAGCGTGGCCACCTCCCAGGCACCCTGTCCACCTCTACCCCTGCCCCCAGTGATCTTCTACAAGAGCGGACCTGAATCACATCACTGCTCCAAATGCTGCAAGGGCTTCCCAGCCTCAGGATACAGGCCCCGGGTGGCCTCGCCACCACCACCCTTTCCAGCACCCTCCAGCGCCCTTCTCTCGCCTTGCCCTCTGCCTCTAACCTCAGTGGACTCCGCTATTCCTTCACACGCCGCACTCTCTCCTGCCCGAGGACTTCCACACAGGACCTTCTCCCCACCTGGAATGTTCTTTCCTAGTTCTCTGAGCCTCCGTTTAAATGTCACTTCCTCAGGGAAGTCTTCCCTGATATCCAGACCAGGTCAGCTCCGCACCCCATCATCACTCCCATCACACATGCAATTACTTTTTAAAGAGCCATCTCCACCACGAGACTAGCAGTGTAGCTCCTTTGCTGCAGAGCAGAGACCTCCCCAGGCACCCACCACACCCAGCCTTTCGCTCCGACTCTCAGAAAGAGCCCTGGCAGGGGTGGAACCTGGCAGGACCAAGGTTGCCTTGGGTGACTGAGAGGGCAGATGGCCGTGAGCCCAGTGGCCAGTGGTCCAAGGGAAAAAGGAAGGAAATGGTTGTCATGGGCAGTCCCTGGGCAGTCCCTGGGCATCCCCTGTCGCCTCTCACATTTGTGACCCCGCTCCGGTTCCGGGCCACTGTCTGGGATTTCAGCGTGGTCTGTTCCACCCGCTTACGAAGGGTCTCAAACTCATTCTGGGGGTCCAGGATGAGGAGGCATGGGTACTCAGTGGCCCTCTGGAAGAAGGATATGTCTGGGTACAACCTCCTGGCAAGAGGGAACAGGAGAGAGTACATTACTCAGGATGCAGATGGTTAAGCATTCCGGTGGCACCCTCCTGCCTGGTGCCCCGGTACCCCAAAAGCCATTTTTTTAAATTAATAACTTCTTACTTAAAAAACAATATAGTTTTTAAGAAGCAATATAGTCATTATATATGTATACATACCTATATCCCACATTCTCATTTGTACATGAGGATGGATTCATGCACGTGTATACTTTTAAGTGTCCTTATGATCTTGTGATCCGACACTTTTCTTAAACCACAAACATCTTTCCATGTCAAAAATATCTAATATGTATCAGAGTGTGAAGTGTAGTGTGGTACAAAATGGTAAAAGAGGTTTGGTTGTTATACATTGTACAACAGAATATTACAGGGCTGACATGGGAAAATGTCCAAGACAGAGTAAGAGGAAAAGCAAGCTGAAGACAATCTTTAGAATATGATCACGTTTTGAAAATATATGTACTGTAGGACGTGCACATTTTTCAGACGTCTACATAGCACACCGCAAACACTAAACATGCTACTGTCACTACCAGTGTAAGACAGAACCTGTTTCTCCAGAACTGGGTTCCAGACATGGTTCTGGACTTAAACAGAGCCATTAAATGCCCTCGTGGACCGAGGCTGCCCCAACACTAGCCTGAGAACGAAGGAGGCAAGAGCCCCCTTCTGCGTCCTGGCTGGGCCACCCTGGGCTGGGGACCCACCTGAGGCCATCTGAAGATGCGCCTGGGCACAAGGAGTACAGGCAGAGGGGCGCACCCAGGGCAGTGAGTGGCTGGAAACACAGTTAACAACTGGGGAAGGCAGAACTGAAACCAGGCAGATGGACTCCTGAACTCAAGCTCTAACCACTCGGCACCATTGCAGACGAGGCCTCCCTTCTAGCTCCTCCCTGACCTGCGGGGGAGTCCACCTGCTGCCACCCACCAACCCAACAGGATGGCACAGCCAGCATGTCTACATTTCTTTATCGAGTGGAAAAGCATGCATATGTACAGACTGTACCTCACAATTAAAAAACAAACACCACATATCTGACCCTGGCACTCCTGTGCTTAAAATCTTTGCATGACTGCCCCGTGTCCTTGGGATCAAGTCCAAGGTTCAATCCCTATCTCCCTCTAGTGTGGTTCCAACCGCACTGGCCTTCACACTGCTCTTTGAACAAGCCTCGCTCCACGGGCTCCCAGGGCCCCCGCATGGGCAGATCCCACCGCCGCAGCCTCTCCCTCCCTCTTCTCCCAGGCCTGACTCCTCAGACCTCAGCTGAAACACTGCTTCCTCAGGCAAGGTGTCCTGTGAGCCCTGAAGCACCCTGAACTCCTCCTTCAGAGCATTTACCAAAATGCTAATTACACGGATCTAATCTGTTGAATGTCTGTCTTCTCATCTTCCTCCCACAGGTGCCAGGCCCCTTTGGGAAGGGACCGTGTCTACACAGTGCTCAACCCTGAGCTTGGCATTGAGACTGCCACGTAGCAGGGGCTCAATATCTGTCGAAGGGATGATCAGATGAATCTGTAAATGCCTGGGGCACAAATGAAACTAAGGCAGGGACCAAGAGCGGGGCATGGGCAAACACCGCCCCTCACCCCACACACTCACTGCGCTCAGCAGCCCCCTTCTCAGGCCCAGCATCACTCGGGTCTGGACCTAACCACGCAGTCAACACACCAATAGCTCCTCTGCTCCCCTATGCCCCACCCACCGTGGGCCTGGGCTGGAAAGGAAAAGGACAGAACCGGGAGCCCCCAGAAGTCTCATGGGCCGGCTCCCAGCCCAGCGCCCCACTTACCTGACATCTTTGTCGATCTGCAGCAGCACCTCGTTGTCCCTGAAATATGTGTTCCATCGGCTGTCAGGGTTAGGGTTGAGGGGCTGTGTGTTGAGAAAACAAACTGCTGTCCTAGGCCCGGCTAGGGTTCCAGGGACAGATTCCAGTGTGGAGGCCTGAGCAGTGGCCTCACACCAACACTGCCACCAGAGGACCAGCTGTGGCTCTGAGACAGCCTGCAAGCTACGGGAGCAGCAGCACAGGGCTCCCTCTGCCTTTTGAACTTCACGGCTGACAGCCAAGCCCTGCCATCTGCTCTGAGTACATCCCTGCTTGGCAGGACTCCTCTGTCCACTGCTGTGGCTCCAGAATGCTACATGTAACAGGCGCTCACTAAATGCTTGTTGAACGAATGGACAAATGAACGAATGGATGAATGAATGCTGTATCATGACCTCTCTTCAAATCTAATTCATCAATGCTTTGAGTCACCAATTGCAATCCTTGGAGGATGGGCCTGGGTCTGATCCATCTCTACTTTCTACACTGCGAAGCACACAGGGCAGAGCTCAGTCCTGGAGGATGGAATGGGGCTTCCTCCGGGCCACAGAAAAGCAGTTTATCCTCACTCCAAGCATGCTCTGACTTTCTTCAACAATTAAGTCATAGAACCTTCCTCGAGGAATAGGGATGAGGAAAGAGACAAAGCATGAGGAGGGCCTGGCTCAGCGCTGCACAGCATTCCCCGAGTCCCAGCCATCACTTATATTCCTGACCAGGCCCAGGGCCTGGGAAGACAAGGGGAGAGACAATGGCCTTCAGCCAAATGAATGAAGGAGGTACTGGAAAGGCCAGAGGGGACCGAAAGCAGCTACACCTATCCTCTGGGGCAGAAAGACCTTGCCCACCCCAAAGCCACACTCCTCCCCACTCTGTAGCCTCACTTCCCTCTGCTGACCCCTACTCACATGGTCCTCAAAGGTCACATCCTCCCTGGACACACCCATGTTGGCCTTGGCAATGCCAGGCTGGATAATCATTTCCCTCAGGAACTGAGAATATAGCTCCCTGCAGGAGAGAAGAGCAGGGAGGTGTTGCCCAGGAACCCCAGACCAGACGAGCACCAACAGGAGACAGGACAGGCTCAGCACCACTGTCCTGTCTGATACAAAGGCCCTCCCGTCAATCCCCATTCTCTGGGTCTCACCTCTGCTTGGCAAGGATGGAGGTCCATGAGGCTCTCTCCAAGGGGAGGTAGTTCAAGAGAATCTGCAGAGAGAGAGGGGCAAAGCTCTGGTGACTCACCCAGCCCAACCCTGGCCAGTAGGCAGAGGCTGACAGGCCTCAAGGAAAACATCTGATGATGCCCAAAAGACAAGATGGCTGAAGCCCAGGAACGCAGGCATGGGCTGGGGGGAGCCTCCCCTTTCCTCCCCTCTGCCTCCCGCCACCCTTATCTGAAACCAGCCCTTTCCTCTTCTCTTCCTCACACAGTCTTCCAGATGATAATAAAACCTTGTGCTCAAAGGGACTGGAAACTAGGATACTGGGCTTCCACTCCCATGTCAGCTAACAGCTTTGGGCGAAGCATGGGCTTTTTTGTCCCAATACGCATCGCTTCCACTGCACTGTCTAGACCTTAGGTAAGCAAAGGACTTCACTGGCATTACAAAGTGTTCCATTCCCAAAGGGATCCTGGAGGGGACACCAAAAGAAATGGAAAACCCAGAACATCCTAGAAAAGTTTCCTGGAACAAAGCAAGGAAAGGCGCAGATCAGAAAGAAGGGGCTGGAGGTGGGGACGGCCCATGCAGGAACCCAGGACTTGCAGCAGAGCAGAAACCCCACCCCAGGCACACCCACCTTCCAGCAGAGGCACCGCAGTCCGCCCTCACAGGGGATGCCTGTGGACACAGCAGGCAAAGGTCATGCCCCAGGCCAGAGTCTCAGAACCCCCCAGCCCTCCACCTCAGAGCCAGTTGGCAGGAAGTGGAGTGGGCAAGAAGTACTTCTTCGAGAATCATTTTCCTCCAAAAAGATTGCTGGACTAGATGCTAATCCTGTGACCCCTGTCCCCAGCAAGCGCTCCCTCTGTCTGGAATGTTCCTTCGAGGATAACACCTTCTCATCCTTGATATTTCTTCCTTAGAGCAGCCTTTATCAACCACCAAAGTCCTTCATTATACATAATGGCTCCATGACTTCTCCTTGATAGCACTCATTGCAACTACAGTTGTATAATATAATTTGTGTATTTATTTGACATCTATAATCCCTACTACTGGAGTAAACCACAGAAAGACAAGAACCATATCTGTCTTATATTCCCAGTGCCTAGCACAGGGCGTGGCACAGAGCAGGCATTCTGTAAGAATGTGTGGAATATAAACTAAGCTACGAATGGTAAGTGCTTTGTGCTTTATGGACATTATTTCACTGAATCCTCGTTATAACCCCAGTAAGGAGGGGAGATTAGAATCGTTGTCCTCATCTTACAGATAAAGAAACTCACTTGTAAATAAAGAACAATTCAAGGAATCAAACACACATCTGTCAGACTCTACAGCGCAAACTCTTAACCACTACCACAGATGGCCTCCCCTGAGACCTGGCAGATAATTAAACTTGGCACAGGTCCTGGGACCCTTCAAGATCTTCAGGGCCTAAACACTGCTCCTGAACAGAAAAACACACTTTTGCAGTTCCGTTAAGAACCGTGCTAAAGCAGCTGTGGCTATGGTATTCCTAAGTACTGTCAACAGGGGCTAATGCCCCACCACAGAATCTGCATAGGGAGGAGAGGGGCTACTCAAGAATTCCTTGCTGACAAATTCCAAAGGCAGAGCAGAGCCGAGAAGCTATACAGAACGCCTTGGGGTGTTTTTAAAGACAAGCAAAACTCTCTGGTGCTGCAAGCTTAGCCATGCCAGCGAGGGCAAAGCCAAATACTGCTGAGGTGCAGCTCCTTCAAGTCAAGTGTCTCAAGGCTGGAATCCTACCATTAATCAAAATTCACTGTCGCCTGAGTAGGCTTTGACGCCAAGCCAATGAGAGAACCAGGAACCATTCTGCAACTAACCAAATTGTACACCACAGGAAGCTTGCTGAGGAATGAGGGAAGATCCGATCTTAGCTCAAGAAGTCTCCCCACTCTCATCCTGTCACCTTCAGTCCTCTCCAGTTACCCCGAGGAAGCAATAAGCATCACTCGTATGCCAACTAAGCACCCTAAGGCCTCCAGGCACACTAACTCTGGGAACCCCCTCCGAGCTCAGGGCAGGCACTGGTTGTTCAGCTCCACAGCATCTAGAAAAGGCCTCAAAGGGCAGGATGGTCCCCAAAACTGAGCAGGTGTGGTGGCCTTGGGCACTTTTACCTCCATCCTAGCCACGACACTGCTCTAGAAAAACTTTGAAAATGGAGAGTTGCTTCTTACCACTAAAGCTGAGTTCCCGAAGCTTTTCCAAAGCGATCGTGGGCTCCTTCAGAACGTCCTGGAAATCTGCAATCCTAGAAGGGGGGAGGGGGAGGCAAATGAAATACACCCAGACCCCAAGGTGACAGGTTTAGTGACCCGCTCTGAAGCCCAGAGCTCCCTTACACCACATCTCCAACCTGTTCCTCCCTCCTCTTCAGGACATAAAGATGGCAAAGCCCGGTCAAAGTCCTGATCAAAGGCAGCTTTGGGGAACTACAGAACTACAGACCACGTCTTCCTCTAAACCCTGAAAGAGATATCCTTGTCTAGAGACCCTCAAATGAGCACTGTGAAATCTGACAAATTCTAATGTTTGATGAGCTGGCATTTATTGGGCACTTCCTGCTGGCCAGGCCCAGCCCACAGTTCCACTATCTGAACTCGATGAACCCTAGGAACCAGGAGTAATTTGATCCGCAGACAACGGAAATGTATAACCCCTACGCAGCTCTCCAGGCTCAAAAATAAAACCATTAGACCACCTCTGGGGCAGCCTGCAGGCAAGAGCAGAAGGCTTAAAAAACAAGTCCAGAGGAAAACTGAAGACTAAGCAAAATTTAGCCAATGCTGCAGGATCTGGCCTGGGAAAGGGGACAGACTGGAGAATCCAGGTTTTCTATCATTTCTAGTAAGAAACGGGCACGGAGGCCAGTGAGCATTTGGAGAGAGGAGGGTACTGAGGTAGAGGGTTAACATGGGAGACAAGGAAGGGGGCGGGAGGCGGGGCATTGAGGCCCTGCCTGAGAAAGACACCAGGGGAAGGAGAAAACCAGGGGTCCAGGTTTTCTGAGGACGAAGAGAGAAGGGGCGACACCGGGGTGAGAGGGGACAGAAGTGCCTCCGCTCCGTGCCCTCTCAGGTCCACAGGCAATGAGGTTGGAAAGTGGGAGCCGGAGCCCCTCTGCCGGGAGAGTCCCGGTGCCCGGCCGCAGCCGCACGCCTCCTCTGCAGGACAGAAGAGGCGGCCTGACCAGTAGTGGCCTGACCAGGTCCCGGAGCCCCTTACCGGCTCTTGTGCAGACTCGACATGGTGTTGACTTCCGGATCCCTGCTGCCT
>NW_006441061.1:4480875-4481596 GCF_000325575.1 Pteropus alecto | reverse complement strand
ACCGGAAACGCAGCCGCCCGCGCGCGCGTTCCGTCGCGTCCAGCCCCGCTCACGCGCCGCCCCCTCCCTCCGCTGCCCTTGGCCGGGCGGGGTGGGCGGGCCTCGAGTATGCCGAGACCACGCCCTCAGCCCCGCCTCCACGCAGCCTGCGGATCCTGCGGCCTCAGTTTGAGGTCGCGCTAGTGACCGCGCAGGCCGTGAGCCCTAGGACTCCTCCTTGCGGTTCCTTGGGCCTCTGTTTATAACTCAGTTTCTATCTACCGGCCATCCTGTCCTCTTCCTTACGAGTTCCTCACCCGCAATAAACTATCGCGTCATTGTTTCAGGAATGTAGTTTTCCTGCTAAACTATACAGGTCTTTTCACTGTGGAATCCTCGACCCCCTATAGCAGTGACGGAACAGAACAGATGGTTCAATAAATAGTGGATGGCAGGCGGGACTACAATTCGGTGTTTCTGTGCCTTTTGGATTTCATGAACATGAAATTTACCATAATAACAATAGAGAAGGAAAGCCAAGATTTCAGGATCCTTCCCAAGGAAACAGTTGTCAGCCTCACAGTGATTTTTCTCGACATGTGTGTGCATATGTGCATAATTGACCTACTTTTTAAATTTCTCCATACATCGGTGAACACGTTGTCACTGGACTGTATAACCTCGAAATTCCCTCCGGCTCTCAGGTGCCTGCTCACCAGGACTTCACCGCCCAATGGAGCAG
>NW_006441061.1:4445176-4480826 GCF_000325575.1 Pteropus alecto | reverse complement strand
TATGTGCTAGGTACTGTGCTCAATGTTTCTGCAGAATACGAAGATTAAGTTCTTTTATATGATATATAAGAAATGAATAAATTGACTTAATTGCACAACAGGAAAGGAATATTCTTCCAGATAAAAAGAATACCAACCAGCCCCTGAAAATCTTGGTTTAGGAAGACAGGAAAAAAACACAAATAATATGTTAAGAAAAATAGAGACTGTTGGCTATCATTTGGAAAAAATAATAAGTGCTATTCCTCTGTTACATCTCACAAAAATAAATTCTAGATGAATTAAAGTTCTACAAGAGAAAAATCTAAGGGATTAGAAGAAAATTATATAGAAAAATGCTTATAATCTTGGAGAAGGAAAATACAGTCCCAGGAGCCATGAAAAATGAGACCAATATATAACTACATAAAATTTTAAATTCCTACATGATAAAATAAAAGACAAATATCGATGTACATCCTTTGTGACACTAACATACAGAATTCTTAAATCAACAAGAGAAATAAAAATAACCCCATGGGAAAAAAATATTCCTACAAGAAAGTTATCAAGTGCCTATGATGTGTAAGGTATATTCCAGGTATTAGGAATTTAGTAACGAACAAAACAAACAGAAATCCCTGCTCTCAAAGTGTTGACATTTTAGTGTGGGGAGACATGTTAAATAAGATACATAAGTAAATCGAATAGTGTGTCAGATGGTGATAAATCCTACAGAGGAAAATAAAGTAGTAATGGGTATGGAGTGGTGCTGCAATTTTGAAAAGTCAGGAAAGCTGCTGTGTGGTGACATCTAAGCAAGCACTTTAAAGAAGAAATAAAATGTCCCACCAACACCTGAAATGACATTATACTGGACTAATACATAAAGGAGTACGAATCGAACAGCTTCTGGGACTGGTAAAAGTAATCGCTATTTATTACACCCACTACCACCAGGTTGTGGAGAAGCAGACCTCTCTCAACCAGCTTTAAAGTGGTACAGCTTTTTATCTGCTAAGCACTAATATCAATTTTTTAAATTTGTATATTTTTTACCTTTTAAACTATTTTGAAATATTATAGGTTCAGAGGAGGTTAGCAAGATAGTACAGCTAAGTCTTTCATACTCTTCACCCAGTTTCCTTCAGTGGTTTTAACACGATTTTACCAGCCGTGAGATATAATTGATGTTCCATAAATTGTACATACTTAAAATGTACACTTGTATAAGTTTAGACCTATACATACACCTGTGAAATGATAAACACATCCATTACCCCCAAAAGATCCTCCTGCCCTTTTCTATCTCCTCCCGTCTTCCTCTTTTTAAATAAGCAGCAGCCTGCTACCCCAAGCAACCACTGATCTGCTGTCTCTAGAGACTAGTTTGCATCTTCTAGAATTGTATATAAAGGGAAACAGACACTATATACTCATTTTTATCTGGCTCCTTTCACTCAGAGTAATTATTCTGAGATCCATACACGTTGTAGCACACCATTCCTTTTTATTCTGTGTAGATTCTATTATATGAATATGCCACAGTTTATCCATTGCACCTGTTGATGGACATTTGGCTTGTTTAAGACCATTACAACTAAAGCTGCTATGAATATTTACGCACAAGTCTTTACGTGGACACATGCTTTCATTTCTCTTCGAGTGAAATGGATGGATGAATTTAAAATTTTTAGAAAACATCTAAACCATTTTCCAAAGTGGTCGTATCATTTTACACCCACCCCAGAAGTATATAAGAGCTCCTGTTGTACCATATCCTCACCAACACTTAGTATGGTCAGTCTTTTAAATTTTAGACATTCTAGTAGGTGAGTGGTAGTATCTCGTTGTTTCAACATGCATTTCCTTAAACACTAAGTTGGGCATCTTTTCATGTGTTTGACATCTATATATTTCCTTTGGGGAAGTCATCTGTTCAGAGCTATTTCCTATGTTTTATTGAATTGCTTGTTTTCTCACAGAAGTGAAATTTTGAGAATTCTTTAGATTTTGTAGATGCATGTCATTTTTTAAAATTATAGTGAAATATACATAAAATTTACCATCTTAACTATTTTTAGGTGCTCAGTTAAGTACTTTTACATTGTACTATAATCTTCAGAACTCTTTTCGTCTTGCAAAATTGAAACTCTATACCCACTAAACAATAACTTCCTATACTCCCTCTCCCAGCTCCTGGCAACCACCATTCTACTTCCTGTCTCTATGGATTTGACTACTCTGGGTACTCATATAAGCAGAATCATACTGTATTTATCTTTTCTATTCTACTTCATAGAATGTCCTCAAGATTTATCCATGTTGTAGCATGAGTCAGAATTGACTTCCTTTTTAAGGCTGAATGATATTTCAAGTTTTGTTTATTCTTTCGTCTATCAGTGACACCCAGGTTGCTTCCACTTTTCTGCTATTGCAAATAATTCTGCTCTAAATGTGGGTGTACAAATCTCTCTTCAAAACTCTGTTTTTGATACTTTTGGATATAAACCCAGAAGGTAAATTGCTGGATCGTATGGTAATTCTATTTTTAATTTTTTGAGGAAGTGCCATACTGTTTTCTATAATGGCTACACCCAGTTACTTTTTCACCAACAGTGCAAAAGGGTTCTAATTTTTCCATATCCTTGACAACACTTCTTATATTCTGTTTTTATGATCATAGCCATACTCATGGGTATGAGGTGGTGTAAGTCTTTTTAAAATATGTGATTTGCGGATATTTTCTTCCGTTCTGTGGCTTGCGTTTATACTCTCTTAATAGCATTCAAGTAGTTCTCAATTTTGATAAAGTCTGCAATTTTTTTCATGTCATATCTAATGAACTTTTGCATAATCTTATATCACAAAGATCTCTTATGTTTTCTCCTACGTGTTTTATAATTTTAATTCTACGTTTAGGTCTACCATCCATTTTTTAAACTTTATGATCCATTTTGAGTTAGTTTTTGCAAATAACGTTAGGTATAGATCAAAGTTCATTTACTTCCGTATTAGTGTCCAATTGTCCCAGCACCATTTATTGAAAAAACTATCCTTTTTCCAACTGAATTGCCTTTGCACTTTTGGCAAAAAATCTATTAATCATATTCGTACGGGATCTATTTCTGGACTTTCTACTGCATTTCATTGATTTCCTTGTCTACTTTTTTGGTCTCACAACACTATTTAAGTAGCTCTATAATAAGCCTTGAATAATAAGCCTTGAAGCTCAGTACTATAGTTCTGTATACATATAGCTCTATAATAAGTTCTTAAGTTAGGTAATATAAGTCCATTAATTGTTTCTCTTTTCCAAAGTTGTTTTGGCCTTTGCATTTGGTCCTTTGCAATCTCTATGAACTTTAGAATTGGCTTGTCAATTTCTAAAAAGAAAGTTGCTGTTGGGATTTTGGTCGAGTAACTGTATTGAATCTATAAATCAATTTGAAAATAATTGCTATCTTAAAATCATTGACTCATCTTATCCATGAACATAATATAGTTCTTTATTTATTTAGGTCTTTAATTTCTCTCAGCAATGTTTTGTAGTTTTCAGTATATAGGCCTTGCACATAATCGGTCAGATTTATCCTTAAGTATCTCATATTTTTTTGGTGCTATCATAAATGGTATTTTTTTATTTTGATTTCCAACTGTTTATTACTGGAATACAGAAAAAAATGGCTTTTTCTTTGCCATTATTTATAGTAATTTAGTAAATATAATTAATTTATAGTAATTGTAATAAAATGATTATTTAACCATTTTTATAAAATTAATTTATAATAAACTATTATTCTTTATTTGAAATTGCTTTTATTGATCTTAGATCCTGAGATCTTGCTAAACTCACTGATTAGTTCGAGAATCTTTTCTGTAGATTCCATAGAACTTTATATGTTTAGACTCTTGTATTAATGTTCTAGGACTTTTGTAACAAATTACCACAAACCGTGTGGCAGTTTATTCTATTACGAATTCAGTTTATTCTGTCATGTATTTGTTCTGTTAAAAATTCTGTTAAGAATTTTTTCATCTATATTCACAAGGGATATTGGTCTGTAATGTTTTCTTGTCATGTCTTTGCCTGCTTATGGTATCAGAGTAATGGCGGCCTCACAAAATAAGTTGGAAAGTCTTCCCTCCTCTCCAATTTAATGGAATAGTTGTGTAGAATTTGTATTATTTACTCCTTAAGTGTTTGGTAGGATTCGTGAGTGAATTTCTTTTTTGTCAACCAAACTCGACCAATAAGAAAATCGTGCAATTTTTGGAGTACTATGCAACTATTCTAAAAAATTAAATGGAATAATTTGTATAGCATGAGCCTATTTGTATTTTTAAATCCATCTCACATTATGAATTTACATACACGTTTATAAATGCATTTTAATAGCTTTATTGAGGTACAATTCAATACTATACATTTAGAGCATACACTTAAAATGAACAAATTAGTGGTTTTTAGAATAGTCAGAGTTATATATATACAACTATCATCCAACAAACATGCAGCCATCATCACCATCAAATTTGGACCATTTTCATCACCTTCCCCAAAAAACCCTGTAACCAGGGCAGTCATTCCCATGTCTCCCACCCCCTCAGCACTAGGCAAACACTAATGTAATTTCTGTCTCAATAGATTTTTTTCTGGGCATATGAATAAAATCATACAGTGTATGATCTTTTGCGACTGGTTCCTTTAGTTAGCATGTTTTCCAGGTCCATCCATGTTGCAGCGTGTGCCAGTACTTCCTTTTCATTGCTGAATAATATTCCATGGCATGAATGTACTTACTATTCTATATCACATCCATTCATCAGTTGATGGACATTTGTAGGGAGCTAAAGCTCCCCAAATTCAAAAAAGTGCATGGTTTATCTCGGGAGGCCTGCTTGCATAAAAAGGAAAAGGCTGGTTCTGTGGAATTCCAGGAAGAAGAAGATTAAGTATAGATAAAGGGAGTGTCGAAGGGAGTGTCAAAGGAAGTGTCGATTGTACCTTGATCTTCAGGATGTTACTTTAATTATGTTATCTTGGGAGACCAAAAGGAACAGATTATGTATAAAAAGAAGGATAAGAAATAAACTCGGAGAGACAGTTGTGAGATCTGCTCTCCCTCCTGCACCCTGTCTGTCTTCTCTTTTTTCTCAGTCCCCGCTCCCCCATTCAGGTACCCGGTTTGACTTGGTCAGCTGGCTTCCGACAGACATTTGGGTTATTTCCACTTTTTGAGTATTATGAATAATGCTGCTATGAATATTTTCTATTGGGTGAGTATTCCACCTAGGAGTGGAATTTCTAAGTCCTACGGTACCTCTATGTTTAACTTTTTAAGGAATTGCCAAACTGCTTTCCAAAGCAGCTACACCATTTACATTCCCATCTCTCCAGTTCCTTGACAATACTTATTGTCTAGCTCTTTGATCATATCTACCCTAAGGATATAAAATTGTCATTTATCGTGGTTTTGATTTGCATTTTCCTGATGACTAACGATGTTGAGTATCCTTTCCTGTGCATCTTGGCCCTTTATATCTTCTTTGGAGAAATGTCTAGTCAACTCTTTTGCCTATTTTACATTGGGTTATTTGCCTTTTTATTATCTAGTTGAAGTTCTTTACATATTCTTGATTGCTGTTCTTTATCAGATAGATGATTTGCAAATATCTTCTCCCATTCTGTGGTTGTCTTTTCACTTTTTTGATGGTGCCCATTAAAGCACTAAAGTTTTTAATTTTGATAAAACCTAATTCGCTTACTTTTTCTCTTGTGCTTGTCCTATCGAAGAAACCATTGTCTAACCTCAAATCATGACTTACTCCTATATTTTCTCCTAAGAGTTTTATAGTTTTAGCTCTTACATATACACACATATTTTTAAAGGACAGAGGGATACTTATCAAATTGTTAAGAGTGGTCATCTCTGGGGAAGGGAAAGAAATTGGGATTGAGTTAGGATGTGATGGGGATTTTCATTTTTTCTGCCATATATTTCTGTACTGTTTGGATTTTTTTAATAAGCACTGCTTACTTTGATCATTTAAAATAAATAGACTTTTTAAAGGATTCAAAATTGTACATAGTTACACATGGTCAAAAACTAAAAGATATTAGGCAGAAGGAACATATCCAAAAAGCTAGTTATTAGACTCTGCGCGATGGTCGTGTTAGGAAAGGGTTCTTCAAAAATATAGCGTCTAACCTAAGACCAGAAGGTGAAGGTGTACCCTGTATAAAGATGGGAGTAAGAAAATGTTTAGTTGGAAAGATATTGTTGGAGCCTATGGGAGAGAGAGGGATCATTAAAAGAACAACAACAAAAAAAATGCTTTGAACTATCTGGATTGGAGAATGGAAGGGGGGTAAGTAAGGGGAGGGGGACAAGAGGGAGACGGGACAAATATCCTTGTCTACGTTAAGAGTTGTAGGTAGGGGAGTGCCCTGATTAAAAATTTTTTAACGACCACTCTGGGACTATGGAGAGAACGAGGGGAAGGAGCGCGGAGTTCCAATAGCAGACAGTTGCAGGGATCCAAAGAAATGATGGTAGGCAGAGTCGAGCACTACTGGGAAAGGAGAGCAGGGCCTGGTTTGAGAAATCCTTACGACTTGGCGACTGGACGAGGAGCTGAGGAAAACTCAGTGTCCGAGATCGACTCGCAAGTTCCCACGTGACAGCCGAGTTGCCAGGTGGCCCATTAACTAGCTGGGTTAGTAGCAGCGCGTTAGGGAGGACGATGATGAATGCGTTCGGACGTGTGGGTGTGAGTTACCTGTGGAGCACCCAGGGAGGTGTTCAATAGGGCGCTGGATGTAGGGGCTAGAGCTCCGAGAGACGTCGGTGCTGACGGGGAAGGTGGAGTCAGTCCGGCCCTGAACCACTGCCTGGGATCTGGTGAGCCGCAGGATAGAGCGGGACCCGAACCCGAGGTCACACGAGCGGACCCCTCAGAGGCTAAGGACAGCCCCTGAGGCGCGTGTTTGCTACCCGGGTCGGGACGGGGCGGGGGCACCTGCTCCCTCTTCCCCTGGCACACGAGTCTGGGGCCTGGGAGGGGAGCCGCCTCCGGACCCCGGAACCTTCCGCCGCCGCCGCTCGCGTTCGCCGCGGGACCCTTCGGGGACACCGGTTCGCTGTTGCTAAGGGGCGGCCCCGGAAGTGACGCGCCCGGGGTTTGTTGACAGCGGAGGCGGCGGCGGCTGCAGGCTCCAGAGCCGTAGGAGCCGGATCGGGGGAGGGGCCGGGCCCTGGAGCCAGCACCCGGCGGCCCGCAGCCCTCAGGGCAAGGTAACGGCCACGGGGTCCCCCCGGCGCGACCCTGTCCCGCCCGGGGCTCCCGCCCCCGGAATCTCAAGCTCCGCCCCGCCGACCCCCGTCTCCCCCAGACCCTGGCCCTAGCCTGACGAGATCCCCTGCCGGTCCGGGCCGCGTCCTCAGCTCCTCCTCGCCGAGGAAGTATCCCGTCCGCTCCAGGAGGCAAGGGATGTATCTGCGTCCTACCCCTTCCCCTCCTGCCTCCGGCGCCTCAGCATCGCCTCAGCATCGCACCTCCAGTGGACTTGCACAGGTCCATCTCGGCCAATGGTGGGAGGGCTCCCTTCTCTACTGCTGCTGCCAGGTCTGAGAAACGTGCCTTTAAAACTGAGCTCCCTTCCTCCAGAGAGAAAATGACGCCTTGTTGGATGCCACTACAAAATGGGGGATGATGTAGGGCTGAAAGGGTCAGCCCCTGCCCCTCCTACCTGTTGGATGAGTTTAGGTTTCCCCAAAGCGGTGCTTAAAAGCTCAGGGACGGCTTGGGTTCTGGATCAGCTCCTAAAAGGGATGATGACAAGGTGCAGGGAAATGCAACAGGGTGGGAAAGGGATGGGGCGGGGTTGCAAACCTGAGGAACAGGGAGCCTGGTAGGTGAGCCGAAAGTGAAACTGTGCTGGCCACTGTAGCTCTGTGGGTGGAACCTCACTTGGCTGCTCTTTGGCCCAAGGAGTCCAAGATTTCCAGTCTTTGCCTGTGCCTGCCAGCACGTTTGGTTTGTCAGGGGGAGAGGGATGCCTGATGCCTGCGAGGGCAAATCACCTCGTATGATCTTTCCCACAGACTATTTCTCTTCAGGGGTTCAAACAGGTTAGAATGAGCATTGAAGGCAGCTTTGAAAAGGGTCACGGGAGCCTACATTTAGAGCAAGGGGTGACTGCCAGGAGTGAGGGACCTCTCTGTTTCCGTTCGTTCGTTCATTTAGCAAATAATAAACATAATATGTAGGGTGGCCATGGAGGAAAATACAGCAGGAAGGGCCATGGAAAGGGCCAGAGAGTAGAGTCACCTTTCTATAGAGAATGGTCAGAGAAGGTATCTAATTAGTCATATCTGAGCAGTGGCCTGAAGAGAGTGAGGAGCAAGGCATGCAGCTCTCTGAAGGCAGAGCATTCAACAGCAAGTGCAAAGGTCCTGGGGTAGTATACCTGATGATTTTAAGAAACAGCATGAGGACAGAAGGCCTCCAGCAGAGTGAAGCGGGGAGGATTGGTTGATGAGAAGAGTGGGGACCAGATAATGGTGCAGAGGACATCAGGGACTGTGAGGTAAGGTCATGGGGTAGCTAATGGGGCACCCTTTCAGAACTGTACTAACTTGAAGTATCTGGTACTTGGAGAAAATACAGATTTGTTTTAGGTGACAAAAGACCATTGTGCTCTGGCCTTGAGTTGTAAGTACCCTTTTTCCATCTTCATAATGACCATTGATGGAATAAATACAAAAAAGACAGCCACAGAGCACTGTAGTTAGATCATGTCATGCCCCTGCTTACTGGTTGTGAGAACGTGGGCAAGGGAACTTTTTTCATCTCAGTTTCCTCTTCTATAAAATAGGATTATTGGGTTAAACGAGAGATCACACGCTGAAGTGCTTAGTGCATGAACTGGCACATGTTAAGCACTCAATACGTAGCAGTTGTGATCATGACAGCGACGATGAGGAACTGTTTGAATGTGTCTACATGAAAGACGTTTTTTCAGCACCAGCTGGTGGTGTCAATTCAAGTGGATTTTGGGGAACAATTGGGGAGATGTGGTGGAACCTTCCTGTCACCCCTCAGTGGGAACAGTGGTTGCATATCCTGCAGGGAAGATGGTAGCTTGGTCCTGGCTTTTTGACAGCGGTGGAAGGCAATGGAGACTTTTTTTTAAAGAGCTCAGCAAATCCCCATTCTGCCATATAAAATGGGCCAAATGACGGTATTGAAATAAATATGACATGAAGACAGGTTGAGAAGGGCAGTATATGTTGATCTTGGACATATGGTTGAGATGTGTCTGACTGATCTGCTGATGGAGATTGTTGATTCCAGAAGTGCCCAGCAGAGGCTGAGATTTTGCAGCCTGCCTTATAGGGAGTGGAACAGTGGTTCATCTCCCTCCTCACCCCCTAAGCCTGGACTATGTCATCAGGCCTGGGTCATAAACTGAGCTGGGCAACTGGGCCAGAGGATTTGAACATGAAAAGTCAGAGCACTGAGCTGCTGAGAACCAGCATTGCTGGAGCAGGCTGTTGTGGCTAGAACGTCGGAGCAGTGATGTGGGAACCTGGGTTCAATCCCCAGGCTCGTTCTGTGAGCTTGGGCAGTCCCATCCCCTGGCTGGGCCTCGGTTTTCCTATCTGTACACTAACTCTGAAGGCTATCGGGAGGATGAAATGAAACAAGATTGTGAAAGAATTTGGTGCACCCTAAAGCTCTCTACAAAGGTAAAAAGCTATTCTTGTTATTGTTAGTGCCACCAGGATTTTGCAGACATATTCTGGGGGCCCCCTAGGAAGAGGGCTTCAGTACCTCAACTGTTTTGAAGTTCAGAGTCTCCCCTTGGGTCATCTGTTTTGAGATCACCGAAGCTTCAGAAATGAGCAGAAGGGTCTTTCCGAGCATCATTCGTAGGAAATCGTGCAGTAGTTATTGGTTACCACCTTCTTGCCATCATCTCATGGCATGTTCTCAGCAACCCCATGAGGTAGGTGTATTTGCAACACGCTGACAGGTAAGGACCCTCATGAATATTGAGGCTGTAAACATTGCCTGGGCACCTTGGGGAGCTGCGGCTCCTTCATCCACAACCAACCAGTCACACACTCACTGTGTCATGGAGACTCCAAGGATCACACGGGCTCCCTGCCTTAGGAAGCGTCCGGTCCTATGGCAAACAAATGATATATGCCCATGGGATGGTTACCAGCGATACCCAGTCATTCGTGCTCAGTGCCCCAGGACTCTTAGAAGTATAAGAAGGAAGAGCTGAGGCTTGGAGAACCACTTTCTGCCCGTAGCATAATGGGTACCAGGCACTTACTGGGGGACCTTGGGTAAGTCATTACACTTCTGTGAACCACAGTTTCTTTATCTGGAAAACAAAATGATAATACATACTCCCTCATAGGTTATTTGCGGCCTCAGTGAGAACGTGCATGGGAAGCTCTAACCACTGGGCCTTGAACTAATGAATACATGTATACTAATCGGTATGTACGTCCACAGAGTCCGTGGCAAATGATTTGGCCACTCAGAATCTCAGCTGCCTCACACGTACGTTGTGGATTATAATAACGCCTGCCTCGTGTGGTTGTTGAGAGAAGTCACGGAGTTCTTGGAATACGGTGCATAGTATGGGCATGATCATTAAGTTTCATTGGTACCCGGCTATCCCCAAGGCCCCTCTGCCTTCATGTGGCACCAGCAAGCGGTGATGTGCATCCCTTCCTCATTCCATTTCCATATCTTCCTGACATAACCTGCCCTGGCAGATGTAGAGTCTGCAGGATGGCAGCCTCCTGGGATGCCCTCGGATCTTCACCTGTACTCCTCCCCTCAGAGACCCCTGGCACGTGCCCTGAATCCCTTTATGGCAGCCTCCCACCTCCAATATCTGGCCCATGATCCACTCCCTCCTGAAAAGCTTCCAGCCTCTGTAAATAGGGCATTTGTTTGGGTTTTTCCCCTGGCCTTGGGTTAATATTTCATAGGGTGGGTGCTGCTCCAAGGCTCAGAGTTTCTGGCTCCCCTAGCCTCTGTCGGCTGAATGTCAAGACGCTGGCGGGGTCCCATGCTCCCTCCTGGGGACCTTAGTTTCTCTCCCCTTTGTTGCATGGACAGAAGACTTAATGGTTTGGTGAGAAGCATAGGTTTGTTTTAGGGTTGTGTCCCAATCTGAGTTGTGTGATTTCAGGCAAACCTTGTTGTCTTCATCAAAATGTTAACATTCTCTACCTCGGGGTGCTGTAGTGAGGTAACTTGGCCAAAGCAAACCTTTATTTCGTTGATGCCAGGCATGGGCTGGGCACAGAGGATCCAGGAGCGTGCAAGCAGCCGGGGTTCCCGCCCTCCCAGAGCTCACGAGCTGGGGCAGGGTGGGTCATTGGACGAATTTTTACACAAATAATGAATTAGCTGCAAGTACAGTGTCCCAGTGGATGCTGTTTTGTTGGCTAAATAGGAGACCATATAAAATGAAGCTCATAAGGAGCTCGGCGCCATGTCTGGAAGCCACTAACGTGGAGGTGGTGGCTGTTGCCGCTGCCGGCCTCTCCCTTCTCTCCCCACTGTCCACCCCTCCCCAAGATGCCACAGGCTCATGATGGATCCCGTTTTAGAGAACCTGCAGGAGAAGGGATGGAGGAAGACACAGGGTTCTTCTCGCCGCGTGTTGTTCTGTCATAATTGGAGTTTCTTCTGTCCCCAGTCACCAGAATCCCAGGTGGCCGGTGCCTGCCATGACGATAAGGAGCTTGAAGAGGTGGGGTGGTCTGAGATGGCTGCATCTAGCAGGTGCCAGGCTCACGGCTGGAGGTGTCACAAGTGGCACTCCAGCCCTAAGTAACAGGGTCGACACTGCCAAAGGCAGTTAGTAGATGGTGTCATCTGCCTGATTTGTCTTTTGGGGGCTTTCGGTGACCTTGGAAGTCGAAGGGTGGTGTTTCTTCCACCTGGGGTGCAGGGTTAGGACAGAAAGGCTACCTGGGTGCCTGCCACTGGGTACCTAGCATTGTCCTGGGCATAGTGGCAGGGAGGACACAAGAGTGTGCCTTGCCTCCCAGCTTCCACATATGGCACAACCTCCAAGTCCCTCGTCATCCCTTCCACAGGCATATGTTGACACCTGCTACTTGTTAGGCCCACATGGGTGTTCAATGGCCCTTTTGTCCAGCAAATAGTCGTAGAGCTGGGCCTGTGCTGCCAGTGCCCCACACCGACTGTCCTTTTAGCCTGCGCACATCTTGTCCTCTTTCCTAGAACGCCTTTCCCTTCTCTGCCCACCACCAAAGTTAACTATGACTCATCTTTTGGGTCACAGCTGAAGTGTCACTTCTAAGGAAGCCTGCTCTGCCTCCCCAGTCTAGGGCAGGTCCCCGGCATAGGCACCCAGAGCCCCAGGTACCTGCTTGTCCTTCAGAACACTCGTCCCAGTTACATGGGGTAGGTTTGGGTGCTTCTTAGATGACTGGCTGTCACCCTCGAGAGCCAATATGCTCCACGAGGACAAAGCCCTTATCTGGTCTCACTCACCATTGGATGCCCAATGGTCACTAGACAGTTACTGAGTGAATAAATAAATGACCTAGGCTAAGCCCAGGGATGCAATACCAGACAAGACAGCCGGCCGCCTGGCAAGGAAGCCAGATGGTTAAACTAGCATTGATACAAAGTGTGAGTTGTTCCGGTAGGGCCTGTGGGGGCACACAGCAGTCAGGGAAAGCTGCCCGGTGGAAATGATGTTGACACTCTGAGCTGAGGATGCAGAGGCACCAGTTAAATAGGGAGGAGAGTTCTAGGTGGTGTGGGCTGGCATAGTGAGTGTGTGTTTGGGCATAGGACAGTATCTAGAGTAGAAACTAGAATAATTAGTTGAATTTGCATGATCCAAGTTGAAAGAGAAGAGACTGAGCAAAGGTCTGAAAGTGACCCTGTGCTTATGGCCTCTTGCCAGCACAGTGAAGGAGGCTGGGCCAGCTGGAATAGGGGGTCCCTGGGCACCAGGTAGGCCAGTAAGCTGGTTCTAATTTTGGAGGCCTTGAGTGACTGTTCAAAGAGATGAGACTCATCAGTTTCCAACAGGGACTGTCTGCCTGCCAGCTGTGTTCCCTCTGGCTCCAGTTTCCCAGGTAGGAGAGGCTGCTGGGCTCTCGAAGATCTGAAAGTGAATGAAGGCAAAGAAAGGCCATGCCCACGGCCCGGGCAGCCTGTTTATTATGCCTTCTCTCAAGGGTGTCACATAGCCAGGGGGACAGCTGGCACTACGGGCCTCATGGCAGGAGATCCAGGTCTGGAGCTAGGTGGGGGCAGACCTTGATCTACTTGGGGACCCGGGCAGGTTAGGTAAGAGAAGGGTATGACGATGACAATGATGATAATAATAGTTGCTTTTTATTGAGCAGATACTGTGTGCCAGGCACCATGCTAAGCCCTTTATCATTCCATGTTGTCTTCACAAAGAGCTCCCCATTTTAGAGAAGCGATTAAGGCACAGAGAGGTGAAGACACTTGCCCAAGTTCACCTGTTCTTAAGCAGCAGGGCTGACACTTGAAGCTGGGGCAGCCCGACTCCAGAGTTCTTACAGCAAGGTCGCCAGTAAGTGGTGGGACCAGAACCAAGAACTGGGGTTCTAAAGCGCACAGTGCTCTGCGGCTGCCCCCTGGGTTTCCTGAGCAGCCTGGAAGGTTCAAGTACGGACTCCGAGACTCCAAGAAGCCAGGGGCGATGCCGGGCCCTAAACTCCTTCAGAAGCCTCCATGGGGTGATGTGATGGGTTTCAAGAGATAAGACTCAAATCCCAGTTTGAACAGAGCAACCCCTGTCTCTGAGCTCGAGTTTCTTCATCTGTAAAATGGGATCATAACCATTTGTTGTATACTTGTCCTGTCAAGCCTGAGACTAGGCATTTTCCTGACATCTCATTTACTCCCACAGCCCCGTGAAGTAGGAGTTATTATCCCCATTTTCTAGATGAGGAAACTGAGGTCCAACGAGGTTAAGTAATTCAGTGAATTATGGAATCAGGTTGAAACATTGGTCTGTCTGACCATAGAGCCTGCACTTTTAAAAAAGTTTTTTAATCAAAGTATCACATTAGATAAAGAAAAGCCTACAAAGCATGAGTTGACAGTTTGATGACTTTCCACAAGTGAGCACACCTGTCGCAGAACTCCCAGAGGCCCCCCTGTCACTTTCTAACTGCACCCTTGCTGCAAGGGTAATCACTACCCTGACTTTGAACATCATGAATTAATTCTGCCCATTTTTTTTCCCCCTTTCTCATATAGAATCTGGTAGGAAAATGGTTTGCAATTAATTCTGGTCTTTTGATGAACATTCATATGTATGTTTCTGTTGGGTGTATATATACCTAAGGAATCGCTGAAAATTGAGCATATATGTGTCTTCAGCTTTAATAGGTAGTGTCACGCAATATTCCATTTATACTCCCAGTTCACACCAATTCACACTCCCACCAGCAGCGTGGGCGACATCCCGTCGTTCTATATCTTCACTGTAATATGGGCCTGGTATTGCCTGTATTGTTGCTATTCTTTTGAAAAGAACCATTCTGGTGGGTGGGAAATAGTATCTCATTGTGGTTTTATCAATACTAATGAAGCTGAGCCCTCTTCCATATGTTTATTGTTCATTTCTCTAGCTTTCGTGAAATATCTGTTGAAGTCTTTTGCCCATTTTTTAATTGGATGCTATGTCCTTTTGTAAAAGACTGACTTGTAGAAATTCTTTATAATTCTGAATACGAGTCCTTTGTTGGGTATATTATTGGAACTATCTTCTACTCTGTGGCTTGCCCTGTCATAATGCTATCTTTTCATGAAAAGAGCCTTACATTTTGAGGCAGTCTGATTTATCAATTTATCTTTAGGATTTGGGTGTTTTGTGACATATTTAAGGAATTACCTACTCTAAAGCCATAAAGATATTATCCTGTGTTTTCTTCTAGAAATCTTATTGTTTTACCTTTACATATAGGTCTAAGGTCCATCTCAGATTAATTTTTGTGTATGTATGAGCAGAAATTTCTTCGTTTCGGTGCAAATTGACTTACCACTTTTTCCCTTATGAGGCTTATTTAAGAAACCGTGACCTATTAAACTTATTAAACTTATTAAATAGCAGCTTAGCTATTTAGATAGTAGGAGACTTCACATTTTTAATAAGTTTTATTGAGCTATAATTCCTATACCATGCAGTTCACCTATTTAAAATAGATAATTCAGTGGTTTTTAGTCTATTCACAGAGTTGTACAATCAATTTTAGCTCATTTTCATTAATAAGAAACCCTATACCAGTTTGCCATGACTCACATCTTAAAGATCTATTTTTGCTAATCAGTTTCTCAAACTGCAGCTCATTGGAAAAATAATGTATAATGGTATTTGTTTTATTATAGCAATTATTCTTAATAAAAGCAGTATTAATGCAAAAAAAAAAAAAACAACCCAACAACAAAACAGAAAGAAACCCTGTACCCACTAGCAGTCACTCCTCATCCCCACACAACCTCCCAGCCCTAGGCAACCACTAACCTACTCCGATCTCTATGGGTTTCCCTGTTCTAACTGGACACTTCATATAAATGGAGTCATACAACACGTGGCCGTTCGTGACTAGTTTCTTCACTTAGCGCAGTCTTTTCAAGGTCCAGTGTTGTAGCGTGTATCTGTACTTCATTCCTTCTGTGACTGAATAATACTCCATTTTTGTTTATCCATCATCCATTGATGGACGTTTGTATTGTTTGCACTTTGGGCTATTTTGAATAATACCACTATGAACATTAATGTACAGCTTTTTATGTGGACGTATATTTTAATTTCCCTTAGGAGGAGCCTTAATTCTTTATCATATAGAATGAGATGGGTGATAACGTGTCTACAGAACCCTGGCACATACTGAGCATTCAGTGACGGCTGTACTCGGGTTAGGTTACACAGCAAGGGACACCCCAGCTGTTAATGAAAGCTGCTATTATCCCCACCCAAGCGTTAGGTGTCTGCCCACAGACACTGTGAAGGCATAGAAATGCTTAGACAAGGCCCCCTGGTCTTTGCAGGTCAAATCACACATAGATGATGTCATGCAGGGAGCAGCAGGGAGGGACTCAGGAGTCCTGGAGCCTGGCCCTGCTAAGCTGCTATTTTGAGTGTGACTTCTGGGGCCTCAGTTTCCCAACTCAGCATGGACATAGGAGAGCTGGTGGGTCTGGCCCTTCTGTGTGGCTCACCCAGCTTCTTTCGTATTCTCTAGGCTGTGGTTCTGCCAATGATCCTGTGAGTGTTGACGAGTCACCGCTGCCCCTGGAGGCCCCTGTCCTGGAGTGGCCCACCTGCCTGCCCCCAGCATGGCGTCCGACACTCCGGAGTCCCTGATGGCCCTCTGCACCGACTTCTGCCTGCGCAACCTGGATGGCACCTTGGGCTACCTGCTGGATAAGGAGACTCTGCGGCTACATCCAGACATCTTCCTGCCCAGCGAGATCTGTGACCGGCTCGTCAATGAGTGAGCGGGCCCAAGCTGGGCGGGGCACAAGTCTTAGGATGAGCACGTGTGGACAGATTGAGACCATTGCGTGTGCACCTTGTGGGGGTGTGGCTGTGGATATAAATGTGTGAGGGTATGTATGCACGCACGTGGGTGTCCATGGGCGCAGAATACTGGTGTATCCATAACTGTAAAGTTATATGTGTGCGTGTTGGTGCATGTATGGAGGAGCGTGCACGTGAAGGAATGGGCATGTGTACACAGCTGGGCTTCTGCAGCACAGGGTATGTTTGAGTGTGAAACTGCAGGTGTGCATTACACCTGTGAGCAGCTATGGGAACCTGCACATATATAAAGGACTTATGTGCTGTCCCATATGTGTGTGCATACCGGTGACCATAAACACATGTCGATGAGCGAACAAGGTCATGTACGGGTTTACACACCAGTGCCCAAATAATGGATCGATGACTGGGCACTGAGTCATTCAGAAAATCTTCATGTGGTCCCTCCAAGGGAATCCCCACTAGTAGAGGCCTCTAGGAGCATGACGTGTGTTCACTGACTACTGAGAGTTCAGTTGAGATGCCCAGAAGGGAAATCGTTAGGCTAGACAGTTGCATATAAAAGTGGAAACCTGTGTGTGACCTGAGGACAGAGCCTGACTTATAATAACATTCTGAGCATTTAATGTGGGTCAGGCAGCACTGGGTTGGGCACTTTGCAGATTAGACTTACGTCCATTTTACAGATGAAGAAGCCGAGGTCTGGAGAAGTTCAGTTACCTGTGTGAAGTTGCCCAGGTAGTGAACAGCCAAGCAGGACTTAGATTCCAGAGTGTTTGGCACCAAAACCTTTTCCGTCAGACCAGGATTCTTGCAGGAGCTGGATCTCAACAGTGTTTTATTGAGTTCTTGCCTGCACTCAGCTGGGAAATCCAGACCCCTTGGCTTAATCTTCCTGTTGGAAAGGGTCCTGGGAAGGGCTGATCAAGGAACCAGAAGCTGGTTTAAAGAAGATGAGAGATGTAGACATGTGTGTTTGTTACAGAAGTGTCTACAGTTTTGGGGGAAAGAACCTGGGATTTGCTATTGATAAGAGGCCTTTTATTACCAGGAGGTCTACCTTTGGACTCCTGGTTCCTGTGACCACCCTTGATCTCACCTGTAGGGTGGTCGAGATCCAACCAGGTACTATGAGGAGGAGACACAGATTGCTGCTGGGGTGCTCAGAGAAGGAAGGCTTCAGGGGGCAGTCTCGTGCTGGGACTCGGAAGGAGGATGAGGGTCACTGTGCCCCTCCCCTGAGCCAGGCTTTCTTCCCCCGCAGGTACGTGGAGCTGGTCAACGCCGCCTGCAACTTTGAGCCACACGACAGCTTCTTCAGCCTCTTCTCAGATCCCCGCAGCACCCGCCTCACCCGTATCCATCTCCGCGAGGACCTGGTGCAGGACCAGGACCTGGAAGCCATTCGCAAGCAGGTGAGACCTGCCTCGCCCGGTACCAGGGATGGCCGGGGGAGGCTGGCCCCGAGACAGTCAAACAGGGAGTCGGGCAGAGTCGCTCGCCTCCAAGGCAAGAATCCCAAGGCCCCTCTGGTGCTTCCCCCCATCACGTGGACCCCTCCCCAAGCCTACCTGTAGCCTAGGCCCAGGCCTAGGGAAGGGGCTGGGCACTGGTGATGATGGAGCTCTGCCTGGTGCCAGGACCTGGTGGAACTGTACCTGACCAATTGCGAGAAGCTGTCCGCCAAGAGCCTGCAGACGCTGAGGAGCTTCAGCCACACCCTGGTGTCCTTGAGCCTCTTTGGCTGCGCAAATATCTTCTACGAGGAGGAGAACCCAGGGGGTTGCGAAGACGAGTGCCTGGTCAACCCCACCTGCCAAGTGCTGGTAAAGGACTTCACCTTCGAGGGCTTTAGCCGCCTCCGCTTCCTCAACTTGGGCCGCATGATCGATGGGGTCCCCGTGGAGTCCCTGCTGCGACCGCTCAACTCGCTGGCCACCTTGGACCTCTCAGGCATTCAGACGAGCGACGCAGCCTTCCTCACCCAGTGGAAAGACAGCCTGGTGTCCCTCGTGCTCTACAACATGGACCTGTCGGACGACCACATCCGCGTCATCGTCCAGCTGCACAAGCTGCGGTGAGCGGCCGGCCCAGAGCTCGCTGGGGCGGGGGTGGGGAGGTGGGTGCTGTCAGTCCCAGAAGGCTCTCGAACTTCTGGCCAGGCAGGAAGCGGGCATGGAAGAGACAGTCCCATTCCTTAAACCCAGTGTGTCAGCTGGATCAGGGCTGTTTAGGGACCTATGTCTCAGAAGGGTTTTTCCCATAATACGCTACAATAGTTATAGTAGGGGTGGGCCCTGCCCAGCCATGGACTGAAGGAGCAGGGGTCTACGCGGACGCCCCCACCTGTGTCCAGCTCCTGACCTGTGCTCCCCGCCCCAATCTTCAGACACCTGGACATCTCACGAGACCGCCTCTCCAGCTACTACAAGTTCAAGCTGACTCGCAAAGTGCTGAGCCTCTTTGTGCAGAAGCTGGGAAACCTCATGTCCCTGGATATCTCCGGCCACATGATCTTGGAGAACTGCAGCATCTCTAAGATGGACGAGGAAGCAGGGCAGACCAGGTCGGGACCTGCCTGCCATGGTTGCCAGCGGGGTATCATTCGACAAGCATTTACCAGGCGCCCCTCTGCCAAGTGCTATTCTGGGTGCTGGAGATAAACGAATCAGGCCCTGCCCTCTCCGGTCTGTACGAGCTAGTGGGGACAGTCAGGTCATTATCAGGGCTGTGTTAGGGGAAGCACAGGGCTGCCCTGAGAATCCGGAAGGAGGGAGAGGAGGGAGGAATGGTGTCCAAGCTGTCTTGAATGTTCATTCTGAGTTTGCCTTCCTCTGAAGGGTGTTCTAGCAGAGGGAACAGCAAAGGCTGGAAGGTACAGGTGCTAGGAGCAACTGGAAAATTACGAAGCTCGTACAGGCCACAGACAGTGTGGTAGTGTTCAGACGGGGCTGACAGTGTCTACCACTCTTACTTAGGTGTTGCGACAGATAGCTTGGTTCCTGGGTTCGCTGGTTAAGAGATCTGATTCAAACCCATCCAGCTGTAATTGGCCATAGGCCCCATGCCCAACTATACTTTGGCAGGGTTTAGTTGATGGGCGTGTCCCTCTATGATTATTGGTGGAACCTAAAGGTGACAAATCTTCACAAGAATAACAGATAGTATTTTCCAAAGATGGCTACAACGATATTTCCCATCTCATATGTTCTTCTACAATGTGACCTTGCCACCCATCAAGAGGTGGAGCTTATGTCCCTTGCCTTTTAAAAGAAGAAAAAAAAAAAGATGAGCCAGAGGGCCTAGAAGAGGGCCCCTAGTAAATGCCTAGCCACCCCAGGGCGAGGCCCACCTTTGTGCTGAACCCAGGGCAGCGGGGCCCTAGGCCACTGACCGCAGCACCCTCTTCCCCCAGCATCGAGCCTTCCAAGAGCAGCATCATGCCGTTCCGGGCTCTGAAGAGGCCACTGCAGTTCCTTGGGCTCTTTGAGACCTCCCTGTGCCGCCTCACACACATTCCTGCCTACAAAGTGAGAGGGGAAGGGGAGGAAGGGGGGAGCAGGGTACCCCGGAAGCGGGAAGCGGGAGGCCCAGGGTGTCTGCCCTGGGGCTAGAGACAGAGCTGAGATCTGAGGATCCCACCACTTGGCCTCTTCCGCGTTGTTCTGAGCTTGCTTCATCCCCAGGTAAGTGGTGACAAAAACGAGGAGCAGGTGCTGAATGCCATCGAGGCCTACACGGAGCACAGGCCCGAGATCACCTCACGGGCCATCAACCTGCTTTTTGACATCGCACGCATCGAGCGCTGCAGCCAGCTTCTCCGAGCCCTGAAGGTCAGCCCCAAGCCTGGGGGCAGTGGAGGTCTTCGGGCTCCTGTCTGTCCCCACCTGGAGGGCGTTGGACTTGGCCGAGCCATGTGCCCAGAGCCCCTGTCCCTCCTCCACCCCATCCCCAGGATACCGGAAGTCCTACCTCCCAAACCCCAACCCCACCCCGTCACATCCCACTTGCCTTGTCCCAGAACCATGGCCCCGTCTGCGCTCAGAGAGCTGGATCAGAGGGCCTGTCCCTGCACAACTTCAACAGGGCCTGCCAACATGGCCCCTGTCCCCTGTCTTCATGTAGCTGGTCATCACGGCCCTCAAGTGCCACAAGTATGACAAGAACATTCAAGTGACAGGCAGCGCCGCCCTCTTCTACCTGACCAATTCCGAGTACCGCTCAGAGCAGAGCGTCAAGCTGCGTCGGCAGGTCATCCAGGTGGTGCTGAATGGCATGGAATCCTACCAGGAGGTGACGGTGAGCCCCCGACCCGCCATGGCCCTGCATGCTCTGGCCCTGCTCCCCTTTTCCTGCTCACCCTGCGGCCCCGCCTGCCAGCCAGCTTGCAGATCAGGGTGCCATGCTTGCTCCCACCCTTTCTTGCCTGGCTCTGCACTGCCCCCTCCCCACTCGCTTTTCCCACACCATCACCCCTAGATGCTGGGACCTGGCTTTCAGGGCCCCCTAACCCAACCCCGCCACCCACTACCACCCTCCACCCAGAGACCCTGTTCTCCTGCCTCTGGGCCTCTGCTCGTGCTGACTCCTCAACCCTTCTGCCCAGTAACACTCTGCTGGGGGCTTTTTTTTTTAAATAGCTGTTTTTCTTATAAAAGTAATAAAAAAAATTTGCTGCAGAAAAATTATGATTGCAGATATAAAGAAAAAATCCCACCCATAATCCTGCCACCCAAAGATAGCCACCGTTAAAACTGGGTGTCTGTCATTCTGGATTTTAGTGTGCATATTTATTTAGTAAATGGGCTCACTCTGGTGATGCTTGTGTAATGTGGACTTTCATTTCAACAATGTCTTGTGAATGTGAACCTCTCCCATATCAACATTTTACAACAAAATTTTTTAAATAGCGTCTCTTTTCTGATTACAGAAGATACCAAATGCTTAGAAAACAAATTCAACTAATACGAAAATGTATTAACTAGAAAGTAAAAGTTATTCATAATGCCAGCTGTCCTCTCCCAGAGAGCTGGTTTTAATGGTTCAGTTTCATAATCGTTGGTGTCAGCATAGTGTTCAGCATCCTCATCCAGGGAGAGGCCACTCGTGCTGACTCTGTGCTGGGGCTCAGAGGCAGTAGCCGAGCCCCGGCCCCACAAGGAGCCCCAGGAAGGGGCTCCCCTCAGTGTATGGGCTGCGGTTATGGAATCAGCCCCAACGGTTGAACATTTAGGTTGGTTTTTTTATTTTTTGCCATTTCAAATAAGGCTTTCCCGGCGATACTTAATTGATTATCCTTATGCTACATGTCTAAAAGTGGAATTGCTGGGGCAGTGGGTATGTGTATTTTTAAAGCATTTGGTATGTAGTCTCGAACTGTCCTCCAGAAAGGCGATGGTGGGGCTATAGCCTCCGAAGGGGTGAGAAGGCCCACTTTCCCACTGCCTGCCAACTCCAGACCTGAGGACAACTGGTTTTCACATTGAGGTTGATTTTATAATCATTTTATAATTGAATTTAAAGGGGCCTCTTTTTTTAATGAAAAAAAAAAAATACTAGTTAAAACTCTCAAATGCATTAATAAACTATCAAAGAAATGGAAATTAAAATAACAAGATGTCATATTTCATCTCAAGAGATCAATGACACCCGACGTTGACAAAGGTCGGCATAGGGCACTCTTAAACTTTCTACTAGAGAGATTCAAATGGAACAGCTGTTGTGGAGGGCCGCTGGCAGAACCTGCCAAACCTATAAATGCGTTTCTCTTTTAGCCTTGGTATTGCACCATCAAATATTCTTAGGGGAAAAAGCTATACATACATCCACCCTTTTTGATTAAATAGAAACAGAGGAAACCAAAATGTTTTAGTAACGGGCCTGGAAAAGTAACACGTGATCCACCCACACAGTGGCACATTATGATAAATTGTACATCCTAACGTGGAAGGATGTCCACTGCATATTGATAAGAGAAGTTTTAGACCAATTTGTATATCTTTTTTTTGGCTCTTCTCTACCCAAATATATGTTCGTATTTGCATAGTAGAAAAATCTAGGACGTACACCAAACTTTTAACAGTGATTCCTTCTGGGGAATGAAATGGGGGAACTTTAACTTTCTTTTCAGAATAGTATTATCTGAACAGTGAGCAAGTATTACTTTTATAATTTAAAATAAATTTTTTTCTCAAATTAAAAAAAATATGCAAATTGGAAGAAGACAAAGAGTTAACCAGGGGTGATATCCTCTAATTTAAATAATTAATAAAACATACCGAACTTCCAATATCTAACGAGAAAGGATGGAAAGTAATTAAATTACAAGGAAAATGAGCTGAGAACACTAAAAAAAATATAAACTTACCAACATCGCAAAGAGAAATTGAGGATCTGAAGCAGCTAGAACTCTCCTGCACCACTGGTAGGAGTGTAAACTGGTTACAGCCATTTTACAAAACAGTCTGGTGTTACCTGGTAAAGTCGAAGACATGAACACACACCTTAAGACCCAGAAGCCCCACCCATGTGTGTGTGCCCTAGAGAAGCCCATGGGCTCGGAAACCAGGATGCGTGTATAAGACATTATTTAAAGTAGTCAAACACTGAAGTCCACCCAGACATACAGCAGCAGTGGAATGGATGAATATGGAATGCTATACTGCAATGAAAAAGGAATTGGAATGCTATACTGCAATGAAAAAGGAATGCATTTCAGCTGCTTATAGCAACATGCTTGATCTCGCAAACCTATAGTTGAACAAAAAAGAAGGTGCCAGAGAGTCTTTTGAATAAAATATCAGCGATAGTGGGTATCTATGATCAGAAAGGGACATCTGGAGACTTCTGGGTGCTGGCAGTGTTGTATTTCTTGACCTAAATGGTGGCTACACAGTTGTTGGAAAGCTTGTTTGCTTTATAAATATTTGTAAAACTATACATTTGTACTTTATCCACTCTTCTGTATACTACATTTTACATTGTTTTTTAAATGATTTTTAAAAAAGCCTTGTAGTCTCCTTTCCAGAAAGCCTTCCCGGACACGACAGCCCCGGATGCTCTCTCACCTCTTAAGAGCCCCTCGAGTCCAGCTCGAGTCCACCCCTGACTCCGCTCCGCTTGTCTCTGTCCCGGCCCAGGTCCAGCGGAACTGCTGCCTGACCCTCTGCAACTTCAGCATCCCCGAGGAGCTGGAGTTCCAGTACCGCCGTGTCAACGAGCTCCTGCTCAGCATCCTCAACCCCACGCGGCAGGACGAGTCGATCCAGCGCATCGCCGTGCACCTGTGCAACGCCCTGGTCTGCCAGGTGGACAATGACCACAAGGAGGCCGTGGGCAAGATGGGCTTTGTTGTGGTGCGTGCGGGCAGGCTGCCCCTCCCTGCCTTCCTCCCTTCCTCTTCCTTAGCCCCGCTGCCACACGAAGGAGTCAGCCTAGACCAAAGGAAAGGTTTCCCAATAGCGAATGTTGCTTATGACCCCCATAGATTTCCTCCAACTAGAACATTCTGTCATTCTCTCCTGGCCCTTCCATTAACCCATTAGGTTCCACTGCATAAGTCACTCCTGCCTCCTCAGACTGATACCTCTTCCCAACTGGGATTAGATAAGAGTCTGAGGGACTAGCTGTTTGATGTTGGCCTTGCACCGGGCTGTGAACTCCATGGGGAAAGACTCCATACTGTCCCTCCCATCCTTACACCCCCAGCATTTCCTCCACTTCCTCTTGTAGGGCCTGGGATGCAGCAGAGAGAAAAATATTTGCTGAAAGGAAGGAAAGAACGAGGAAGGAGCATCCTGTCTCTTCATTTTTATCACTGGGGAGGCTGAATTCCGCTGAGGGGGAGGCCCCAAGCCACACAGGGAGTTGGGGTGGCACCGGGACTAGCACCCAGGCCTCCCGATGCCAAGTCTGTGGGTTGTACTTTTTCAAACAGCCTCCCAAATAGACAGGCAGATTTGATCTTGTCAGGATGTATTAGCCAGGAGCAGAATTGCTGATGCTCCTTCTCCATCTTGGTTCTTGGGGGCTATGGGGTCTCTTGAGGCCTGGCCCCAGCAAATTCTCTTCTCCTCCCACAGACCATGCTGAAGCTGATTCAGAAGAAGCTTCTGGACAAGATAGTAAGTCATAAGTCTTCATGGACCTGCTCTGCCCTCCCGCAGCCTAAGAGAGGCTGGTCCATATGGGGCTAGTCCCTAAGAGGGGAGCGTCTATATGTTGTGAGGGGCCCCCGTCACCGGGTGCCAGGAGCCCACGGGTCCCGCCCGGGGGAGCCGGTGCTGAGCCCCACCCCTCCCTGCCCACCTTCAGTGTGACCAGGTGATGGAGTTCTCCTGGAGTGCACTGTGGAATATCACAGACGAGACACCCGACAACTGCGAGATGTTCCTCAACTTCAACGGCATGAAGCTCTTCCTGGACTGCCTGAAGGTAGTGCCTCCCTGCAGCGGCAGCCTCCCAGGCCACCCATGCAGCCATTCTCCTGTCCCCAGGCTGCCCACCAGCCAAATCCATCAGCAGCCCCTCTTCCCGTGGCCCCCATGGAAGGGCAGTGGCGGACAACTCTCAGGCTCCCTCCCCCCCGCCCAGGATTTGCTGCAGACAGAAGCTCCAGACACCTCCCAGGTGGCCTGGCTGGGCCCTCTCTTAGAGCCCTCCCTCCAGAGAAAGGCCAGACCCACCCTTCTTGGCAGTGCTTCCTCAGACGCCCAGTCTGGCTGGGGTCCACTGGGAGATCAGCTGGACAGGATTCTGTCCAGTAGGGTGGACAGAACTCATCTCTTGTTTTCTTGCTCTAGTTTCTAAGAGGATCTTGTGAAACTAATATTTTGAGCTTTTGTAAAAGAACCATGTTTGTCCCATTTACAATTTTATAGGTCTCACTCCCACTCAGACTTTGATTTTGTGGCAAGGAGCCCCCACCATTTTAGACCCTTATAGTGTGTACCCAGCACTATCCTGGGTGCACTAGAAGGTAGGACAACATATTGCACCCCCTCTTTGTCTAGTTAGACACTCGTAAAGCATCTAGGTTAACAATACCACATACAATTAAGTACTAATTGATGTAGCCCAATGGCTCTCATTTGGCCAGGAATTTCCAGAGAAGCAGGAGCTTCATCGAAATATGCTGGGACTCTTGGGGAATGTGGCAGAGGTGAAGGAGCTGCGTCCCCAGCTAATGACTTCCCAATTTATCAGTGTCTTCAGGTTGGTACTTCTCTCCTTTACCTTTTTGCCTTGGTTGCCAGGATGCTCAGAGCTCTAATTTATGCTCAATGGCAACAACTGCTCTTAGCCTAGGTTTCTCTTATAAATGCCGCTTTCCCTTTATAATGTGGTTTCTTATTCTTTCAACCCTCATAAGTAGTCTTCTCACCGATAAATCTTATCTTAGTGACCCCGGGGCCCTTTTAGAAGTCATCTGGGTATGGCTAGTAAGTGATAAAGAAATCAATAGTACCTCTGGCATATGGTTTGTAAGATAGGGTCCAGCAGCTGGTATCTGAAGAGGGACTCAGAAGGAATCGGACTCCATTTTTCGCTCTCCTTGGCAGCAACCTGCTGGAGAGCAAGGCCGACGGGATCGAGGTGTCCTACAATGCCTGTGGCGTCCTCTCCCACATCATGTTTGATGGGCCAGAGGCCTGGGGCATCTGTGAACCCCAGCGGGAGGAGGTGGAGGAGCGTATGTGGGCAGCGATTCAGAGCTGGGACATCAACTCACGGAGAAATATCAATTACAGGTGCGGAGTGGGGAGGGCGGGGTGAGTGCTGAGACAGGACCCTTATTCCCAGCATGGCCTGGCCAGAGCTTGCCTTTCTTCTAGTCCTCTGTCGGGTCTTCCTTACTGAGGTGAAGTCCACATATGGCACCGAGAAGAAAGGCACACAGCTCAGCTATACAGCTTGGTGCATGTGTCATTCACGTCGGCACCTGCGTGTACCCAAAGCCTGCTGTTTACAAACATCCGATACGTGTTTATTTGTGAGAAAATACAGACACGCAATAGGAAACAAAACAGAAATCATTTATAACCCCATTCGCTGGAAGAACCCCTGCCAACGTGCCGGCGTCTCCCCTGCCAGCAGTTTTTGTACGCACAGATTTACTTACCTTCAGTCCAGCTGGCATAGTCATTCTATCTTGTGACTGAATTTCCAGCCACAGATCTGGGTCTCCCTCATCATGTTTTGACTGGGTCACCTTCTGTGTGTGGATAGCCCATCTTGTACTGATTGACACTGAAGTTGAAAACCCACATTGGGAGGAACGGGCTCATGCTCGTGGCCAACACTCCAGTTACGTCGTTCCCGAGGGGAGATGAAGGGAAATCAGTGGCCCAGGGCGTTTGCACATACGTTTTTCAGGCTTTGGGACATGACTGCAGAGATGGCCGGTAGGAGGCCACTGTAAGAAGTGCAGTCCCCTTTCTTCTGCTTCCCTGGGTGCTCCGCCCCCCACCCTAAGCTAGGTCTCCTCCGTACCGAGGCCCCCAGCTTCTGTGCCACCTAACCTGAGTCCTTCCTACTCCCTTACACGTCCGTGCTCTTGACCTGTCTCACAAGGGGGCTCCCTTTGTGCAGCCTGAAGCAGGCTGGAGGGCCAGACGCCCTAGGTCCCCTGCATCCTGCTCGCAGTTTGTCCGTAGGGCCCTCAGGAAGGAGAAACCCCAACAAGGTGCACTCTCCCCACCCCCGTACCAGAGGTGACCTTGATTTCTCTTCCTACAGGTCTTTTGAGCCAATTCTTCGCCTCCTTCCCCAGGGCATCTCCCCCGTCAGCCAGCATTGGGCCACCTGGGCCCTGTACAACCTTGTGTCTGTCTACCGTGAGTACTCACTCGCCCTCCATTCAGACACAGGGACACTCACCCAGCTAAAAGCAGACTTGCCCTCAGAGAGCCCGTAATACAGGCTGGGGACCACCAGCAGAGCCGGTTCAGTCTGTGCCTCTGAGCACAGCCCTCTGCCCTCCAGCATTTGTGGGACACACAGCATAGTGGTTGGCGCCTGCCCCATGGTTGGAGAAGGCCTGCAGGCGAGATGGCCCGTCCAGAGTTCCCAGACAGCTTTCTTAATACCTCCTGCTTCCAAATGAGTAACAAGTCAAAAATCTCCACACCTTCTATACAACAGAGTAAGACGTACCCAAACAAAGAACTAACCCCTAAGGAAACACATCCAAGAGAACAGGAGAGAACTTTAAAACGGATCTCATTTCCCTCAAAGAGAGTCCTCCCCTCCTGTCCATCTGAAGAACCTGAACTGTCCTCTGCTAGGTGGCTTTGAAGGAGAGGACAAAGAAAGTACAGTGCCAAGAGTCTTTATGACAGACCAGGTGTGACCCCTAGTTCTCTCTTACTTGAGGTCAGGTGACCTCTTACAGGTTCTCTAACCTCTCTGGGCCTTTGGTTTCCTCCTCTGTAAAGGGGGAGTAATGACAACACCTTCCTCGCGAGATTGATGTGAAAAGAGAACCCACATAAAGCTCCAAGCCTGGCACCTGGGTGCCGTTCAGTCCTGTAACCAGCAGAGTGGACAAGAGTGCCGGCTCGGGGGACAGACTGCCTGGGTTTGAAACCTGGCTCGACCACTTTCTGTGTTACTTTGGGCAGATTTCTCAACCTCTCTGTGCCTCAACTGCCTCATCTTTAAGCTGGGATAACAACACTTACCTCACAGAATTGCTGTGAAATAAGACACGTAAAGTGCTTAGAACATACTACATACCAACACGTGTGCACTAACTGTTCAATAAGCATTAGCCTTTTATTATTATTATTATTATTATTTGAGATTAGTCTTACCAAAAAGTAGCACCTTGCCTCAAAGAGGCAGCGTAGCACAGAGGAAAGAGCCCCGAGCTGGGACCCCCTCAGACAAGCTTCTGGAGTGATTCTGGATGAATAACTTCATCCTTCTGAACCTCAGTTCTTTCATCTGTCAAATGGAGATAATAAAAACAGCTGCCACTACACGGAGCTGCTGGAGGGAGGTCCACCGAAATGCCCACGTCCTCCATGGAGTGTAAACCCTGGAGATACCAAGCACCACCATGTTCTCTGTTGGAGTAAACCATGAACCCACCCCATAAGAAGGCGCAGTGGTTCCATCCTGGCTGGTCACCAGAATCACCTGGTAGCATTTTATTAAAAATGCAAACAAACAGTTCCCGGATCTGTTGCATCAGAATACCCAAGGGCAGGGCTTAGGAATCTGTATTTGTACCAAAACTTCTCAGAGACTAGAAGCCACTCGTTGGGGTGATATTTTCCATAGGGTGAGCTCTGGCGAACAAATTCTACTGCTTACCAAAATAGGGAAGGGCCTTTCCCAAAGATTCACCCCAGTGGACTCCAGGCTGGGCAAGCACAGCTCACCCGAGTCTGCGGCAGTGCCACTACCCAAGCCTGTGCCTTTGTCACACCCCTCTGGGAAGGCAGTCCTGGCAGCAGGGGTGGGTTTCTGGGCCCCTGGCCGAGGGAAGACCCACCCTGACCCCCTGCTGTCTGCCCCTGTGTTCCCCACAGCGGACAAGTACTGCCCCCTGCTGATTAAAGAAGGTGGGATGCCCCTTCTGAGGGACATGATCAAGATGGCGACTGCACGGCAAGAGACCAAGGAGATGGCCCGGTAAGAGGCAGGCAGTGTTTCTGCTGGAGCCTTGATTTGGGGGAGTGAGGGACGCGGCGGGGCCCCCTGGTGGTCAGGAGTGGCCAAACTCCCCTAAAGTTGGGGTTCCGGCTGGGGCCAGAAACTAGATGATCAGGCCCTCTCGTTTGTAGGCTTCATTTTCTTTTATTCCCCCAAAATTCCACCCTCTCATGACTGGGCATCAGCAAGTCAGGTCAGAATTATTTCTGGCCAAACACATTCCAACTAAAGAGAGGACCCTGGTAAAATACAGTCCAGAGATCAGGTAGGCAGAGTATAAATGAGTGTGAACGTGAAGGTCCCATTCAGAGTTGTCAGGCCTTTCATTGCTGTGCGGTTTTCACTACAGAGTCTAAAATATCACCAGTCCTGACCTCCCACTGATCAGTACACAAGAGACTCTCTGATGCTGCATGTCGCAATCAGCAGTAACGACCTTGCTTTCCCCAGGATCCATTCTACAAGGGAGTGTAGTTAAGTTTGCCCCAGTTCTAAACACCATGTAGGGTAAAGCGTGGATCACAGATCAGGGGCCTGGAGCACAGAGGCTCCCAGGACATGGCTGGGCTGGCGAGCGTCAGCTGTTTCTGCAGTTCTTTTTGGCAAAAGGCACTGCTTAAACATTAATTGACAGATTCGTCTGAGTTTGAGAATGGTGAAATGAATGGTGCTCACAATCTCCCTAGAGAATCATCCGAAAAGACCATTAAAAATGTACAGGCCCCAGGACAGATCTTCTGTCCCAGGGAGTCTGGGAGGTGGACCTGGGAACATTCATTGTCAACAGGGATGCCAGGAGATTTGAGAAGCACTGGCTAAGACTGACCCGTAACCTACCCCAGGCACTATAGATGCCTCTGTGAGACCCGAGACGTCCATCTGAGTGGGCCTGTCTGACAGCACCTGTGAATGACAGACACTGAGAGGGAGCTCTGGAGAAGTCACTGCGTCATCACAACTCCTGTCCCACCCCAGGCATCCCTTACTTCCTGAAATGCCTCGGGGCACCTCTTAGCACAGAGAGGCTGCAGTGAACACCACCACCCACCCACCCCAACCAACCCAGAGGCTTAGTGTTGAATGGGAAGGTCATTCAAGGTCCAGGGTGACACCTGACAGCAGCGGGGCAACAGTTCCCAAGGGCCAGACTGGAGCAGGCGCAAGACCCGAGCACGAGCCGTGGTTTCCAAATGCTGCGCTGGGGACTGGCTGCTGCAGGGCGTCCGGGGCCCCTGCAAGCCCTGCTGCCCTGGCCGCACTCACACCTCCGGGTGAATCTGCTGTGCAGCGAGTCTGGGGACCATTAACAGACTTTTGGGAAGGAAGAGGCCTGGGTATGCAGGGGAAAGTGAAGAAGGAAGACAGGATCCGAGGGTTTTGCAGGTCAGGCCTGAGCCGATTCAGGGGATCCTCTAACCCCGGACGCCCTGGGGCTGAGAGGTGGGGAAGGGGGACGTGGGGAGGAAGGCGGGGAAAACACGGTGCTGATAGAATTCACGGCCACGGTACCATTTCCTGGGTGCCCTGCGCATACTGGTCACTCGGCCAGCCACTTTGTACACGTCATCTCAGTCAGCATCACCGTTAACGTTTGCCAACAAATTCAGCAGCCCGATCGGCCAGCTGGGAGGGACAAGGGCCACCCCGACTCAAGCCCGCCTTCCACTCCTCTCTCTCTCGTTGTCTCCAGAAAGGTGACTGAGCACTGCAGTAACTTTAAAGAGGAGAACATGGACACGTCCAGATAGAGGCCTCCGCCCGTGGCCGCCAATGCTCTGGACCGCCAGGCCCGCAGGAAGCACTCTCAAGCAGCCCAGCTGGCAGACCCCCACTCGGGAGCCTCCCACTGGACGAAGGGACACAGGGGGACTTTTGCACAACCGACGCTTTTCCTTAACATTAGTGAGATATATATATTATATATATATATTATTTTTTTTTGTTAGGAAGTGTGAAGTTTTGTGTGTATGATTTCTGTACAAAAACAAAAGAAACACTCCCTGAGTCCTTGCAGCTTCCTTGGCCATTCTCAAGCCCCAACTTCAAAGCCTTCGTCGCTGCCACACTCACGCCTACCCCTGCCAGACTCAATGCCTCTAACATTGTGAGTGTCCGGTCTTTTCCCAGTGATCTCCGACCCTGGCCTCGCTTCCTGTTACGAGAGGCAGCAGGCTTCGGCAGCCCCTCCAGCACCCTAACCCACCCGCCAAAGCCTGAGAACCTCATCTGGCTTCCTGGGGGTGGCTGATAGGGTTTAGGGATTCAAAGTAACCCCACTGGGTCTCCCAAATGCCTTGGTGCTCCCAGCTGTGGGCCATCTGGGCCAAGGAAGTGAGCCGTGCCCAGGCCTGGGCCCAGGCAGCCTCCGCCCCAGAGGTCTCTCGAGGATCGGGGCTCACAGTGGCCCTGCTGCTCTCTGGCCAGGCCCCCCTGAGGCCACGCTGCTATGGAGGCTGCCTCCTAGTCTCCCACCAGGTCCCAGGCTGTTGAAGGCCCCAGCCCAAGGCTGGTCAGAACTCAGGCAGATCCCACTGCTCCTTCTGCCAAACATACCCAAGACCTGCCCCCAGCTCTGGAAGCCAGCACCTTCTGGGGCCCGGGGCTTGCTCCCTTACTCCCCAGCCCTTCATCTGCCCACAGCACCCAAGGTGCCCAGGCACCCCACCAGCAGAACTGAGCCTGCCCCATTCGCCCCTGCCTGCCCCGCAGCCCAGAGGACCCCTCACCTCTCACAGGCAGAGGCTCCCCACGCCAGCCTTTCGAGCGGCAGCAGGCGGATGCCTCCAGACCAGCACTTGGCACATCCTGCAGGGAAGCCCCTCCCACCCTGCCTCCTGCCTTTACCTTGAGAACCTCTGGGCTGCATTTCAGAGAAGTATGAAGCCCAAATGTATCTCAGAATAGCTTGTTCTCCCTCCGAATTGCTCCTCGTGGGACAGAGGTGGGTGAGGAGGCCCCTTTAGGACCAGGAGCAGGGTTGACTCTGCAGGCGGCCCCTGGGGCCAGGTTCCTCCCTCCTCCTGCCCTGGGCCTGTTTTTGGATTCTCCTGGCATTTCTGTCTCCAGGCAGAACAGGCCAGAGCTGCAGCCCAGGGGCGAGGCGCCTGGCCTTTTTCCCCTGGAGTCTTTCCCTTTCAGCCCTGGGCCACAGCTGCCTGGTGTTCCCCTAGCTTGGCAGATGGGCCACAGCTGCCCCTCCCTTCCATGCTCTCGTGGCCTGAGCCAGACCCCAGGCAGAGCTCACATCGCATTGCTTTACCACCTGGGGCCTGGGGAAATGTCTGTACTGTGGGATATCACAGAAATACATTTTTGTGCAAAGTGGAGAAGAGCAGAGTGTCTTTCTTTGCGGAAGGGGTGGGATCAGGAGAGGCTTGGGCCGGCTGGGGCAGAGGGCCTTGAGTGTGCTGGGAGGGTGCATGGTGGGTTTCTGTGCCTCGCCAGCAGCCTGGGAACAGATGGCAGATGGGGCTGGAGTGCCTGTTCCCTCCACGTTCTCTCTGCACCCCTGTGCCCAGACGCCGAGGGCATAGCTGGCCACAGATCAGCCAGGACGGCGGACGGCTCGATCTGATAGTAGGTGTGAGATTACAATCCAGTGCAACAGGCAAGAGGACAGAGTGGGCACCTCCTGTGGGCTGGTGGGAGTGTGCAGAGGGTCAGGGAAGACGAGTTAGCTGGGCCGCACCATTTCAGGGAGTGGGAAGAGCCCATGTCGAGGTCAGAGACAGCGTGGCATGCCCGATGCAGTCAAGGAGGCTTCTTGCAGGAGGAGATGCGTGAGCTGAATGCAGCAAAAAGACCAAGCTGCCAGGCCAGGTCATGGGGCGCCCGCGGCAGAGGGCCCTGCTAGGAGAAGGGCCTTGCGGGGAGAACCGTGAAGCACCCTGGGTGGCTGCAGCAGAGTGAAGGAACGAGGGTGCAAGCAGGAGAGGTTGGAGAAGTCGCTGCGGCCAAACCGTGCGGTGACCAGACGCTGGCTTTGCCCAGGACGGTTCTGGTTTACACCTGCTGTCCCTGTGTGACTATCAGCAGTGCCCTCGGTGCCCCTGAGGTACTCCTGAGGTTGCACCCAATGAGGGAGGGCTATTCTCAGTGCTGGTACCTGATCAAGGGGGCCGTTCCCACACATGCCAGGCAGGTGCGGGCCCAGTGCCCAGAGAAAAACGTTCTCAACTTGACCAAATTTTAGCCAGGCTCCTCCAAGCTCTCTTTTCAACTAGGCCTCAACCTTGACCTATAAATACTACACACTCTCAAAACAAGTGATTTCATCTGCCTCTCTCCCTCCACATGAAAAGACTTAAACAAACACTGACACACTCTCTAAGAGTTCAAGGTTGCATCCCTAGGATGCCCGTGGCCCCCCTCCCCCTTAAAGTGCCTGCCTGAGAAAGCTCAAGGGTGCCAAAAGAATGTACTGTTTATTTTAGCCACCATATGACTATGGGCCCCACACAGCACGTAGTTATAGAGCATTTACTAAAAAGTCCTTATAATTGTGACTCCTCTGTATTTGTATCTTCTGCTACTCAGGAGTGTCTTTCTCAAGAAAGCCATCCCTTTGAAATGTAATCCTCAGGAAAGATGGTGCCTCTGTCTCTCAGTCTCTGTGGGACAGAAGCCTAACTTCAGTTACTGCCAGCTAGCAGACACGGCAGGCTCAATCGGCACTTACACTGACCAACCCTTTGTAATTTTTCACTTCCCTGAGTTGGCTTAAGCCCTCACCATTCCCTCTCTTTATTTATTTATTATTTTATTTATTTATTTTCTTAGGCGAGGCAACCCTTGGTTGACCTCACAGATTGCAAGGACCTTGTCGGCTTACAATCCCTTATTTTTTATTTTTTACGCCGACTGTACCTGATCATCCTAGGTGGTCTCCCATCCGAGTACTAACCAGGCCCGACCCTGCTTAGCTTCTGAGATCAGACGGGATCCGGCTTATTCAGGGTGGCATGGCCGGAGACCTGTTCCCTTTTTAAAATGCCCAGTCGCCAATCTCTTCTCAGCCTTTTGGCTAAGAACAAGTGTAGTATCAGTTCTTATCAGTTTAAAATGCCCAGTTACCTCTGTACAAATTAAAGTGGCATTCGGTTCATGCTGGACCCTCTTTCTTACTGCAATAGTATATTACTGATTAAAATCTGTCCTTACCACTTTAACTAGTGTCCAACACTTTTTATCTTTGACACCAGCATAGTGACTGACTCATGGAAGCTTCGGGATTATTTAAGTGGATAATGTGCTAGAGTTCCCCACTCAGCTAAATCCTGTCCCGTTGCAGTAATCAAGACTGAGTTACAAGTGACAGACACTCAAACACCTACCCGGGTTAATGAAAAGTGGGAGGGAATTCATTGCCTAATGCAACTGGGGCACCTAGAGCCAAGATCAGCTTCAGGCATAGCTGGATATAGGGGCTGCAGCTTATCTCTGTCTCTTTATAAGTTGGCCTCATTCTCTGGCACAGACTCGCTCCACATAGCATTAAAGAGAGCTGCCAGTTGCCGGTGCTCTCACACCCCTTTTCAGTGCGGCTTATCTCTGTCTCTTTATAAGCTGGCCTCATCCTCTGCCACAGACTCGCTCCCCATAGCATTAAAGAGAGCTGCCAGTTGCCGGGGTATCCTATACTTTATACTTGAGATCCAAAAGCCCCTTTTCTTGCAGCAGCTATGCATTACTCTCAGGAATGATTCCGATTGGCCCTACTGAGTCACATGCCCACCACCTAGGACCAATCACTGGGGACAGCGAGATAGGGAACCAGGTTTGTGCAATTATTAGGGCTGTTGCCCCTATATAGCTTCATGGAGTTTGGATGAGGACGGCTACGATGACTGGTGCTATATGGCTTATGGATGAATATGCGATTAGTGATTTTAGGTCTGTTTGGCATAAGCAAACTGAGCTGGTTATAATTATTCCTCAGAGAGATAATATTAGGAATGGGTACGTTATGAAGCTCGTTGTTGGGTTTAGTATAGTGGTAATTCTCAACATACCGTAGCCTCCTAGTTTGAGTAGTACGGCTGCAAGAACTATTGAGCCAGCAACTGGAGCTTCTACGTGTGCTTTTGGTAGTCATAGATGTAGTCCATATAAGGATATTTTTACTGGTTTGGCCCTCTAGAGTCACATGGAGGCATGTGACTCTCCCTACCATATCGAGTGAGGGACACAGTTCCTTCGGAACCACATGGGATGGGGAAGAGTCAGTTCTCCAACAGAAAAAGAAATGCCGAGCTGACAAAAGGAAGTCAGAGGAAGTTACTGGAGGAGTTGGGAGGGGGTCAATCTGATGGAGAAAGAAGATGGATCTTGGTATCAGCGGGAGGTGCAGGTGGAAAGGCAGGGCTGAATGGGGAACGCCCTGGGGACACAGATGAAGATGTGAGCAGG
>NW_006441061.1:4430464-4445138 GCF_000325575.1 Pteropus alecto | reverse complement strand
GGTGTAGGTGTTGGCTTAGTTCTGTGCTAGTCACTGTATTTCCATTATTTAATCCTCCCAAACACCTTAAGAGGAGGGTACTATAATCATTATTATTTAGACAGAAAATAGAGTTCAGAGTGGTTCAGTAACTTTCCCAAGCTCACCCAGGCAGGAAAGAGCAGTGCTGGTATTTCTGACCCTGACCCATGTTGGCCCCCTCATAGCTAGAATCTGCACCACAAACACTTTGCTCTCGTCCTGTTTGCAATACCTGAAAATGAAGAGTAAGAAGGTAAGGGTGTCACCACGAAGCAACCTCGGGAGAAGCGTCAGTCATCACATCTTTGAATCGGCCACAGTTCAACCTAGAGTCACAACAAATACCTGCATCTTTGAAGCGCCCAGGGAACCGCACGCATGCGCGAGGCCGTGGGACTGGGAGCTCAGATCCAGGTCATCAAGACTGCCGCCTGCTCCTCGGCTTTCCAAAGTTACCTGGCTGGTGGGGGCTGGGGGTGGGGAAGTAACCGGCTGCGCGCGCGCCGGCCCCGCCTCCAACCTCTTCAGGCACCTGTTGGCTCGAGGGCCTACTCGGCTGCAGCTGCCATCCAATAGGCAGCCTCCCTAGCCCAATCCGGCCCCGCCCACCTCCAGGATCCACCAATCCTCAGGTGGCCGCGGCCCCAATCCCTCGGAGAGCCCGCCCCTCTGGGCGCTTCTTCCGGGTGGGGCCGGGGGCCAAGGCGATGGCACCCTGGGCGCTCTTCAACCCTGGGGTTCTGGTACGGACCGGGCACACGGTGCTGACCTGGGGGATCACGCTGGTGCTCTTCCTGCACGATACCGGTGAGCCGGATACCGCACGACCCCAGACCCACCCAATCCTTCGTGGTTCCCCAGACGCCTGAGTCTTTCTGGGTTCCCTGCCGAAGCCCCAGAGACCCTGGGATTCACCCCATCTCCGCCAGCTCCTGAGGCCTTCTCCAGCTGTCCTTCCAAGAGCCACCTGCTTTCCGCCTAATGCCCAGTGATGCCCGAATTAATCCCAGCATCTTCCTGCTCCCTGTCAGATGCCCTGTCCATCCCAAGCCCCGTGCGGTGCCCACCAGATCCAACGACCTACTGGAGCCCCCATCTCCCCTGATCCCAGGACCCACCCGATCCTTCCCAGGAATTAACTCCTAATCTTCACTCTGTAAGATTCTGAGGATCAGCTAAATTCAGGACAGGCATTCCACCCAGCCCCAGGGCCACCAGCTGCCAAAGCCCAGGTTCCTCACCCCCAGGCAAGAGAAAACCCCATAGGGGAGTGGCCTGTCCCCTGTGTCCCCATCCTCGCTTCTTGCCCTGGTAGCCCCCGTTCACCCCACTGACCCACCCCCACTTCCATCCCTCTCTGCTTTACCTGCCACAGGCCACCTCCAGCACAAGTTCTCACCCTCCCTCACTGCCACCCGCAGCAGCCCCTGCCCCTCCCTCCTTGCTCCAGCCTCAGCCCCTGGACTGTGGGCGTTCTCACTTTCCGCCTAAGACCCATCTCAAGTTTCCTCCACCGTCTTCACTCTTTAGCCTAAAACTCCTGCTCAGTCTCCCCATCAGAAAGCACCCCCAACCCCTTTCCTTCTCCACTACCTTTAATAACCAAGGGGCACCAGCGTTGTTCACACTCTGCTGTTTCATGCGCCTCACACCGCAGCCCCCTACCTCCACCCAGCAAATCCTCAGTCATCTCCATGGGCTGGACCCTTCCTGACCTGGGCCACCCTCATGGTCCTCTCAGCAGCATCTCAGCATCCAAGCCTGCCGGCCCCGCCCTCCTGTCTCTGTCTCATGGGCATCTCAGGCCTGGCTAATCTCTCACCATCATGGCGCCAAAGGCAGGGACCCCTCCTTCTTCTCCCTCACATCCAGTTAAGTCTGGCCCCTTCACCCCCTAATCCCCATTTGTCCATCCCCTCCTCTCCACCCTTCCTTCCTGTGCCCTTGCCCAGCCTCCCTCCTGGATAGGCCTCTTCAGGCTTCCCCTCTGATCCATCTTCTCTCCACTGGGAGTGTTTCCAGCAACATTCTGACCCTAAAACCTTGTATGATTCTTTGTTGCCCTCCAGAGAAAGTGCAGATGAACTGCTTTTTTTGTTTGTTTTGCTAGCTCTGAACTTCTCCCTCCTATACCCTCACCCCATCTCATCGAACCCCATCTCCAGGCCTTCGCTCAGCCAGGGACACACCCCCACCTCCAGCTGTCCCCTCCCCATGCGCCTTCCCCCACACACCCTCCCCTTCACCCGGGCCCCTGCCTCACTCTCCTCCTCCCGCCTCTCCAGCGTTGCGGCAGTGGGAAGAGCAGGGGGAGCTGCTCCTGCCCCTCACCTTTCTGCTGCTTGTGCTGGGCTCCCTGCTGCTCTACCTGGCCGTGTCACTCATGGACCCAGGCTACGTGAACATCCAGCCCCAGCCCCAGGTAACCAGGGGGCCCCTAGGGGCCTGAACCCCTCCTCCCATCAATGGTGGACCCGAGGCCCCAGTAACAGTCTCATGCCAGGCTCTATGTGGAAGGCTTTCCTGGGGCATCTCAGTGAATACTCTTGCCAGCCCTGGAACCCCATCCTACAATGAGGAAATTGCCAAGGCACAGAGAGGGAAAGCAACTGGCAAAGGTCACACAGCCTTTCTCGCTCCGGGCACTCTGCCCTACTCCACCATCTCCATCACTCATGGCGTGGGCCCCACAATGTACACACCTAGAGCTAAGCTGGCCTCCAAGGGAGACACCCACCAGTGTCATCTGCCTCCCAAGGGGACCCCATCTTATGCCCTGTCGCTCATTTTCAGGAGGAAGTCAAGGAGGAGCAGACAGCCATGGTTCCTCCGGCCATCCCCCTTCGGCGCTGCAGATACTGCATGGTGCTGGTGGGTGATGCAGGAACCTCCTGGGAGGGGTCGGGGCTCTTGACCTCCTGCCCCGGTGCCTTGGCCTCACCCCTCCAGGAAGGCCTCCCAGATTCAGGCCCCAACCTTCCCTCACCCCTTCCCTCATTGTTGGGTCCAGAGGGGAGCCAGCGTTGAGCTCGACTCCCTCCGTGCCCACAGCAGCCCCTGCGGGCCCGCCATTGCCGTGAGTGTCGTCGCTGTGTCCGCCGCTACGACCACCACTGCCCCTGGATGGAGAACTGTGTGGGGGAGCGCAACCACCCGCTCTTCGTGGCCTACCTGGCACTACAGCTGGTGGTGCTTCTGTGGGGCCTGTACCTGGCATGGTGGGTTGTGCCACCGCCCGGGGTGTGGGGGGCGGGTGAGCAGCACGGGCCCACAAGGTGTGTAGAGAGCTAGGGCTTCCTTTTCATGGGCCTCGGACCCTCTTCCAAATGGCCTGCCCAGCTGGGCTCCCTGGGGTGCCCCTGCCCTCCCCCAGCTCCGGGCCCCCATCCCTATGCCGCTCCACAGGTCTGGCCTCCGGTTCTTCCAGCCCTGGGGGCTGTGGCTGCGGTCCAGCGGGCTCCTGTTCGCCACCTTCCTGCTGCTCTCCCTCTTCTCGTTGGCGGCCAGCCTGCTCCTGGCCTCACACCTCTACCTGGTGGCCAGCAACACCACCACCTGGGAGTTCATCTCCTCGCACCGCATTGCCTACCTCCGCCAGCGCCCTGGCAACCCCTTCGACCGTGGCCTGACTCGCAACCTGGCCCACTTCTTCTGCGGCTGGCCCTCGGGGTCCTGGGAGACCCTCTGGGCCGGGGAGGATGAGGAAGAGAGCAGCAGCCAGGCTGCTTAGGGGCACAGGAGGCACGGCCACCATCTCCAGCCTGAAAACTGCGAGGGCCGCCCCCAGGGGCCTCGGGCTTCTCGTTTCTGCCCACTCCTCCCAGGCCTCAGAGAAGAGATGACAGAAGCCTTGCCTCGGTGGGCAGTCCTGCCTCCGAAGAAAGAAGGGGAGGAAGAGGACCTGTGGGGGCTGCGGCACCAACGCACAGGCTTCTAAAGCAGAAGGCCTCCAGTGCACAGTTTTATATATTTAATAATCCATAAAGCAAGTCAAGTATTAAAAAACAAAACAGACCACTCCTCGCTGTGCCACCCTTTCTGGTGCAGGTCTGGATAGGAGTCACTCGGTGGGTGTGACTGAGCCAAGCCCTCGACAGCAGCCCCATGGCCACCGCCTCGGGTCCCAGGGGCTGGTAGATGCCAAGCAAGGCCTGCACCTCCAGGGCAGGATGCACAGCCGGCATCAGGTGGGCGAGTGAGGCTCTAACGGTCTGGGGAGGCAGGGGACAGGGACCCCAGGAGAAGCCCTCAGGGCTCCAAGAATTGCTCTGACACAAAGTCGAAGTGGCGGAAGGCAGCCTGCTGGCGGGCAGTGAGGGGGCTGCGGGGGTCAGGCGGGGTCAGGGCAGGCGGCAACCCCGTGAACTCGCCCTCGAAGTAGCGCAGGTCCGTAGGGCCACAGAGGGTGGGCGCAAAGGGAGGCCGGACAGCACGGGCGAGCAGGGCCTGCCAGTCGGTGGTCTGGGGACAAGGGCAGAGGCGCCTGAGATGACATGACAGGAATGGCAACCCACACGTCCCTCAAAACCTCCCACTGCGCCAGGTGTCTGGGACCACTGCAGGCCTGGCCACTAACCCTGAAGAAAGGCTGCGTCTTTATCTCCTCGGCGTCCTGCTCACCAGCCCCCAGGCGCTTCTCCGGGCACTTCTGGAGGAGCTGGGCAAGAGGACAGGTGCTCACTGAGGGCACGTGACCCCAGGCACTGCCGCCTCCCCAAGTACCCCAAGCAGGCTGGGGCACAGGGCCCCAAGGGCGGGCGGCGACAGGGCTGCTCGTGAGCCACGGCAGCTGTCTGGCCCAGCCCTGGACTCTGCAGTGATTACCTTCTGAAGGAGCTCGAGGCCTTGCACCGACAGAAAACGAGGATATGGGGCATCCGCATTGACGATGCACTCAAACACCTCCTCCTCAGTATCCCCTGGGAACGGGCACTGCAGGGGCGGGGGCTCAGCAGGTGCATGGGCTACCCCCACCACACACCAACCGAGAAGCCCCGGGCAGCCCTGGTCCAGCACTCACCTCACCCACCAGCATCTCATACAGCAGCACACCCAGCCCCCACCAGTCCACGGCCCGTGTGTAGGCCTCCTGGGTCAGCACCTCGGGGGCCAGGAACTCCGGGGTGCCGCAAAAGGTGCTTGTCCGGTCCCCAAAGCCGATCCCTATAAACCAACATGCACACCAATGCTGGTTCAGTGTGTCTCGTCCACAATAACCTCTGTGGTTGTAAGAACCAACAGCCAACCCTTATGACCCAATGTGCCGAATTCCATGCCAAGCCTTGCCCCCTAGGAGGTGGGAACAATTTTTATGCAATCTGACGGAGGAGGGAGCTGAGTCTCAGCCAAGTTCACATGCCAAGGTCACGAAGAAAGCAGAACTCAGTGCCCTCTCCCAGCTCCAAGCACAAGCTCTCCCTGGAGCCAAGAGCAGGCTACGACTCTAAGCTCCTAGGGATGGGAAGGAGGCACCAATATGTCAGCTGGTCCCTGGAATGAGGGTGGGGGCGGGGAGATTTCCTGGCAGATGCCACTTGCCCACCATCCTGCTGGCCTGGACTAGGTGAGGAAGGCTGGAGGACATGGGATCCTGGACAGGAGACACCCACCTTCCTTACACAGCCCAAAGTCCGCAATCTTCACGAAACCTTGGGCGTCGAGCAGAAGATTATCCAACTTAAGGTCCCTGAGGGTGAGGGGCAGATGAAAAAGGCCCTGGGAACAGTGGCCCTGGAGGAAGGCAGCACCTGCTCCTTTGCCCACACTCCCAGCATCTCAGGGGCAAGTTACCTGTAAATGATCTTCTTCTCGTGTAAGAACTGCAGCCCCAGGACCACACAGGCCAGGTAGAACCTGGAGGGGTGGCGTAGAGGGGAGTTTGGACCCAGGAGAGCAGGGGGAGGGCAGGGAGGTACCAGGATGGCCATGGCCTTGGGACCCCAGATGTCCCAGCCAGAGTCAGATGTGGGTGGGAGACTGGGATGTTTCATGCTGCGGGTGGAGGGCGGGGGTGAGGCTGGGGGGTTCCTCCAGACAATGGCCCCAGGGTTACCCCGAGTTTGCTGCCTGCCAATGACCTGCCCCTCCTGGGCACTTAGGTTGTGCTAGGGAGGATGCTGAGTGTTCTCACGCATTCTTCTCCCAGCAACCTGCAGTTGGTACTCATTATGCCCATTTTTCAAATGAGGATCTGAGACTCCACGTAAGTGACATACCCAGAGTCACACAGCTAGTGGCAGAACTGGTATATGAGCCCAGACTTCAGAGCCCTGATGGGCAAGAAATAACTCCAGCCACCAGTCACTATTCACCGGTCCCCGTGCTCGGCAACTCATCAATGTTATACTTACCTATGCAACAAGCCTATGAAATGGTCATTAATGCAATTCACAGCTTCGTAAACTGAGCCCCAAGGTCACACATGTTGTGAGAGTTGATACCCAGGATTTAACCAAGGCCTCCTCGACTCCCTGCTCTTCTGCTGACAGGGGCCCTGGAGGAAGCAGGGTGAAGGGGGCCGGGGACAGGGAGGCAGGGAGCCTTGCTGGAAGAGGCAAACAAGAAGGATGGGAACCCACCGGGCCTGGGGCTCGGGGAAGACGTCCTCATGGATCTGCATCATGAGGTCGCCACCCGGTGCAAACTCAGTCACGAAGCAGGCGTGGCTGGAGGTCTGGAAGCAGGCGAGGAGGGAGAGCAGGAAAGGGTGCCCCGTGCAGCCCACAGCCTCCAGGATCCGCTTCTCGCAGTACAGGCTGCAAGGGGTTTAGAGGGAAGGAAAACCTCTGCTGGCCGTGCCCTGCCACCCACATGACACCCCGGGCTCGCTGGGTCTTCAGTCAAAGTGCCACACAGGTAGGGCGATGGTTTCTATGTATCAGAGGCTCACGTGGGTCACTGAACCTGCACAACCACCACTATCCCATTTTACAGATGAAGACACTGAGGTACAGAGATAAGAGGGGACCTGCCCAAATGCAGGCCGTTAACAACCACAGGTACTTGAAAGAGAACCTAGGCCTGGCTGGGCCCCAGAGCCACCTCTTCAAAGCCCGGGAACATTCTGCTGCCCTCTGGTACCACCAACCCCAGCCAGCCCTCCTGGGCACCCTCCAGGGCCAGGCGCCCCATGGTGTCACCACACACCTCTCTATCTCGTCCCGACTCAGCACCTCCTGCTTCTTCAGCGCTTTGATGGCGTAGTATTTCCCCGTCCCCTTGAACTGAACCAGAAGGACCTGGGGACCAGAGAGAGGTTGGGTCCCAGCTGGGGAGTACAGGGGAGCCTTGCCTCACCCCCTACCCCACAGATCACAGTGTCCTCCTAGCCAAAGCGCTCAGGGATGCCCTCCCCCCTCCACTGTGCCCTCCTCAGGCCGCTACCTTCCCGAAGTGTCCCCGGCCCAGCACAGCCAAGCAGCGAAAGTCCTGAAGCCGGGGGGTCTTCCTGCAAGAGACAGGACACAGGAAGTCCCCGGGACAAGGGCTGGGCCTCCACCAAGAGCCGCTCCGAACCCTCCATGCCCAGTCCTGGGCTGTCCCCACATATGGGGCTGGCGAGCCTGGGTGGGGGCTCCCAGGACAGCAGTTGCCTAGTCTGGCATACAGCTGGAGCTCAATAACGTGAGTTCAGAGGGCAAGAACCTGAGAGCGAGCCAGCGACTATGCCAAGGAGCCACTGGGTGACGTAGCAATGGACACACTACAGTAGATAATGTCTCAGACAAGAAGTGAGCCTGAAGGGTACCTGGTGGCTGAGGCTGGTAAAGACGACCCGAGTCGAGTCCTGAGCTCCATGTGGGGGCGTTTGGAACGCTGTGAGGGCAGAGGGGCTCAGGGCAGAGCAGGGCTCCCTTCCTCCCTCCCTCCAGCCCCGCCACGGCCACCCCAGCACCCCCAAGGCTACCAGCCCCCACTCACCGGCATCTCCTCAGGGGTTGGCTCCTGGAGTAGGTAGAGGCGTGGGGGCTTGGGTGGAGGCCTCATCTCGTCTCCCAAGGTGGTCTTCTTGGGGGGGAAATTACTGTGGGGAGGAAGCAGGTGCATGATGAGGCACAGGCCGATGGAATAGCCGGGCAGATGGATACACGGCCATACCGAGAAACAGACAGAGAGTCAGGGCAGGCGACAGGGACAGAAAGATGGACGCTGATGGCACGTGGAGAGGGGGACGCTGAAGAGAAGCAGGCGGTCTGGGGCGAGGTGGCTCTCACCTGGGCGACGCAGGGTTGGTGGCCCCCCGGGGTGTGGCCGGGGTCTGGGGGCACCCTTTAGGGGGGCTGATCGTGCTTGGGGAGCTGCAAGGGGGCAGCAGGTTCATGACTAAGCGCCCCCAGGCCGCCATGCTGAGGTTCATCTGGGAAGCCCTCAGGAAGTCCTGACCTGGAGCAAAAGAAGGGTTCAGTCCTGGGTCCCCCCTGACACCCCTGCCCTGTCCCCTACACACAAAACCCTCTGCTGTCCATACCTCTGCGTTTAGAAAAAATGCGTTTCTGCCTCTGCAGCCGGGGCCTTCTCTCAATGACAGGGTCACAGAAGGTCACCTGCAGGGGAGGGAGGCAGGGCTGAAGGCCAGTCCCCTCCTACCCCACCTTCCACAGGTACCTCCTCTGCCTCCAGGATCCCAGCTGAAGCCTCCAACAGCAGTGATGCAAGACTCAGAAGGGCCCAGAGAAATGTGTTCAATGTTCTCATTGGTACCAGTGGGGAAACTGAGGCTCGGAGAGGAGAGGCGCTAGTCCAGGGTCACACGCGAGGCAAGGCAGGCAGGACAAGGACACTAGACTCCTGTGAAGTCCTCAGAGAGGGTGCGGGATTCCTTCATTCTTGGAGACCTCCTCCCTCTGGGCCTCACTCTCCACACCTGTGCACAGGTGGGTCACAGTCTCGAAGGCCCTTTTAGCTCTGATGGAGCCAGGGGCCCACAAGATCAGAAGGCAGGAGGCACTGGGCACCTGGGCGAAGAGCAGGCCCTGTGGCACCAGGCTGAGGGAGAGCTGATGACAAGCATTGTCCAGGAAGTCCTCCAGCCGCAGGAAGGCCACGCCGCACAGCTGCCGCCAGTCCCGCCAACGCACCCCGATCTCCAGCTCCCGGGCCTACGTCGGGGAGGCCAGGTTGAGGGTGGGGCGCGGCACCAGCCCCTACCTGGCCGGCCTTGAACCCCGTGGCCCAAGGTCGCCCCTGGCCTCACAGAGGCCATTCTCACCCTCTCCAGGGGGACGACAAAGGCCTGATCCCAGGACTGCTTGGCCACTGGCCCCCAGCCCGTCTGACCCACGATGCGATTGTCCACCTTCAGCACAGCCAGCACCTCGCCTGTTGGGCCAGAGCTGGGGCTCAGGGCAGGCCAGGAGTGAGGGTCCTTGCTGCCCCCCAACTCCCTATGTCCCCCTACTCACTGGCCAGCTCGCTTCCACCACGCTGCTGCCTGGCCTTGCCCCGAAGCCAGCCCTGAGAGGGGCTCCCGGCCAGCGTGGCCATGGGAGAACGGCCGGGCACAGCTGTCAGCAGCTGCTCACAGCCCAGGAGGCGGACCTGTAGCGTCCCTGTGGGGAGCGTTGGGGGATGGGGAACATTGTCAGGTGCCACCCTCCCATTGACACTACCAGTGGGCGCCTGGAGCCCCAGGAACGCCACCTTCTCCTGGAGGTGGCTGAACCCAGACCCTGCCCGTGTTAGGCCTTGGCAGCCATCTGCCACCCTCAAGGCAGACCGACTGCGCCAACCCCCACCTCAGTGAGGACCCTCCATGCGTTGGGGACAGTAGGGACACACAGGCAGAGGAGCAAGACTCAGACCTCAGCCAGGCCGTATGGAGCCACAGTTCTTGATGACATGCTGCTCGGCCCGGAGAGCACCGTGGCAAGGGTGAGAGCTTAGGGAACAGGAAGCTTGGCTTCCTGTCCTGTCCCTCCTCCTCCCTGGGCCTCAGTTTCCCCATCTGTACAGTGGAAATGAGGCCAAATTCTGCTCCACCTCCCACAATAGGTAAAAGACTGTTTTGCCAACCAAGTGGATTCATTTGTAGGGTCACTAGAGTTTCGTCCCTTAAAGTTTCATCCCTCTCGTATTTTTAAGGACATAAACCGGGCCTAAGAGCACCATTCAAGAAGTCCAGGCCTGGGGGTTACACTCTGAGAGACCTCATAAAAAAAAGCAGTGCCCAGGCTCAAAGACCATCTTAGGAGGAACAACTCAGGGAACTGGGGGTTTAGCCAGGAGACAGGATATCGGGTGGCCCCAAGTAGCTCAATTCTAGACCTTTCGACAAGCTGTTTCCCCTACTTGTCCGTTTGGCCAACTCCCATAAGCCCTTCAAGGCCAAGCTCAGATACCATCTCCTGCAGGAAGCATTTCTGATTCCCCACGGCAAGGTGAGGGGGCCCATCCAGTCCCTGTACTTCCCCTTCTCAGCTCTGTTCACAGCGGGATGTGGCCTATCTACCCCTGCACCAGCACCCAGCAGGAAGGCACTGGGCTCTTCAGGTGGCACTGTGTCCCAGGTGGGAAGCTCAGGGCTTCCAAAGTTGACACTCTCAGATTATTTGGTGATTGCAATGTGGCTGCCACTACAAGGAGTCAGACCCAGCTTGAAGAAAGGACTTTCTAATAGTCCAAACTGCCCAGACTGGGTACCCAGGCCTGCAGAGCCATGAGCTCCCTAACTCTGGTGCTTTAAGCATTTTCATGGTTACTCATTTAAATAACAGCTTCACTGATCAAGTGCTGACTACGCCAGCAGAGTGCTTGGCACTTCACACGCAACAACTCACTGAATTTTCAAAGCAACCCTATGAAGTAGGTGCTTTTGTCGCCCTCATTTTATAGATGGATAAGCTGAGGTTTGGAGAAAGGATGTCAGCTGCCCGAGGTCACACAGCTGGGGGCGGGGGTGGGGCAGGACTGGAACTGTTCTCCAAAGGTCTTCCCCACTGTGTTTCAGGGTCCTCTCTGGAAGGGAAGAAGAGCTCTGAAGTGGGACTCCTAGCTACCTGTCATGGTGGTGGGCTTCACAAGTGTCCCTGAAGGCTGGGGGTTCCCAGACACAGCAGTCCGCAGCTCCCGGGCCACTCTGCCGCGCAGCGGGTGGGCAGGAGGCAGACCCTCCAGCAGCCGCTCCAAGGCCAGCCGCAGGAGGTCCAGCTTCTGGGAGGACTCCTGGAGCTGGGCCTGAGCCTGCAGAGGGGACACCAGCCCATGGGGCATGAGGGGATGGGGACAGTGGCTCAGGCCACCTGGAGACATCCCCAATGAGGTCTAGACCGAATGCGCCTCCTGTTTCCTCATTGCCACCCCACCCGGCCAGTCCACAGTGCCTCCTGCCACTGCGGAGGGTGGTACAGGAACGAAGAGACCCTCAGAGAGGAGCAGCAGGGGGGGCGGGCCATGGTCCCACCTCGGCTAGCGCCTTGCGGTCCTGTGTTCGCCGGCTACCCAGCAGCTTCACCACGTTCTTGGCACCCTCGGCCACAGCAGCCTCAATGTGCAGTCGGTGCCTCAGCTCCTCTGCCAGCAGCTCAGGGCCTGGAGGATGGGGTCAGCACTCAGGCCCATGCCCTGCTTTGTCCTGCCTGTCCCCGCTCTTCAAGGCCTCACCTGGCTCGGGGGACCCACTGGCCTCCAGGCTGCTGATCTTCATTCGCAGCAAGGCCACCTTCAGCTGGCTGTCCCGCAGCATCTGCTGGGCAGCTGCCAGGAGCTTCCTTCCCTTTGGGGTCATGACATATGCTAGTGCAGAACCTCCCTGGTCAGACCAGGGACTGAAGCCAAGCTTCCCCCATCGGAGCACGGCGGAAGCCAAGTCTTCCCCAGGAGGCCAGATGGAGAACTAGCCTCCCTTGTCAGACTAGGTCTGGGGCAGAGCCTCTCCCATCAGACCAGACAGGGGCTGAGGGCGAGCTCCACACACCGTGCTAGAAGTTGGTCCTGGGGCTGAACTTTCTCTCCTAGACTGTGAACTTGGGCTGGGATTCCCCCATTAGACTGGTGTTGTGCCTTCTGTTAGACTAGGGGTTCGAGCCACGTCTTCCCCACCAAGCTGGCACCTGCGAGTATGTCTCCCCCATCAGACTAAGGGTTAAGATCATATCTCCCCTATATGGTCACTGGCTGGGTTGCATTTTCCTATCAGAACAGAGGCTGGATCAGAACCTCCCCTAATAACCTGAGAGCCAAATCTCTCCCCAGGAGAGCCCAGGAGCCTTACCTTGGGGGTGCCACTGGCATAAGTGTGGGTCATGTTCTCAGCCCCCTGCTTTATTTTTAGCTCCACCTGCAGCTGCCTCTGTAGAGCCTCCAGGTGCCGGGCCCTTGGCTGTTCTGCTGGAGGCCGGGGTCCTGTGGCCTCAGGTTCTGTGTGCATGGAGTATGGGGCGCATGAACCCTTTACCTGTGGCCTACCTATCTCCTCCCCCACCTCCCCTCCGGCAGAGGCTACCTGAGGAGGCTCTGAGAGTGGTCAGGGCCGAGGCTGAGGAGCTGGGTCAGCCTGCCGTCTCCTGTCCCCGGGGGCCTGCCCAGACTGCTCCCTCACTCACCAGCTGGGCCAGGCCCCGGCCCGGGCAGCAGGATGCGGGCGTGCAGCTCCTGCAGCTCCCCATGCAGCTGCTCCAGACGGCGGTTGGAGGAGCGTAGCAGCTGCTGCACGTGGCCCAGGTGGCGGCGGTCTGTGGCCACCCGCCGCAGGTTCTCCACACCCTCCTTGATTTTCAGCTCCTTCTGGATGGCCCGACGGATCACCTCTTTCTCATCCTTGGGGGGCTGCTGGCCCGGCCCAGGCTGTGGAATGGCAGAGGAGCCATGCCACTCTGTCCTCACTGCCACCACAGACAGACAGGGAGGAAGGCATGGACAGCACCCAGGACTGACACACAGCGTCTGGGAAGTGTCTCTAACTGTAGTATTCCTAAGCCAGGTGGAAACCCAAAGCTGTTTATGCAGCCCAGGCTCCTGTCCACTGCGTTAGAGAGAAAGGTGAAGGGAAACGTCGGTAACATTCACGTGGTGCTCCTGGCTGTCGGGCCTGTCCTACGAGGTTTGCACCCCTAAACTTGTCAGTCCTGACAACAACCCCATAAGATAGGTATAGTTAGTACCCCATTTTACAGGTGAAGAAACTGAGACACAGAGAGGTTAAGTAGTCCACGCAAGATCACAACACAGAGAAGCAGACACCACCACCTCTTGGGCACCAGCCCCTCCCTGCCAGCCATACTTCCTCAGGCTGCTCTGAGGCTGGATGGAGTTCAGGCTAAGATTTGGGACCAGAAGGGAGGCCAGGGATTCACCCAAGGTCAGAGGGCAGCCGGAGGCCTGAGTAGAGGCCGGGGCTGTTTCCTTGATGCCTCAGTGCCCCACGTGGGAAAGCAGAAGCACAGAGAGGGGCTGGGGAGGTCTCAGGGGCCCACTCCCAGCTCAGCTCCCAGGGGGAAGTAGGCTTTCTCATGACTTCACCCCAGGTTGGAGCAAGGAAGAGTAAAACCTCCTTCCCAGAGGCCATTTCAAATCAACCCATGCCAAAACTGACCACAGCCCATGATGCCCACCCCCCGTCCCGCCCCTGGCCTCCAGGCTCTTGCAGGGCTCCCACCTTACCTCTCTGGTCTCCATCTCCTGAGCCCAGTGGAAGGGGTGGCCACCCTGGCCTCAGGGACCCCCCACCCCAGGCCTCCGTGCCTGCTGGCCCAGCCGTCAGAGGGCAGGGGTGGGGCTCAGGAAATCCTTTGGCGGCTCTAGGCGAGAGGGCCAGAGCCAAAGGCCTGAGCAAACAAAGATCCCATGGAGCTGGGGGCCCGGCCACCGGGGTCCTGAGTCACCCAGCTGCCACTGCTGGGCGGAGGTTCACAGGAAATCGGAAAATGTGTACAAGCCACGGCTGGAACAGGCGGAGGGACCTCCGGAGGAAGGGGGTGGGAGGGGGCAGACAGTCCTGAAGGCTGTCTAAGCTGCTGGGGTGGGACCACTCAAGGAGCCTTGTGGAGGTGGGCTCAGCCTTGAGCATGGCCCATGGTCCTGTCTGCTCTGGGCTGGACTCCTGCCATGTGCTCACACACCTCCCCCATTTGCTCTGGGCTGGAACACCAGCTCTCCCTCCCCAGTAACAGACATGCACCCAGCCTTGGGCGAGGGGGGGGGGCACGCATATCTACTGCCAGTTCTGGCAGGAACCTGTCCCCTTGCCATTAGGCCCGCATACCCGAAGGTTGCCTTGCCAGCCCCTCCGCCTCCCATGCACACTCCCCACTGGCACCTGTGTGCTCTGGGAGGGGCCCCCCAAGTGCGTGGGGACTCGCCCGCCCCCCCTTCTCCCTGAGCGTACACACTCTTCTCCCCCTAGGTCGCTCCCCAACGTGCCTGGGCTTCTTTGCTCCTCACCGACTCCCACTGGCCCTAAGAGTCCTACCTGGAAGAACCGATTTTAGGAAACTTTGGGGCCCACCCTGTTGGCTCTGACTGAGGTTTCAGAAGTACTCATGGGCTGGCCTAGCTGGAGGTTCTGAGTCACTTGAGGGTGTTTGGGGGACGTTTCCAGAGGGCATAATCCTAGTGCTCAGTTATGCCCTGCGAAGGGACAGGGGGGCCCTGAGGCAGGGGCTGGAAAGGGACGCGGGGCGGGGCCGGGGCCGGGGCTCCGGGGACCCGGGGGGGCGGT
>NW_006441061.1:4421038-4430291 GCF_000325575.1 Pteropus alecto | reverse complement strand
ACCTGCCGCGGCGCCCCCTCCTCCATGGCGCCGCTCCCGCCGCTCGGCCCCTTCTCTCCACCACTCCGGTTCCGGAAGCCGCGGCCCCTCCGCCAAGACTTTCAAACTTGAAACTTCCCGGGAAGCGGCGCCGGAACCGCGGGATCCTGCGCCCCCTCCCGAGGTCCGCTGGCCCACCGGGGACCTGGGATCAGCGCCGCCTCTCGGCCATGCCAGATCGGCGCTCCGGACCCCACTCTTGAACCCGAGGCCACAGCGCCTCCCCCTGGATCCGACGTCCCGCGGGATTTGGGACCCAGCACCCCTTCGGAGGCCGCAGTTCCCGCCGTGTACGGCGCTGACCGCCGCCCCTAAACAGAAAAGCAGGGAGGGACATCTCCCGGGCTGGGGATCTCTGGTTGCCCCGCCGCGCGCGCTGAGGAGCGGGTCCGAGTGGGGACAGCGCCGCCTGCCGGCCGCAGGGCGCTACCTGTGTGGCGGGCCCACTCCAGGTAGGTCTGCCTTCTCTTCCTTGGAACCCCACCACCACCTGGCGCCGTCCCTAAATTTCTCTCCATCTCGGATGACATTGGTGTGAAAATGGCTAATCCCAAACCCGTCGCCCCCACAAAGTCTTGGCCCTGTCTAGTCACTAGAAGAACGTACCCGCGTCTGAAAAAAGTAAACCCTCACCCAAGTTATGCTAAATTACAAACCAACCAAAATGTCTCCCAGGCCCCCAGCACTTGAACCGATTGGAGCTTTCGGGTAGGCCAGAGCCACTCACTGTTCCACCGCTGTTATAAAGAGCCCCATCTGAAGAGAAGATACACCCTGAGAAATAGCCACTATCTCAGTTAGGTAACCAGCCAGCACTAGCTGTCCTGGCAATGGATTTTGCCTGTGTATGGGGTCCTTGGTCTTCACTGCCTCGTCTAGGGCTGTCTAGCCACTTCTCGGCAGCCAGTGCTCACCAACGCCTTGTGTCATGGCTTCGCTGAAGAGCCATGTCTAAGGGGTCAGAAGATAAGGGTCAAATATTGAAGGTGGCTCATTTGCTGATTTGGAATAGGTGCCCTACGTGCTTTTACTGAGAAAACCATGTCAGTTCCACTTTGCTCTGACCACCTCCCTCAGATTGGAGAAAGTAGGTTCCCCTGCAACGGGAAATCAACTAAGCAGCATCAACAAATACAAAGGTAACTTGGTTCAGTGGAGGAGATGCCTACACTTCATAACCAGAGGCAGGCCAGGACGTTCATGTACATACATATTAGAGTAGTAGGCTAGCCCAGCACATAGTAGGCTCTTTTAAGTGGAGGTTATTATCAAACTGCCCTGAGCTGAATGTTAACCATAATTTAGATGTAAGACTATCAGCTTCTGACTGCAGGTCATAGGTTTTAGGGAAACCATGAATGGGTTTTTTCAAACTAGCCAAAGCTTCCCCTGCAGAAGGATGGTTTATTTACCATCTTGAGGATCATTTATCCCCTCCTACAGCCAGAAAGCTAAACTATGTCGAAGAACTTGAAATTACTTTCCAAGTTAGCTGAGATTTCACTGCCTCATGAAGTTTAGAACTAGAATTCAACCAACTTTCCTAATAAACCCAGGCCGGGCAAAACTACAGGGAAACAAAGTTCCAGACTGATGGTGCTTAATGAAACTGTAATTCTTAGGGAAACTGACGTTCACATTCAACATCCAGTGGATAGCAGATAGTGAAAACCAACTCTGTGTAATAACCATCAACCTGAAAGGAACACAAATTTCTTCCCAGCAGGGTACATTCCTAGCAAGGAAGCATTTTCCCGTTTCTATATACTTTATCCTCAGCACTGCAAACAATCTATACACATTTAGATTTCCCTTCCCTGAGTAGTATCTAAGTACAGTGTCACCAACTAACCAAGATGGCACACACTCTCCACTTTTTAAAAAAAAGTCCTCTCGACTGTTCTCATCACAAAGCTGCAGTCCTCTCCTTCAGACCTGTTAAAAAGCAAACCTGTGAGTCTTCAATGAACACAGCCATATATTCAAAAGGGAATGATCACTGCTGGGCGTGGACAGACTTTGCAAAGCAAGATGTTGTCCTCTTGAAATAATTGGAAAGGCTATGCATTCATCTCCTAAAGAACTTGTTTCAAGTCTTCAGGCAATCTTTAAAGTCTTCACCCTTTGCAACAGAATTCCGTTCTTGCAATTGCCAGGAAGGGTTCATAGCAAAAATCTAACAAAAAAGGTAGAAAAACCAAAACTGTTTCTGGGACCAAGTAAAACTGTGAAACTAATTGTTATAAAGCAGTAAAGATTACCAAATCAATTAAGGAACACAATTGTCCAGGAATCCTCTAAAGCCCAAAAGGTCCCCCAAATCCATCAAGTCAAAAACTCATACCTTTCACATCCTGACGGCTACACGCAAGCGAAGGCGGCCAGATGTAAAGCCAATGTGTCGGCCCAACAAGACACCAGGTCTACATTTTAGAGCCTGAGTTGGGTGTAATAATAAGGGCCTATCGTGGAAGGAATACTTGTCTTTTAGAAACCAGGCCATCATTGGAGAAACCAACATTAACCTCAACTGCAGGGATGGTCTAAAATAGAAATATTCCTTAAGGTTTTGAAATTAATGTTACGACACATTTTAAGTTACTGCCTCTATGCCAATTTACGTAAAGTTCCCCTAAGCTAAGCCTAGCACATTGGATGCCCTCTTCCCAGAGAAACTCTGAACAGCCACTATACCTGCTCTTTTCTTTTTAACGTCCTGTAGCAAAGGAGTTTTCAACCATTTCGTCTGGCACTTTCCAATACATACTTGTCTATGGGCCAGCCCGAGAACGCCCCCTTGCAATTGTGCACAAAGCATACTAGCTACTCTGTACACTAATGCTGCCACTTTGTTTTCCCACAGCCTAGTAACTCCATGAGACCTGCAGGAACAGGGGGCTCTACAAGGTGACCTCAATAATTATGAATAAGTTACTTTTAGGGACTTCGTTTTTGACTGCATTCCCCAAATAAAAACATTATGAAATTCCATTGAACGTGACCTATAACCTGATGGTACCGCGATCTCACCAGCACATAAAAATCCATTTTTGGTAAGCTGTAACTTTGTGAAACAAACAAAAAATCATAGGATTCCTTAATGTGTATTAAATCAGGTTACTTTTTTTCCACTTGTGAAAAGGCCTTTACAAATGCTTAGACTTCAAAATCAAAATACCCAATCCCTTCAGGAACTTACATTCCAGGTAACATAGTAACACATGCCTGCATCTTATATATACCTTTTCACGAAATGTTACCTGCGCTATACTTACTGCTTAACTATTTAAGTTCCGCCCCTCCCGTCACTATGAACACACATAACAAGACAAAAAAATTAGCTTATCTAAATCCGAAAGCAAGAAACATTTCTCTACAAAACAAGGAGAATGACCCCAGTCAAAACAAATCTTTATGTTCCTTTATTGGAGCAAGATTCCTGACCAGTATACAGTGATGTATTTACTAAACAGACCTGTGCAGAAATTACATACTATCCATCTAGATAGGTTTTCATTACACTTTGCCTATTGATGGAATAGTTCCATTTATAAAGTTTTATACATCAAAAAGCTTTGAATTTGACCAGGCTGTCCATTAATTCAACTCTGAAAAAGTGGCATTTAATTTTAGCTATTATTTTACAGCATTAAAAAGCTTAGGCATTAGGTAGCTTCTCAAAATGTTACTCTATGCACAACGGCAATTAGCAGACAGAGCAGAGTCCATCATCTCACTCAGATTCACACAGACGGGTCTCATTTGAGAACTATACGCTAATAGCTGGTACTTAGAGACAAAAGTACTCCTGACCTGAGTTTCTTACCACCAACACGGACTTCTTACTCTGAGAGCCTGTCTCCTAGGCCATGTTTTACAGTGCCAACAAAGACATGCCAGCAATTGCCTCGTGTGTAACGGCATTAGAGCACCAGGTCTGTCTGATGGTGGTGGCAGGCACTATTATATCCAGGTAAATAAAGGCCCGTTTTTAAAAATGCCAATTTGCAATACAAATTAAGGGTACAACACACTCAGAACTGAGTTTTGAGCAATCAGGTATCCCAATGATTTGAAATTTTTCAGAAACTGATGGCAAATTGTACCCATGATGTTTCCCAGCTATGGAGACATTAATACATTGATTCAAATCCCTTTACTCAATCCACGTAGCCCTGAGGTCATCCTGCAAAGTGCGTATCAAAAAATACGGAGTTAGGGTGACAAAGTTTGACAATATGTTATACAAGTCAAACCTGTTCTGAGAGAAAAGCATCAAATCCTTTGTGTACACATTTAGTTTTATTGTAACAAAGCAACTTGTACACTTTTAACGTTTAAAACTGAGCATCTTTCCTTTCCAGTGAAACAAAAAGAAAATTTAAAAATAAACAGGAACAAAATTACAATAGAGAATGTCAATTCCGAATAAGATCCTACAGGTTCTGCTGATTCTCCCATCGAGTGGCAGGGCTCAAGTCATCATTAGGAGAGAATTTTATTTTAAAAGTGTCATCTTAAACTGCAAGGATGTCCGTTAAACATCACAATTAAACATGCCAAAGGAGAAGCCATGTTGTCAAAATGCCCACATAACCCACCCAAACATCTCAAACCCACCCTTTGCTGACCTTCTATAACCCCATTTTTTTTGTTTTTTTTTTTTCTTTTTTTTAAACAAGAGAAAGTAGACAGATACATGTTGGTAAATGCTAACTGTCCATATTCACATAGAGACACAGTGTAATCTCTGAGCCCAATATACAGAGAAAGGAGGAAAAAAGCTAGAATTCTATGCACTACTACACAGGGGCCTAGCACCCTCCAGCTTCCAGCAGAGCTAAGGGAGCAGAAGGTTTTTCTTTTTTCCCACAGAACACGGTGTTGTTGATTCCATAGTTTTTGTTGAGACAGGAAGGGATAAAAATGAATTTGGAACAGAAAGGGGCAGAGGTTCTTTTCTCACTGTATTCTGCTCTAGGTATTTCCCCCAATAAGGTGAGAACCAGGGTGTAAAGGAGAGAAAAGAGACCTCAAAAACAGGGAGACTGAGCACAAGAGGAGGGGGGAGAAAAAAAAAAGACTGCAACTTGCTCCCAGGGACTGGAGAAAATTAAAAAGGTTGGAATCCATCAGTGTTCCATTAGTCATCTTCTCCTTCATCTTCCTGTAAGAAAAAAGTGGACAGTTACTCTTTTACTCTTTAGGGTTAATTCTAATGTCATTCTCCAACACTCACAGGGACTGTGACGGCCTCCACAAAACATGCTGACATGCCTCGAGACACTTAATTTTATGAACCTAAACAACACTGCGTCAAATCTCGACTGAAAGACCCAGTGATGTTGCTTCAGATAAACTTTTCAGCACTAACCAAATAATCCAAACCCAAAACCAATCTATCCCAATCGGACTATAAGTAACTTTTAGTTTGTCCAAAACATGCAAATGTTTGTTATTTGGGAAACTTCTCAGAATTTGACCAGCTGCACTGTCCGTATCACTTGCTCTAAAGTACTGGCAAGAGTATAGAATGTAGTAGTCATAAAAACAAACCACAAAAGCAGAACTAGTTAAATCTGATAAAACGATCTTATCAAAATGTCTTCCAATCTTGGACAATAGCTTACCTTTTCTACAAAACCCCCCATAATTAGTTGAGCCAGTTCTATTATACAAGATACATAACCTCCAAAGTAACATAGTGAATTCTTTAAAGATTACTTTTTACTTAACCAAATTCTTTTACCTCTCCTTCTTCCCCTTCATCATCGTCTTCGTCTTCTTCACCTTCATCCTCATCCCCTTCCTCATCGATATCTTCCAACCCTTCTTCTTCTTCATCATCATCATCATCTTCTTCTCCTTCCCCTTCTTCATCATCCATGTCAGGAACCTTCAAAAACCAAGAATTATCTTAACTCATTTCCGAAGAAATGAGACAAGTGCAACCTTGAATAAAAGAACATCTTCGGCTTACCAAGTAGTACTGTAATGGATTTGGCCAAATATCATCTTTGATGACTTCTCCTAACTCATCTGCACCTGCATCAGAATGGTCGGTAAACCAGGTAAAGAAGCTCTCTGGTTCCTCATGCTGTCTCTTCCTGCTGGCTTTATTCTGCGTTTGACTTGAACGTTTCGTTAAATCCTAAATGAAGATTGAAGAACTTTTGACAAAGGCTCTCGGCACTCTAAAACATCTACGTTCCCTATAACTTAAACAATAAGATTTTTAACCAGAAAGCAGAACAAAAACGGGACATGAGTATGTTATCTATACTATCATTCTTATTTAAAATTATAAAATGTAAAGAAAAAGAAGTCCTAGAATTTTAGGTCTACAAAGACTATTGTCAAATTTGTATGATAAGTCTTTTCCAAAAAGGTACCATCTAAATTTAGCTTCTTCATAAAATTAGTTCCACTTTAACAGCCACTACCATAAGACAGTATAACTTATTATGTATTTATTAATTAAATGCAGACAAATAATTTGGCAAGCAGCAGGCTACTTTTAAAAGCTGAGCCACCAATGTAGAAACCAAAAAAATTTAGTCCCTTTCTTTAAAAATTTGGTTTAAAGATATACTATATTTGACTTCAACACACTGGAGTTTTTTATACTAAGGATCTGCATTTAACACATTACCAAAGCACCAAGTATTGGTGAATGATTCAACTAAACCAAAAATACGCAAAAAGGTATTTTTACCCAACAATTCCTCAAATACCTTTCCAGATTTCCATTTGATTTCGGTGGACTTTGAAGATGGATCACCACTCTCATTCAGATGAAATTCTTTGGAGAGAACTTTATTTTCGAAGTAAGGATTTTCATCAAAATACTATAATAAATGATTAAAGGATTAGAAATCAATACAAACAGCTCTTGTAACCAAAGCTCAAGTTAATTTCTATAGTGGCCAACAAGATGCATTACTGATACTTACAAAATCTATTCTGTAACCTGATTTAATATCTTCAAATTCTGTCACTTCAACTCTTGTCAAATAATGCAGTGCCTCTTCATCTTCTTCCCCAAGCAGTGCAGACACTAGACCAGCAAATTACAGGTCAAATGAATATTAAATAGACGAGCATTAACATACAACTCAAGTGCTTATTAAAGCACTTCTAAATGTTTCCAGATTTAGTGAGCACCTTTGGTTTCATAAATCCACTAACTGAAAACCAAATGGCCCAGAACGTCAGAGCTGTCACTTTTTTTAATCAAGTAACTGAAGGGAATCAGCTAGAATATAGTCTCTTCTAAACAGAAAATACTAATTACAAGCCTGCCCTCTCTGTTCCAACTTCTGCATGTAACCAATGTGTTGGACCAAGTCCTCAACCAAGATCCCTCTTCTCCTTAACAAGTGGACACCACATACTCTTTAGTAATGCTCTGCCATGACATACCTTGTGGATGGTTGACAAATGTTGTTACCCAAAAATTTGGGATTTTGGCGATCAATTCTGACCTCTTCTGAAAAAATGGTTGGCGGAGTTTGTTATATTTCTGTTCTACTTTCAAAATCTCCTCACTGGCTTGTTCATTAAGTCTGAAGCAAATGAAAAGACATGTTGACAGTGATAGTATTTGACAAATACAAAAATTGCTGAGCCTACCAAATATTTACTGATGTTAGCTTGAGAACAGTGCAAAGTACCTATTCATAATACCCAAATCACCTAGATTTTTGTAGCTATAAACAAGTCAAAACTAAGATGGCAATTTGATTTACGTTACCAATAGGCACTCAATATTTGACAGTTCTTAAGTGCCCAAACTGAGCATTTTGGTAACATTGTATATTTACTTCGACTACTCTATTACCAGGCTAACTTCAATTGGTTCCCTCAAGCAGAGCAGGAGGGGGGTGGCGGCGCGGCCTCCGGGAAGCCTGCTAATCAAGTAACAAAGTTATAAGGCAAGTCAGAGTAACACTGATGCCACAATGTTAAAGTGTCAGAATTCCATGCACCACAATTCAGACAACTGTAGCCTCTGAAAACAAACCAGGTCTTTACAAGGTCAATGTACTGTCATCGAAAGCTTTTTTTGGTGACATACAAATGTTTCACAGAAAAATAACACTAACTTCATATTTCCAACTAAGTTATAATCATCTCCACTTAGCCAGACATTTCAGAAAAACTTCTCCAAAGTAAAAACTTTACCTGTCTATTTCATTTTGTACTTCATCAATATGTTCAATTGCTTCTTGCTGTTCTTTTTCTGCAAGAAAAAGGTGTGTCAATGCTAATATAATAAATTCAACCAGCTTTCTGACGTTAACACTGTCTGATGTGAGTTATATCAACAAAGCTGGTTATATACGGAAAAAAAGAAACTGCCTACAAGGCATGCCCTCCACGTGTTCATGCAAATAGTTGACAAATTACTTTTTAATTAGAAGACTGTTCACAAATCATGCTACCCGCTAGGATAGTCGAAACGTTTGTAGCACTTGTTAAGAGTTACAAGAAAAATATCCACTGTTAAAGTTACTATTATGAAAGATACACGTTATTCAGATATTGTTAAGTATTTATCATTCATCACATTATGTGCCTACGATACACTAGTACTGGCTGTTAACTATAAAGAGTACGGAAAGTAACCCATGACGATAAAAATCAGGACACCACCTTTCTCAACGTTAGAATCACTTTTTATAGAAAGCTGAAAACACCGCTCAAGTATCTATTACAATAAAGACATCAGGCACTCCTACCAAGGCAGGGAAGGGTCGCAGAACTACCCCCACCATCGTAAACACTCGACTTTTACCTTCTTAGAATATGAACCCCAAGTTTCCTATCTGACCGGCCTCACCCCTCCAACCCAAATTCAGGCGGGCTGATTTCAGATGCGGCCCCACACGGAGTGTGGAGCACACTTGCAGGGAGCAAGAATGAAGTCAGAAAACTAGGAGCCACAGACGGGAGAGGAGGAAGAGGTGCTGTGCTATGGAGAAGGTGCCCTTTTGTCCGGTAAAGACTGCGGAACCCACAAGCTAAGTGGGCGTGAAGGGGCCCGATCGCGCGGTTCATTTCCGGTAACCATCCCCGGTTTTGCAGCCCCCCTGCCGAGAAAGCCTTTACGGCAAAGGCTAGGTTTTTCCAGAGCCATTGTAAAGACCCGCCGACAACCTGGCAGCCGCGCCAGGTTTCCCAGCGCGCGGCCGCGACGGGGTGGCCGCCCCAC
>NW_006441061.1:4401856-4419707 GCF_000325575.1 Pteropus alecto | reverse complement strand
AGCGGCTTCCCTTCTCCGCGGGGCGCGCGGGAGAGGGGCGTTCGCAGCCCCCCAAAAGTGCAGGCCTCGCAGTAGCTTGGCTTCACATCGGGACCCAAAAATACATCCACCACCGGTTCTGCGCCCTGGGACACTGCTGGGCCATCCCGCCCCGTGGAAGAAAGGCGGCATCTCCATCCTATTTTTTAGATGCTGCTATTCCGACCACTCAGGCTCTTTCGCAAAGCCCAGCGCTGTCCAGTCCACTCACAGGGCCTTGTCCTGGCTTTGAGTCCAAGCTCCGCCCAGCAGGCTGTGCGCCCTTGGGCAAGTCACTTTCCTCCTCCGTACCTGTTTCTATTATAAAATTATAAAATGCAAAAACACGGCTGACATGGGAACGTTGTGTCAGGGGTGGCATTTAAGCAAGGCGGCCCTGAAGTGGAAGTCCCCTGAAGGCAAGGAGATGCCATGTTTTTGACCCAACTAAGTGCCTAATGCTTGCAAGAAACGCTATCTAATGCGCTAAGCTATCTAATGCGCTAAGTGCCAGTCGGAGCAACGTGCTGCGTTCTTCTCGTTGAGGTCACACAAAAATGACCTATGGGGTAGGCGGTATTGAGTTCGTTTTGCTCAGTCAGAGATGAGAGGACCAACAGGGCCTGCTTTAGAGGTCAAGTCTTCCTCCATTAAGTAGGGCCAAGTTATTTCCGTTTAAATGGAAATGACTCTACTCCCTCTGCCAGGGGTCCAAGACATGGACCGCAGAAGGCCTGAAATCTCTCCCTAGGTATTTATTTGTAACCAGAATTTGGGGTTGGATTATTTGCCTTCCAGCAGGCACATTCTACCTATCAGATCTTAAAGCTCAAGCAGTGTCTTTAACGTTCCATACAGTCCGTGGTGAGTGATCGATAAATGTTAAATAATTGGCATACAAAGCTCATGGATACAGAATGCAAAAACCTTGGGACTTTTCCCCAAAACCCAGAAATTCATCTAATCCTTCCCCTCCAAACCTGATTTGAGTTCAGGTCAATTCATACACATCTCAATTGCACAGGCTTAAAGGGAGAGTAATAATGTTTGATGACCAGCTCCCAGAAGAGAGAAAAAAACGCACAGCAAAAACCCTGATTTGTAGTGTTGGCTGATTTTGATGGCGTATAAATACGCTCACCATGGCCAATTTCCTCCTACCACTGTGATGTTACTGAACATAGGATCAAAGAAGTACCAGGGTCTAGTGCACTGCAAAGCATGTCCCATGGGCCACAGGCTGTGATAAGCACATGCATTTTCTCATTTAACCCTCATAAAATACAAGGTAGGTACTCATATCCTCATTTCATAGATAAACTCAATTTTTTTCTTTTTTTCAGTGAAAGTAGCAAAGCCAAAGTTCTAAACCAGGCTGATGCATGGAAAAGCCTCTGCCCTAACAGTTTTCCCATTTTGTGACATGACTTACAGTAAGATGTACATTGGACATCCAGACCTGGTACGTTCCTAGGCACAAAAAGATACCCTTATTGAGTACAATGCGACCCTTATTCTTCTATTTTTTTCTTTAAATGCAGGTGCACTCCACTAAAATGAGTTCGTGACCCACAAATGAGATGAAACAGTCTGAGAAACACTATGCTGAGGGTTGCTGCTACACAAAGCCTGCTCACAGGTTGGTACCACTAACCCACAGCATCTCCTATGTGCCTGATCTACCTGCATCTCTCATGCATCTATCTGGCAGAGGCTCCAGGGAGCCCTTCCACCATCCTAGCCCTTGGCATCATCCTGCCCCTCTTCCTGACTTTTCCCACAGCAGCTTCTCAAGAGGAGTGCAAGGAGCACACACTAGGAAGTGGAAGAGAAACAGAAAGCAAAGGGCAAGAGTTTCAGTAAACAAGGGAGTGGCATGGACACACCAAGAGATAATTCACCCACGGTGCATTATTTCACTGGAGTCTCTTCCAGCTCTAACATTCTCTCCTTAGCCTCTTACCTCCCTCTCTTTCCCAGCTTCCTTTGAAGGAGAACCCCACAGTTTAAAAATCAGAACAGAGCGATGCTACAGTGCAGCAGCCTCCCAAGATGACTAGGAAATCTTAGCTAGGATGGCCTTCAACAAACACACACACACACACACACACACACACACACACACGCCTCTGAGCCTCCACAGCATGCTGCTTGTTGTGAGGGCTGATGGAAACAGCAGTGCTTAGCACTATGCCTAGCAGATCAGTGCCCAGTGAGTGGCATAAGCTAATATCCGAGTCTAGGTGAACCACCTCGGAAGGACTGTGGTTGCACCTTCTGGTCCTGTTAATTCTCCCAGGCAGCTAAATGGAAGGAGACCAGGAAGACTCGTCTACATTTTGCTGCTCACAAGTGAGAAGGAATTTACTACCCATCTCAAGAGCACAGATTATGCGTCACCGCTGTCTTAAATGTTTTACTTCTACTTACGCCTCACGGTAAAGCCTAACAGGTATTTTTGAGCCCATTTTGCAGAAGAGGAAAGAAACACGGTCATGTCACTTGCCCAACAAGGTCACACAGCCAGACAGAGCTAAGTTCCAAACACTGGTTACCCAGCTTTACCACAATGGGACGTCAACTGGGCAGGTCCATGCATCCCTTTGGACCAAGACCCAGTCAAGTCAAACTTGCCTAGTAACCCAGCAGATCCATAGGGGCACTTCAACGAGGACTCCTTGTCCAGTACTCCTTCCAAGAGCATGGCTGGACCTCAGCCAAGTCAAAAATTAGAAGATTCCCAGGCTCCGAGCCCCTCCCCACTGAGCCGGCCTATCACATTTTCCTAGTGCAATGCTAGTCCGCCTTCCACCTATCCAAACCCAGCCCCGCAAGAAAGCCTCACCACATCCCCACTCTATCAGGGAGGCCTAATCCCCAGAACAGTCCACTTTATGCCTAGCTCCAAGCCGTGCGTGTGCAAAAGGTAATCCTCACCTCCGATAATAGTTAATAGTGGGGAGGGGAGTAGACGTGAACGCAAGAATTACAATGTCATAATGTAGGGGCCAGGCTGAGGTGACTCCGAGCCCAGCAGCTGTGGCTCAAAGGAGGATGCATGCAGGAAGCGACTTTTCAGCAGAGAGCTGGGGAGCAAGGAGACTCGCACAGATAGGGGTACGGAGAGGAGCGATCGGACAGAGAACAAGTGGGTGTCCGGGTCTAGAGGTGAGAGCAGAGCCCCAGCAGGTGAAGAGAGGTAAAAGGTGCTGGAGGGAGCAAGAACCTGGAGAGGTCCACCGGGACCAGGTGGGCAGGGCCCCAGAAGTCTCAGTAGTCTATACCTCGAGGGCATGGGAAAGCAAGGAAGAGGAAGGGTTTCAAGCCAAGGAGTCACGTGATTGGCTTTGCTCAGGCTGGATGGGAGGAGGAGGAAGCGGGAAGCAAGACGAGGAGGAGGTGGCCAGAATTATGGGCAGGCAGCAGCTCAGGAGCAGGAAGGAGGTGGAGAGATATGAGAAGTTGGGAGGTAGAACCACCAGGACCTGGGGATCTGACGGGATGTGGAGGGGTGAAGTCAAGGAAAGGGGTCACATGTGTCTCCCCAGCCTCAGATTGGCTGGTGGTGTCCCTTCCCAACGCAGGGAACCCAAAAAGAAGCGTTTGGGGGCTGCGAGACCAGCTCGGTAGGCGCCGGAGTGGGGGCAGGGACGAGTGCCCACGTGCTCTGGGTCTCCCAGTTTTACTCCTCCGATGCTTCACTAAAAGCTAATCCACTCCCCCCGCTATGCTTACAACCCTTCAAGGGAGTTTGGGGTCACATCTCCAAACTCTCAGAAGGGACAGGATCGGGCAAAGAAAAAAAATCACTTAAGAGTCGATCCTTGCAAATCCCTTAAATCTCCAATAAAATGTAGGGGACATACCTCCCTTCGGCAAGTCCACAGAGGTCGCCGGCTTCTCCGGCTTGGGGGCAGGAGGCTGTCTCGGTTTCTTCGTTTGAGGTGGGAGTGAAGACTGGCGTTTGGGGGCCATGCCGTGAGGAAAAGTCGGAGAGCCAGACCCAGAGGAAGATGCGCGCCTGGAAGAAGCTCGGAGAACTGAGACTGCCCCAGGTGACGGAGGTTTAAATCCGCCCTGGAGCCGCCCTGCCCGGAGGGGATATTTACATGACAGTGGGACACACACCTCATTCCCCCTCCCCCAGCCTCTTCCCTTTCACCCACCCTCCAATCAAGATCAACTTCTCTCCGTCGCTCCCAGCACTTTTCTACCCGGCCTTCTAGGCATTGAGTGGGCGGGGGAGGTGTTTCCTTGTGGGAAGCAATCTGTCCTCTCTAGGACCCTCCTGGTCTTGACTCGAAACCACCAGTGACCCAACCCCCAGCCCTTTTCCACATCCTCTGGGCAGTGCTGTCCCCAATGAGAACGTGTCCTCTTCTTTTTTTTTTTCATTTGGCTTCCAGAAAACTTAAACGTGACCTTTCCTCACATCAGCCTGGAACATTCTTCGGTCCCCCCAAACCCCACTGCTGTGTCTGGCTAACTCCTTCCCAACCTCCAGGTCTCAGCTTGGAGGGATAAATGAATATTGAAATAAAAGATTCTCAATCAAGAATTACAGAAGAAGAGAGGAAAGCAGGTACCTTTGAGAGGATTCGGAGTAGCCATTCATTCTTCGCTCATTTCACAAAAGGACAGAAAGTTAGGAGTTTGAAGAACCTATAGAAAGCATCTGATCTGGGAGTCACAAACCCCAATGCCTTTTGAGCCCTGTCAGGCAAGCAAGTGGAATTTACAACAGCAAGTGGAAGGCAAGTTGGTTCAACCACAACCTTGAAATCAGCCTTGAAACTGCCTTCAAGAGACTTAATCTTGTTAACTGCGCTGCAGTCCAATCCCAGCCTTGCTTTCTCCCACCTCCATGTCATCTTCTTTGTATCCCCTTCTTAATTTCAAATGCATAAAAAACCTACAAAACTATTATTCTCAGGAGCATTTGACGTCTTCCTCCCTGAGTTGGTTCAACCACAACCTTGAAATCAGCCTTGAAACTGCCTTCAAGAGACTTAATCTTGTTAACTGCGCTGCAGTCCAATCCCAGCCTTGCTCTTTCCCACCTCCATGTCATCTTCTTTATATCCCCTTCTTAATTTCAAATGCATAAAAAACCTACAAAACTATTATTCTCAGGAGCATTTGACATCTTCCTCCCTGGCATATATCGTCAGTTTGGCTCAGATAAACTCATAAAAAAAATTTTTTTTTAAAGTTCGTATAACCACTCTGGAAAATTGTGCCAGCTCTACCAAAGCTGGACTGATGCCGAGTTACTCTGTGACCCAGCAATTCTTCTCCGGGCTATACCTCTAATGGAAATGTGTACCTGTGTGCTCCAACATATGTAATAAGTGTGTGCAAGAATGTACATAACAGCGAGATTCATAATAGCCAAGTTCAGGAAACTACACATGTGTATCAACAGTCAAATGAACATGTTGCAAGATATTGAGACAAGAGAACAAGATAAAACAATGAAACAAATGAACTATACGGCTCCGGGCCAGTGACATGAATGTAGCCACAAACTCAATGTTGCGTAAAAGACAAAAATAGGATAGGCATTGTGATTTTATTTGTATCAAGTACAAAAACAGGCCAAACTGATCTATGCTGTTGGAAGTCTTGAATGTGGGTACCCTCGCCTTGGGGCAGGCCGTCACTGGAAGGGGGCATTTGGCCTCTGGAACCCTGGCGATGCTCAGAATCTGGGTCTTGCTACACCTGTGTCTTTGATTTGTGAGCCCCGTGTTGTCAAATCTTTGGTTTTTCTTTTTTCTTTTTCTTTTTCTTTTTTTTTTTTGTCTAAAGGAAAGTTTGTTAGAAAAGGGGTAGCGCTCCACAGACAGAGTGTGGTCTCCTCTCAGAGAGAGAGAGTGAGAGGGACCAGATCTTTGGTGTTTCTAAAGAGAAGCCAGAGATACACATTTTTTTATGTGAAATCTCTGGATTTTAAAAACTGAGCAACTAAACACTTGAAAAACATACTTTGTGAACCTAATAAAACATGAGGTCAGGCCACTTTCAGCCTATGGGCCATGGGTTTGCAACTTCTGAGATAGTGCAATGATTTTCTTCCGTTTCTGTTTGTTTTTCCCCATTAATTACCTTCTTAACAAAATAAATCTCAGGCATAAGTCAATTATGTCAATACCGGTAAAAAGCGGAGCTCTTTCCGGTGGAAGACCCCACCGTCATCTCTTGCCATCCTCTACTCTTTCTTTCTTTGTCAGCTTCTGAAAGACATTGGGCTTCTTTCTAAGACATTTTGAAAGTTACCGTGTCTTGGCTTTACAAACGGGCAAGCCGAGACCTGAGAGGAGTGATTCGCCTCGGGTCATGAGGAAAATAACTGAGTTATAGCTGGAACCAGGATTGTGGGGTCACTTTTTGACAAGCTTAAGTCTCAGCGTTGACATCTGTAAAATGGATGGTGATAATACCTGCCTCTCTGTTTTAGGATTTTCAATCTGAGGACAAAAAGGTCCTCTTTTCCCTGTTTTTACTCCCAGAAATTATCCAAAAACAGTACGGGAAACAAAAATGAAAACTCTCTTGAAACTGGGAGTCTGCTAAACCCGAAACCACAGAACGATTCGGTGGCTGGATACCCAGAGCAGTGGAGAAGGAGCAGGATGTGTGCAGGAAGAGAGAACGGTGCCCTGGCTCCTGGTCTCTGGGCGTATCAGCAAAGGATGCTTCTGGAAGCAGAAGGGCAAATCAAAACCCCTTGCTTATAGCAGCCAGAACAGGGAGTTCCGACATGATGCTGTACTGGGTCAGTTTGGTTCCTAAAGCAAAGAAGGGGCTAAATGAGGAGTGGCCCAGAGGAGCGTCATAAAACAAATACAAATTAGAACTCCCTTGAGATACGATTTTTTTCCAACTCCAACCTGAGATCTAAAAGTTTGGAAACACTCTACCTGGGAGAGGTATGAGGAGAGGTCCATACAGGGTAAGTGGGTACAACCACCTTAGAGGGCATTTAGCCACAAGAATATATCAAAAGTACAAAACACGTACTGTTGACTCAGAAATTCTCCTAATAGGAATGTATCCTACAGATTCATTGCTCTACTGTGAGATGGCACCTGTTTAAGGTAACTTGTTGCAACATTGTAAAAGCAAGATTGGTAACAACTCCTTTAGGCTTCTGGAATGCTCTGCAACCAACAAAACAAGTATGGAAACAGAGCTATGGTAAGTAAAAACACACAAACAACGACAACAAAAACAATGTCCTAAACCAAGTAATTACCATTTGTATTAAAGGGGGGGGGGCGCGTAGAAAAAAATACAGGTTCACTTGTTTGCCTGTATATCTAGAGCACAAGGACTTCACAGAAGGACCCCCGTGAAGGTGATGACTCAGCCATCCCTGGGGAGGGGTGATGAGAAATGAGGGCTAGGGTTACAGGGGAGATGTTTCATTCTTTCCCCTGCTGTACGCTTTGAATTTTGAACCTTATGAGTATGTTACATTAAAAAATGTTACCTGAGCTCCATCCAGTATTTAGAATCACTTAACTCACCTAAGTACAGCACCCGCTTGGCACATGTCTGCTTACATTCAAACATATCAGACCCCACCTTTCCTTTCCTCTACAGTTTCCAAATTTTTCACTTCCTGGATTCCCAGAGGTGTCATAGTGCAACTGTGCGACTCTGCTCCATTCCAGAATCTGCTGCAAGCAAGGTGGGGGCAAGGCAAATGCCTCCCTCCACCCCACCCAAAAGTTGACAGACTCAGGATGTTCTGTAACCCTGAGGCCAGGCTCCCTCTGGAAACCAGAAGTTTCCAAAACATCCAAAGCACCGCATTGTTTTGTTATCTCTGTGCACTGTAGGACAGCTATAAACAGCTACCATTTATTGAGCATTAGCCGTATGAGAGGCGTTCACTAAGCATTATCCTTTTGAACCCTCCCATCGACCTTTTCAGGATATTATGTCCTTATTTTACAGTTGGGAGAATCAAACTAAATGAAGAACCCATACTCAAAAAATCTGGCCTCAAAAGGATAGAAGAGTCAGGATTTGAACCTGTGTCTTTCCGACTCTCCTGCATCACTTTTTGCCTTAATGTGATACAGGAGGATTTCTACACAGAGCCTCATTGCCAGGTAAGCCCAGAACACACCAGCACTTGTCTCCCAATCTCCTAGAACCCCAGGAGATCACCTCTGACCATCTCCTGGAAGATTTCCCTCCACACTTCTCAGCACAGAGGAAACCCTAGGATGGAAACAACCTTTGTCATAATCGGGTGCCAGGCCTCGGAGAAGGCACTTGGTTCCTTTTTCATTGCCCCCACTCTGTGCTCTGGCTCCTTACTAGTCATTAAAAAGTTATAATAATAGCATTTTAATTAAAATTTAGAAAATTAAAATAAGGCAAAAAAGATTATACTGTTTCCCACCCTCAGGAGCCAGCAATTACTAATATAACCTACCTACATGAGCTGCATAATATAAGCCTTATGTCATATAACATATTCACGTACGTTTAAAACAATGGGGATCGTACTACAAAATTTTTTTTTTTCCTGTCTTTAATTCCCTCTCTCTCCCCAACTTCCACTCCTGAATTACAGATGTTGCCGTCTCCCCTTAAGAACTGGATCTCTGAAGGCGGGGCGTCTCCTCCCACAAGCTCGAGGCGCACACCCTGGGCCTGGCTCACCTAGGGCCTGGTGGACCCCGATACCTTGCGCACCTGGGACCTGGCACACCCAGGGCCTGGCGCACCTGGGATATGGTCCGTGGCACCTGGGATATGGTCCGTGGCTCCACCTGGTGCAAACCCAGGACTTGCGTGTAAAGCAGACGTGCTAACCGCTACACTATGGAGCCCTCCCCCAAAATTGGTTTTTAATCTAATTTTCCCCAGTAACAATTTTCCTTCAATGTCTTTTCACGCTATTCGATATTCTCTCGTGACATTTTCACTGCTGCATTGTTTTCTGTTGGGTAAATGTGCTATAATTTATTTAATTAAACCTCGACGATGGTTGTTTAAGATGTTCCTACTATTTCATTGATATAAGCAATGTTGTGATGAATATCCTAGCAACAAAATCTTGGCACACGTACATGGTTATTTTTTTAGAATGGATTCCTAGAACTAAGATCGTTCTGAAAAAGTGTGTAAGGTAATAAGAATCTTTAACATGTTGCCCATTGTCTAGGATTTCTCCTGTAGTGTTTGTGTATTTCACTGAACCCTGCCCAGTTCTCAGAACTTCCAACTTGGTGAGTGGAAATTTTTATCTCAGAGTAGGTAGTACTAATGAGATAAAACGGGTTTTTGGGGGTTTTTTGTATGCTTCTCGACTGATGTTATCGATTCTTTTGTAAATTTCCCATTTGTGTCAATTTGTTCGATTTCCTATTGAAATAGTTTTCTCTGTTGGTTTATAAGTGTATTTTACATATTAAGCATATAAGCCTTCTCTCTTATTTATTGCAAAATATTTTTCTCTAGGTTGTTATTTGCTTCTCATTGTCTTTTTAGTGATATTTTAATTTTGGGGGAGACTCACTAAAGTATTTTATGTTTATATAGTCAAGGATCTTGATTTTTATTTTTCTTGCCTTTGGTGATGCTTAGAGAGAACTCCTCCATTCCAAGATGATGTAAATAATCACCTGTGTGTTCTTCTAATATTGGTGTATCTTCCTTTTTAACCTTATAAGTTATAACCTACCTGAATTCATTCTGGAGTATGATGTGAGACAGAGATATAATTAGACTTTTCTTCCCAAATGATTGGCCAGTTGATCCAAAACAGTTTTATTTTTACTCTGATATGTATTAAGTCTTATGCAAAAGCTTCAGTTAAAAATGATAGCAAATATAAGAATGGGTGGAACATGAGCGATCTCTCATTGAATAACTTTGAGATTCATAAGGTTTAATTGTACTCTAATAACTGTTTACATATCACTTTTTTAAATAGAACTGGTGCTGCAATTCATAATGTTGACAAGAAATACTGAAATTGACCTATTAAGAAGAAAATTTGCTGACATCCAGCCATATTCATTCAATCAGTCAGCATTTATTGAGTATCTAATACATTTCAGACAGCAATAATTATGATAAGTTCTTTGAACAAAATACAGATAAATTAAGTCCTCCCTAATAAGATGGCATTTGCGCAGAGACCGCAAGGAAGTGGGAAGGTGTTGCGACCATCAGGAACATTCTAGACAGAGAAACAAGAAGGTCAAAGCCCTCAGGCAGGAGCATGTTTTAGGAGAAGCAAGGAGGTCAAGTTGTTAGAATGGGGTAACAGATGGGAGATGAGATCGGAGAGTGTTGGAGGCCCCCCTTCCTGTGAGACTTGTGGGCTGTGATAGGGTCTAGATATTTCTACATCGGGCATACAAAATTCAAAGCTGATGAAGACATACCTGTGTCCTGAGTGAGATCATAGTCCATGCCAAAAACTGTATAGATATGGACAAAATTCAATAGGAACAGAGAAAACAGAACAAATAAATCTACTGGCAGAAATCAGAGAAGGCGACGTTTAAGCTGGGTCAGTAAGAAAAAATGGGTGAGATGAGATTTCTTTTCTGGGTGATGAAAATATTCTAAAGTTGATTGCGGTGATGTTTGCACAATTCTGCGAATAAACTGCAAACCAATGAATTATATACTTTAAACAGCTGAATTGTATGATATATGAAGTATATCTCAAGTTGGGTTTCTAAGTAGAATGGACATACATTTTAAATACAAGGTAGAGTTGGTTTGGGGAGAGTATTTTCGAGGAGTTTCTCTCTTTGAAAGATGGGAATTTCTTTGTTTTTGAGACCTTGAAAATTTTAAGGAATTGACAGCTCAGCCTTTGACGGAATGGATATTATATGTTGCCAGGCGCTGAGCTAGGCCTTAGGGTTACAAAAATGAAAACGATATGCTCTTTATTCAGATCTCACAGACTAGGAGAGTATGTGTGCTTGCAAGGATGTGAGGGCAACGCTATTTACTGAACAACTGAAGTATCCACTCTCCTTTGAATGATCACCTTTGACAAACGTTAAAACATATACTTAAGTCTATTTCTGTACTTGCTATGAGGTTGACTTGATATCTGTGATGATTCCAGTATCAATTTCACACTCTTTATATTATTTTACTCAGACAATTCCTCTCTCTCTCTTTTTTATATATTTTTTTCATCGAGGTGTAATTTACATGCCATATATTTTACTCATTTTAAGCATACAATTCAATGGTTGTTAGTAAATTTATAAAGCTATACAATCATTGCCAAAATTTGATTTTAGAACATTTTCATCACTCCCAAAAGAAACCTCATGGCAGTCCCACCCGCAGCCCCAGGCAACCACTAATCTACTTTTTGTCTCTATAAATTTGCCTTTCCTGGACATTTCATATAAATGGAATCATACATGTCGCCTTTTGCATCTGGCTGTGCTTTATCTATGTCTTAATAAGGGGGTGGAACCTGGCTTCTCTCATTATTCTTCAATTCCAGGAAATTTATTGGGCGTTCTTACAGGTTTAGTCTTCCACATCAACTGGAACAAAAGTCATGTTTACAACTCATTTTCTGAATCGAAAGAGATCACCCTGCTAAGTTCCGACATCATCATTTACAATCATGTGCTGCATAATGAGAGGGATACGTTCTGAGAAATGCATCGTGAGGCGATTTTGTCATTGTGCGAACGTCACAGAGCACGCACACACCCAGATGGAGCGGCCTGCGTAGGCCGAGTATACAGCTTGTTGCTTCTGGGCTACGAACCTGTATAGCATGTTACTATACTGACTACTGCAGGTAATTATAACACAATGGCAAGTATTTACATATCTAACCATTTCTAAACATAGAAAAAGTACAATAAAAATATGGTATAAAAGATAAAAAACGGTACACCTATATTGTCTAGGGAGGGCCCTTACCATGAATGGGGCTTGTAGGACTGGAAGTGGCTCTGGGTGTGTCAGTGAGTGAGTGGTGAGTGAATGTGAATGAAGGCCTAGGACACGACTGTCCACTACTATAGATTTTAGAAACCCTGGACTCCGAGGCTACACAAAATTAATAAAATGAATGTCATTACATCAAGCACAAAAGAAAATGATGCAATCAGCAGCTGTAAACAGGAGATGTGTGTGGCTGCGGGCGTAACGTAGCATACTGATTTACAGCAAACCTATAAGTAGAAAGACTACATCCTAAAATCATGATTAAAAGTACAGTATAGTAAATACATAAACCCATAACACAGTTGTTTGTTATCACTATCAAGTCTTATGTACTGTGCATAATTACATGTGCTATATTTTTAGAGTAGCTTTGTTTACGTCATGTCACCGCAGACACGGGTAAGTGCGTTGTGGTCTATGGTAGACTGAAATATCGTTATGTGGTGCATGCTGTGTTTTGTCTCTGAATAAATCTTGATTCTAAAAATCACTTCCCCCTTCGAAGACCGGAGGATGTTTTTATTTGTTAAGGTCTCTCAGACTAAAGAGATAGTTCCGGAAGTTGTTATCACACTGAGTTAAATTGTAGCCCCAGAATAAAAACAGTATAACTTTACGAGGTAACTGATTGAAGGGCACTCCATATTTAAGTTCTGGTTTGCTTCCTAAAAACGACAAATCTACATCCTCAGCTGTGTGGCAATCAGTCTTTCTTTCCGAGCCTCAGTCGCTATCCATATAATGAGGGCCGTGACACTTACATCTTGGAATCATGAACTTCCCCTTGCTTTACCTCCACTATCCACCTATAGGGTGACACCAGCCCCAAACATAAAGAACATGTGCAGAACAGGCACTGTAATCACGGATATTGTTTATAAAGCTCTTTCAGATATCAGATGCACTTAATCGTCACAAGGACCAGATGTGACGAGTATTGTTATCACCCCACTTTCTATGTATTCATTCAGGGATACGCATTTATTGACGACCTACCCTGGGTGAGTAGCGGCCTGGCGTGGGCAAACTTGAGGCCAAGGAGACAATGGTCCCAAGCTCACGGCAGTGTGGAAATACACATGCCACAAAGCAGGAAACAAAGTGTGTGAGTAATCCCAGAGTGTATTTGTGTATACAGTCTCAATGCTCAGAGTGTAAATTCTAAGTTGAGAAGGCTGCCAAGAAGGGTTGCAATGGAGAATAAAAAGGGAGGCCTCTTTCAATCAGGTCTTTGGAGAAGTTCAGTCTAAGAAGACTCATTCTCAGACTTAAAAAATAGGAAGAAGCCAACGCCTCACAGATCTGGGAGACAAGTGTTCCAGGCAGAGGAAACTGAGGCGCAGAGAGGGACAGGAAGGGCACGAGGTCGCACAGCAACTGCACAGAAGAGCCAAGATTTGAAACCCTAATGCCAGACGCCAATCTCCTCTCCGTGACATTCTAATAAACGATCATTAACTAGCCTATTGGGCTCATAGGCAGCATGTCCTAAGAAAAATTGCCTTTGCTTAATCCTGGGTGGATGGGTGGCCGGCCAAGGCTGGGGTTCGACCCACAGCCAGGCTTGTGAGTGTGGGAGCTTCATCCCATTGTCCTTCCCTTCCTCCCTCCCCCCTCCAATTCCAGCTCTGACAAAGCTGTTTTAAAAAGTTCATTAAGGCTCCTTTGTCTTCAGTCCACCTTTGAGCTGGGGCTTTTCCGGGTGGGGGTGGGTCACTGCCTGAGCCCAGCCGAGGCAGAAGCTGAGGGGCAGAGAGAGGGCGGAGCAGGCAGGGAATCTTGGGGCCTGGAGGGACCGCGTTCACCTCTCAAATGATACGTCTTCCTAGAGTGTTCCTTTTCCATGCTTTGTTTCTCTTCCGGTCCTTGGCTCATTGTAGGCATTCAATTAATATTGGTTGAATGAAACAGTTATTTGTGCCTTTCCATGGGTGAGGCATGAGGTTGGGTTCGACACTGCTTCCTTTCCACTCCGCTCGCCACCTCCCCAGCGGTGACCATGTCCTCATCGTAAAGACCAAGCAACTTCCAAGCTCGTTTCACCCTGTAATTATGTGTGTGTGTCAAAGCTCGGAGTGTAAATTCCAAGAAAGCAAGATTGCTTGGTGGCGTTGCCTGCTCCCAAGCACAGTGTCTGACCCAAGGGAGGTGCGAGATAATCATTCGTTGGGTGCATGAATGAATGAATGAGTGAATGAATGAATGGCTGGTAAGGGCATCCCAGGGCTGAGCTGGGGAGTCTGCCTGCTGACTTTGAGGTAACGCCTACCGCCCAGAACTGCATGGGATTCTCTCTTCTAAGCGCCTATTATTTCACGGATACTGCCTTTACTTTAAATAGTTCTGGAATTCTTCTTGAGTAAGTAAGTGGCTCTTAAAAGATGACCCGGGAAATCCCAGAGCCCACCAGAGAGATGATGAGTGTAGTGGCGTTCTCCTGGGCTGAGGACATCTGGTTCGTTACAGCTCACTCTCCACTCTGCAGCCAGGCATCTTAAAAGACGCAAATCCGATTAAGTCACTCCCTAACGGAAAGCCCATCAATGGTTTCCTGGTGCCCCGGTGATAAAGTCCAAACTCCTTGTCCCCTTAGTACCTGTTTGATCTGGCCCTGTCCTCCTGACGCATCAAGGCACCAGATTGTCTCTCGCCTTGGGGACTTCGTGGTGCTGTTTCTTCTACCTGGAACACTCTCCCCCTCTTCCCACTTGTATCTCTACCTTTAAGTTGTCCTTGCCAAGCTGACTTCTCTCTCTTCAGACCTCAGCCTGGAAGCCCTCCCCTCTTTCACCCTGACTCCCAACTGCACAAAGGCCCTCTGCTGACCCCACTTCCTTGTCCATCACCCAGAGCTGACTCACAGGGTATTGTGCAGCTGTAAACTCGTTGAGGGCGGAAACCATCGCAGTCTCCAGAACCTAGCATGGTACCTGGCTCATAATTGGTGGCAGCTTGGGGGAAGGCAGCACTTATTTGGATGGCTGTGTGTGTGTGTGTGTGTGTGTGTGTGTGTGTGTAGAAACTATCCTGTGGTCTGGTGGTACTCCGAACCAATCTTTCCCATCTTCCAAGGCCCAGTCTCCCTTGTGTGATGTCCCTGATCCCCTATGGCTTGGTGATAGTAATAATGTTAATAATTAAGAAGTAGTAGGTACTGATAACATACTCGATGCTGCTTTGTGTGCTCGCGCTCCAAGTGCTAATTCATTCGGTCATATTTCAATCCGATGAGATAGGCCTCAGTATCCCAATTTTGCAGACAAAATTGAGGCACAGAGCGATTTAAAGGAGCATGAGCTTTTGAATCAGGCAGTTCTAGATTTTAATCTAACTTCTACCACTCACCAGCTATGCACAAACTTGGGCAAGAAACTAAAGGTCTCTGAGTCTTCTTTCTTTCCTATATCTGTAAAATGTGGTCACAATAATACTTAACCTATCAGGATGTTGTGGGGATTCATGCAAAGTACTTAGCACATGGTGAGAATATAGTAACACTAGAAGGTGTTATTATATTACAATTAGTTGTTTCATCTTTGGGGGGATAAACATTCAAAAGTTGAGTCACTAAATAGAACTGAATGTTCATAAATTGCTACTAGGGCTTTAAAATAAGGATGCTGTCTAGGGAATATAGTCAATAATATTGTAACAACTATGTATGATGCCAGGTGGATACTAGATTTATGGAAGGATTGCTTGTAAGTTACATAAATGTCTAACCACTATGCTGTACGCCCAAAACTAATATAATATTGGATGTCAACCATAACTGAAAAATAAAATTAAAAAAGACAAGGCTGAAAAAAAATGGGGATGCCTTCTGTTTGACTCTTGCAAGAGCCTCTTCAAATGTAACTGAATATTTTCTGAACACACACTGAACTTCTTGTGCAGTGAGAAGTAGAGGTAGGAACCAGAAGGCTTCCTGGAAATGGCCTGATGGGCAGGGTGAGGCCCAGTTGAGGTTGAAAAGGGGCTCTGCCCTGCCTGTAAGGCAGGAAACTGAACTTACAGAGGCTAGATGTTCATTCAATTAGTTCTTATTGTGTGCCAGGCACAGTGCTGGGCTCTGGGGACAGCTGTGGTCCCCCGGTTGGTGGAGCTGACCCACTGGGGCAAAAACAGGCATCATGACCTTGTTACTTAATTACAATTTTGAAAAATGCTTCAAGAAAGAGTAACTTCGTCCCCTGAGAGCCAACTACAGGGGCTTGGGATCTGGTCCCCTGAGGAAGTAACACTTCCAAGGAGGGCTGAAGGTCAGGAAGACAAGGAGGAGCCTCCCAGGTGGAAGCAAGGTAGGGGAGTTTGAATTGCTGTCGGGGTAACCTGGAATGGGCCAGAGGGCCTGTTGCTTCATGATGGGAGAATGAGGGCTGGAGAAACATGGCAGGGCCCCTTGCTGCCCTGGGGCTCCTCCCCTTTTTCCTCCTTTGGTGAGCCCTACTTTCCCTTTCAGACTCCACCTCCCTGGCATGTGTGCAGGCTTAAGACTTTCTCACTCTGGAAATGTTTCCCCAATTGTCTTGCCCCACTGAGAATAATACTCCCTCCAGCACAGCTAAGCACTCATCTGTTCGTCTGTTCATTCATTCATTTACTCATTCATTCATTCACTCCTTTCTTTTCACATGTAAGCCACGTAAAACTCATACACTACAAAGAGAGAAAAATAAAACTTAAATTACCCAGAGGTAACCACTATCAATACTTTGGATCTAGTCTTCTGGGTTTTGTTAGAAACATATATTGTTACAAAAACAGGATCTGCTGTATGTAAATTGCATTTTATAAAAACTTCAATATGCTGCATTTTGCCATCCTTAAATATCTATAGAATAGCAGTGTTGATGGCCACCTGAGATTCTATACCATGTCAGAAATACTCCACCAAAGGCCTATTATCCATTCTTGTTCAAATATTTAGTGAACACCTGATGCGTACACAACTTTGCTTGGAAATTTAGGCTGACAGCAGGATCAGTCACTATCATCATAGTAACAGTTTTAAATGATGTGCTGCTGAATATTCTTGGGGCTCACTTCTGTCCAAATCTATAATTGTTGACTCAGGAAAAATTCCCAGAAGTGGGATTTCTAGATTAAAGAAGAGAGATACTTTAAGGTCAAATTACCCTCCAGTTAGGTTTTACCAATTTGCACTCAAACCCACTGGTTGTGTTTAGCTTCTCAATAATGTTTATTACTTTCTCTACTTCCTCCTTTCATTCCTAAACCCTCTGCAGGCTCGCTTTTGTCCTTCACTACTCCACCGAAATTGTCCTTGCTAAGGCAACCGATATCATCTAAAATGCCAATTTCAGTAATTATCCACTTTCTGGCCTTATCTTTATTGACTTGTTTGAGCTGTTTAATACCTTGGACCTTACCAACACCCTTTTCTTTCTGAAATATTTCCTTTCTTTGGTCAGGTAAAGCAAGTCCAGTCTTACTAGCCTCATTTTACAACTAGAAACTCAAGGCCCAGAGAGGTACCAAGCCTAGAAGAACAGAGGACCGTTTAGGCTTCATATCCAGGTCTCTCAACACCTGCAGCCATGAGTTTTCGAGTGTGATTTTTTGGAATCCTCGGTGATGTTTGCAAATTCTTCTAGCCTTAAGAGGGCCCCATAAGGAGAATTTTTGTCTGGTCCTGCTTTCTTTCTAGGAAGGAATTTCTATAGCACTTAATTTACAGCACTGTCACTTGTCTAATTGGTCCCGAAGGCCTTGGCTGGAACAGGGTTCTAATGAGGACTCAGCCATGGGGCGGTGCAGAGGGGCCCCTAATTGGGCAGGTTTCCATTCCTGAGAAAGGAGGGATAGGAGGAAAGCAGCCCAGAGGACCTGGCCGGGGGATTCC
>NW_006441061.1:4400945-4401845 GCF_000325575.1 Pteropus alecto | reverse complement strand
CTTTGGGCTTAAGCAGACCTATGCGGGTGTCTTCGACAAATGCAATGTAGGCTTTATTGGGTGACCTGGGACAGTCACTCCTCTGATCAGCACCTTTATACGACATAGAAGAAGAGTTGCTTCTCTATAGCGTTGGTTTGAGGATTTAGATCAACACATAAAGCTCTGGGCTCTTTGTCTGACACACGGTGCACAATCATTAACTGACAGTTAGTTATTCGGGACTTTAATTTCGATTTAACGAGACTTTTTCTGCAGACGACCTCATTCGGGCCTTCCAACTATGCAATCACACTCTGGATCCGCATATAGATGTTTTAAATTACCATTCTACTGGGGCAGAAACAGGATCAGAGGTGGAGCGCTTGGCTTCGAGGTGGCCACCAACCGGAGCCGCGCGGTTCTCGGCTCTGCTGGGAGGACCTGGTTGCCCAGCGAGCCCTGCTCCCGCAGGTCCCGTAAGTCGCCAGCCCCGGGCGGCCGCAGCCTCCTGTCCTCGCCTCTGCGCCCGGCCGCTCAGCGCCATCTTTGAACCTGGCGCGGGTGCCCCACTTCCGCACTTCCTTCCTCCCTCAGAAGTAGCCGCGTATACCCCAAGTGTGCCCCTTCTGGGGATGGTGTATCCCAAACTGGTCATGCTTGTAGCATCTGCTGGAAAGAATAATTTAGCTCTTTTTTCTGGATGAGGAGGAGGCGGAGGCGCTTTGACCAATTCAAAAATGGCGCCCATTACTTCGCCTCCCCAGTCTTCCGCTCTGGAGGCGCGGGGGCGAAGGTCGCGTTGGAGTGCGACGGCGCGAGAGGGCGGAACCGTCTCCATGGCAACCCGCGCGCAGCCCTGGCAGCTCTGCTGGGCGCGAAGCTCGGGTCCTGTGGCGCTGGCGACAGGCGGGGCTGCGA
>NW_006441061.1:4390463-4400930 GCF_000325575.1 Pteropus alecto | reverse complement strand
CCGCTGCAGGACGAGACCCTGGGAGTGACGTCCGTGCCTTCGCAGTGGAGGGGCGTCCAGGGCATCCGCGGGGACACGGTGAGGGCCCGGCTTGGGGCTACGCGGGCGGCAGGGCGAGGGGGCACGCGAGGCCGCTGGACCAGGTTCTGGTGTCCCACCATTTTATACTTTATATTTTAATCCACGGGAACTAACCTTTGGGATATTCTCCTCCCAGTTTCCCAAGTCTTTGAACAACAACTGTTTTGTTTTGTTTTAACGAAACCTCTACAAACTCTGTTTTGAAGGATTTTGTCTGAACTACAGTTTTTTAGGCATTTCAAAGTATCTTCCCTTTTAAAAAGTGACCAGACTACATCCTAAGGACTAGATAAGCCGGTTCTAGTGGTTTAATGGAAAGCACACAAAAGAGGAGCTTCGGGTGAGATGAGGAGCAGGGCTTCTGGGTGCCAGGTCTCCTGGGGTTTCCAGTGCAGACAGAGCACCTGCAGTGTGCCAAGAGCTGTCCTGGCGCTGGGATTCATCCATGAATGAGCTTCTTCCTGGAGCTGACACAGGGCGGTTTTTTGCAGAGGATAAAAAAATAAACAACTTATGTAATAAGTAAATTAGTAGTGTGTTAGAAGGTGAACAGTGCCATGGACAAGAAAAAGAAGGATGAGGAATTAGAAGGATGGGTTGGGGAATGAGAGGGTGAGTTGCAGGGTGGGCCTCATTTGAGGGAGTGACATTTAAGGACTTGGAATGAGTTAAGCCAACTAGAAGGGTCCAGGCCGGGCAAATCCACATGCAAGGGCTGTGGGTTTGGAGCAAATCTGGTGTGTTTGAGGAAGCAGGTGGGGCTGGAGAGGAATGAGGGAAGGGGAGAATGGTCCCAGGTGAGGTCAGAGGGTTAGCAGAGGCAGGTCAAGTAGGGCCTTGCCGGTCATTGTAAGCATGTTGGCTTTTGGTCAGTGAAAATGAGGAGCATTGCAGGGTGCTGCATATTTCTCAGAAGAGAAAACCGAGCTTAGCTTGTCATACAGGTGTCAAACCTGCAGAGACCGGATCATCACCAACACCAGTGAGGTTTCCATGAAGTCATACTCCTGAGGACAGGTTTCTTGCCTTAGGCTAATAGTCTGCAGGTTTCAAGCCAGGATTTGACCTGACTTCAAAGCACTCCCACTTCATGCTGCATAGGAATCGGTCTAGTTAAAAACAAAGGCAGTGGATATTTTGGTTATATCTGTCCATCCTTACTGAAGGTAAATATATAATTAACATTCACTGGCCTTTAAAAAGAATACTTGAAGTAGCTCTTGCTGAAGATTCAGAGTTTAAAAGACTCCAGGCTGGGAACTGCTGGAGTCTTTTTTTTTTTAACAGTGGCTTGTGAATTTTCTTGTAGATAGTTTTAACCTTTAGGATTCTAAGAACTGATTCTAATACTGGAGATGTAAAGGCTTTCATCTGTGAGGGTGGTTCACTTAAATCAGCCTCCTGGCTCATGAAAGAGATTTTTTATTGTAAGAATGTTGCAAGAGTCGGAAGAAAGTGGTAAATTGCTTTTCAAATTAAATGTTTTCTCTTTCTAAATCTATCTATGTCCAAAATTTAGAAAAAATCTGGATAAGCAAAAAAAAAAAAAAATAGAAATAAAAATCACCTCATAATCTCTCGTTCTCCAGCCATGTGGTTTATACTTCTTCCATCTCTGTTTTGTCTGTTTTCTTCACATTTTTAAAAAATGGAATCACACTGTGCATAACACTTTTTCACTTAATACACCCTGAACATCTTTCCATGTTATAAAATTTGTTTTATAACTTTATTTAACCAGTTCCTTTTGATGGGCTCTTAGGCTTTTTCCAATTTTTCTCTTATCAGTAAACCTAGTGATGAGTGTTTAAGGTAAACTTTTATGCAGCTTCATAATTTTTTTGTTAAGTTTTTTTGGAAAAGTTGAATGTTGGTCTTTGCTGGGCCCATGTAGTATAGTGCAATATTGACATGTATGTGGGATGTACATTCCAGGGATGGAATTTTTTTTTTTTTGGTATTAACAGATTTGACCTGACTTGACTTTCCTTGTCATACCCCGATCTGCACAGAAAGACCAGGTCCTGGACTTTGGTTTAAGACCCAGGTGCACAGACTGTTTAGTGGCTTGGCCTTGGACCAATCGTGTGATTTCTTCTACAAATTGCTGATCAAGTTTGAAAGCCCAGTACTGTTCAGGGGGAGGGATTATGAGCCTTAGTGACCAGTCCTGCTGCCCGAGATAGACAGCTTCTAACCATCCCTCCTTGCTCCTCTGCTATTTTGCAAACTTGACTGGAGTGCCCTGGAGACTCTGAAAAATGTGAATATCTGGGTCCTACCTTCAGCTTTTCTGGCTTAATTGGTATGTGGTGTGACCTGGGGATCTGGTTTTATTAAAACTCCCCAAGCCATTCTAATGCATAGCAAAATTTGAGTACCACTGATTTAACCCATTCTTTCCTGCAGAGTTACCTTCTGAAGCCCAATTCTGATCCTATCAGAATGTGGGGTGTATCTTTTCCTTTTTAAAAAATTGTCGTAAGATACATATGATATAAATTTTACCATTTTCAAGTGTGCAATTCATTGGTATCAAATGCATTCATAGCAGGCAACCATCACCACTGTCTAGAACTTCTTCATCCATGGGATGCATTATTGGACACTCAGGAAGCGCTGAATTGAATAATTGTCTTGTGCTCTGTCCTCAGCGACAGGCTTCTGCTGCATCTCTTCTCACTTTGCGTTAAATTGAGCTGCCTACTACTTTCTTTTCCCTCTTCCTGGCCCCGCTACGACGCCTGGTGGGTTCTCTGGCATATGGCACCCCCTGCTGGAAGGTGTTTTTTTTTTAACCTGGGGTCTGGCCTTTTACATTTAAATTTAATTTTCAAGAATTAAATCTGTGGTTCTCAACTTTTTGGAGTTTGTGAGACAGTTTTGATATTAGATTTTTTTCAAGGAACATGAGAAGGGGTTAAAATACGAAGACAACACCAAAATAGTCTGCAATAATTACAATTCAAAGGTGGTGTGACATCATAGTGTCTCCCAGCTTCCAAGAAAACATCGATTGTTGCCCTCTTTACTTGGTTGACTCTCAGCTCCGTGACGTCCTTTGAGTAGCTGTTTGCAGCCCTGACGTACTCAAAGGCAAGTTAAAGTAAACGAGAGGTTGTGGCTTGATGTCGCTTTGGGGTTCAGTTACTCCACATCTTGGAGGTCTCACTGGAGACAATTTAACTGTCCATATTGCATCACAAAACCCACTCAGCTCAACTTTGTAGCCAAGACACTCCCGTGGCACCGCATTTAACTTCATTAGTATCAAAATGTACTTCACTCCGGGTCATATTTGGGTGGTGTCTGCACTCCGGGTTTTCAGTGTGCGGATAAAGAGCCACCGAATTAGGTGGGGAGTCATCTCAGCTTTCGTCAGGCAGGTGTGCAGGACTCTGAAGGGAAAGGAGGTGGAACGGGGTGTTTGGGGGTGAAGGGAACCCGAGGAAAGGGGAAATTCTGGGAAGGAGGAGGTGGGCCCGACTGGAAGTGGCAAGGTCAGTGACCAGCCACTCCCACACGGGCCACGTAGTGTCCTTTGGGTGGGCCCTCCTTCAGCAGCTTTCCTCAGTTGCTAGGAAGGAACCTGCCCCCCAACCCAGGAGAAACACAGGCCCCCACAGTGGGGGAGGCAGAAAGGGGGGTGGATGTGAGCACTGTGCACCTCGCAGGGAGGCTGAGTGGTGATGGGCGCTGGAGTGTGGCCATGCGGAGCACAAATGTGGGGCCAGGCCCACCCACACCTGCAGCATTGGCGTCACCTGGGGGCTTGTTGGCAAAGCAAACTGCCCCACCCCAGACCCACTGAGCCGGAATCTGGGTGTGGGGAAGGAGGGAGGAGGCAGTAATTTGTGTTTTAGCAAGCCTCTGGGTGATTCTGGGGCCGGCTCTTTGAAAAGGTTGGTCTGGAATGGTCTCTGAGGTCCCTTTCTGCCTTGGAGTCAGGTGTGCCCCCAGGCAGGTTGGGAGGATGAAGTGAAGCCTGTGTTCAGAGTTTTCCGTGGTGGTTACTACTCAGGGTAGCAATGGGGGCGGGTCTTCAGCTGCACATCATCCCAGACCTCCACTCTTGTCCTCTGTGTGGTGCTGTATTTCCTCATCCTAAACATCTTAAAGAGGGCCTGGTTCCATAGCGTAGGGGTTAGCATGTCTGCTTTACACGCAGAAGGTCCTGGGTTTGCACCCCAGCAGAGCCACAGTTTATGGTCTACGGTCATGCCACCCTGAACAAGCCCGATGTCTGACCTTGGAAGCTAAGCAGGGTCAGGCCTGGTTAGTACTTGGATGGGAGACCACCTGGGAAGACTGGGTGCTGTAGGCATAAAAAAAAAAAAAAATCTTAAACAGGGGTGTGTCTCACAACTGATATATGTTTTTAATATAGTTTCCCCCTGAAGATTTATCTTTCTCAGTTCTGAATTTCCCTGAGGAAACGTGATGGGCCCAGCCCGGGCTAGTGTCCACTTCTCATCCCATCAGTAGCCCCGGTCCTGGCGTTAGGGCCCAGCGTGTGGCTTAGGTAAAAGGTTTCTGAGCAACGGGCCCTTGCGGGGCGAGAAGATTCTCCGGACGGTATCTCCTCACCTCTCTGGGCCTCAGTTTCCCTCATCAGCAGGATGTAGAAGTCCTGGAATTCTGGGTGCCCGCAGGCTCCCCGGTGCGGAGAGCTGGGCGCCCATGCTGGGCTCTGCTCCCCAAGGCGTGCCGCCTTCCTCCTTCCCTGAAGGCCGCTCGGGCTTCAGACTCGAGAGTGCAGATCATCTTGGTTGGGGAGTTGTCCTGTTTCCCTCGGCCTGGCCTCACGTGATTAAAGCCTGGCCCCGGCTCTGCTGTCTTCCCCTGCAGTGCCTGCCTCCGAGGAGCGGGGCACAGGCTGCATCCCCAGCACCCCTAACACTCTCCTTCCCAGCACTGCTGGGGCCCGAGGAGCAAGGACCCCACTCACCCCTGGATTCTTCCTCTGACTTCTCAGAGGGCTCGTTATGGGAGCCTCACCCTCGCCCCAGCCACATTCTGCCTGGCACGGAAGGCGCCACCCTATGTGGGTGGCCTCGAGCCTCAGGGCCTCATCCTCAGACAGGGAAGGGTCGGGCCAGATACTTGGGGCTTGAACCATAGGAGTCGGCTTAGGTGTCCCGGGGCAAACAGTGGTGGTTTCCTGCTGGTTCACAGGAGACAGCCCTGGGTGCATTGTCCCTGGTTTTATGTGTTTTTGTTTTCTTCACATATTTTCCTTAGTGCTTTGGCATTTGTTGTTGGCCTAAATAAGCAAGCAGCAAAGGAACGTTAATAGAAATACCTGAAAAGTTAAGAGCTTGCCATCTCTGTGGTTGTTTTTGTTTATGGTTGTGATTTTACATTAATTTTTACATTAAGACATTCTCTTAGAAACCTTACTCCGAGTTCATCTGATGTGATTAGTGGCCAGGATTTTAGACTGGGAGAGAACACCAAGACTGAGAGACAGTTTAGTGTCACGGTTGGACTGCCTGGGTTCAAGCGCCATTGTGATCCCCTCTTTGCTGTGTGACTTCGGGTGAATTACGTAACTTCTCTGTGCCTCAGCGCCAACATTAGTAATGCAAAAATCGGATTTACTTTTTGGGTGGTGAGGAGGATGAATAAGATGCTGTGGGTGAAGCTTCGGGGACAGTGCTTGAGTTAGCACTTTGTAACTGGCGTTTATAACCATCATCATGCTTCCAGGAAATTTGAGAGTCACCCAGAGTCTCTTAAAATTTTGCCTCGGCATGAATACTTCTGCCCATCCGTGCATTCCTCAGTGTGCACGCTCCCTCGGCGGCTCCTCCAACCCTGTGGCCTCGAGTCCCATCTCTGGTCAGATGCTTTCCGGAGCCTCATGCCTGTGACCCCTCTGTGGACACCTGAGAGGTGTTCTGTCAAGGCGGTGTTCTCTCCCAGAATTTGCCCTCGCATTCCACTGGTTCTCAAAGCAGGGGCACCTGCCCCCTGTCCCCCGACTCCTCCCCGAGCAGCCAGAGAGGCCTGTCCCGGTTTCTCATCGCAGCCCTGCTTACGGCCGCCCTGTGGAAACCGCAGCTCTGCATCCCGGCTCTCAGACTCCTCACGGCCTGACCTGGCCCGCGTGCCACCCTCTTACTTCCCACACCTGGGCACAGCGTCCTCTGTCCAGTCTCTGAATGTTGGACCTTCTCTGCTAAAAGGTTTTGCTCTGGTCTTTCCCCCCGCCCCGGCCTGGGACCCTCTTTTCTGCAGCTTTCTGCTTGGCCAGCTCCCTGTCCATCACACCTCAGCTCAAACGCCATCTCCCCGAGAGGCCGCCTTCACCACGCCCCCCGCTTCCTCAGCTGCTCCGTTCTCTGCCACACCTCTGCTGCACTTATCGCTGTTGCTGTTCCATGGGGTTGGTTGGTTCGTTGACTCGTCTCCCCCAAGCCCCATGTATGCTCCTCGGGCATCGGACTCTCGCATGTTTTGTTTTCTGCTACGTCCATGGTACCCAGACAGTGCCTGGCAAGTAGATGCTTATAAAACGTGTGTATGTTTGAGTATATACACATGCATACGCACATGCACGCATAGTATAAATGAACTCGTACTACATGCCAAACACCACGCAAAGTGCTGGGGATATAAAGATAGAGCAGACAGTGTTCTGACGCTGGAGGAACTCACAGTTAATGGGAGGCAGACAAGCAAAGAGAGGATTTAGTAGAATGTGGAGGGGAGCGTGGGGACAGGTGCTGAGCGCTCCAGGTCTAATGCGAGCTGCCCCCGAGTGGGCCCAGCCCCCTCCCTGCCTGCTTGCTAACTCTGGCCTGGTGCCCAGCCCTGCCCCGCAAGCCTGAGCAAGGGAACATGGGGTTTGGGGTCTTGTTACTCTGTAGGTACAGGTGCCTGGTGAGAGACACATGAGGCAGCCTCTCGTAGATGACAATAATCTCAGGGATATGGGGCCCTGCATTTGGTAATGATTGCTCATGACTGTAAGGGAGGCTGGCAGCTCCCGCCCTCATCTGATGTCTGTCCCTGTGCCCAGCTAAACAAGGGACAAGGAGTTTGAGACAGATGGCAGGGTGGAGAAAACCATCAGCTGGGGAGTAGCCTGCCTTATACCAACAACCTCATCACGGATCACAGGGGCACCTGGGAAGGTGCCCCACCTGAGGGGGCCGCCTGCCAGGGGAGGGAGAAGCCGGGGGTGGTCTGAGGTTCTAACTCGCCGTGTGCTGGCTGCGAAGGCTACTGTTGGCTCAAAGCTACCGTTGGCTCAAATAATGTCTTTTTGTTGTAACATTGATGCGATGCTGTAGCACCTTACTTTTTTTTTTTTGCAGCTTACCTTTTATAGCAATTGACCTATAATAAAATTGGTTCCCTGATACATTGTTTAAAGTCACTTACTGTACATAACTTAGAGCTGTCAGTATCTTCAAAAAGGGCAGTCCCAAGTCCTCACCTAATAGTGTCACCAAAAGCCCTGGAGCAGGTGCTTACTCGGTCATGTGGCCACCTCTGAATCAATCATTTTGGCTAGAGGAGGGACCCAGTGCTCTGATTGGTCGGCTGGGCGTTGTGTATCCCCCTCAGTGGAGCATAGGAGAGGTGAGGGGTTGTGTCCACCCACACCATGCAAATTGGGTTCCTCCTAAGAAAGGTGGGCTAGTTACACGAGGAAAGGGACAGTCTTTGGGCAGACAGAATGACCAGAGGGCCATTAGCCTGAGGATAAACAGCCATATGGAAGGTGAGTTATGCAGCAGAGGGAGGGTGAGCGCCCTGGGCCGGTGATGCTAGGGGTTAGCTGGCTGGTGACTGCTGGGTTTTGATCTCCTTCTCCAGAAAAGTTGCCAGACGGCCAGCATTGTCACCGCTGAGGCGTCCACCCAGACCCGGAAGCACGCAGATGCTGAGGTGCAGACTGAGGCCCCCGAGCCAGTTCGCGTGCAGCCTGTGTCCCGGCATGACAGCCCCCGGCTTGCAGCCTTTCTTCAGAGAGTGGAGGCCATGGTTATCCGGGAGCTGAACAAGAACTGGCAGAGCCACGCATTCGATGGCTTCGAGGTGAACTGGACCGAGCAGCAGCAGACGGTAGGGACCGGGCTGGCCTGGGATGCCCCCCTCCTCTGCCTCAGGTTGAGCCCCTACCCACCTTCAAGCCTTTCTTTTGCATGGTCCAAATAATCCCAGTAGCAGTCACAGTGGCAGCCCTCACTGAGCTCTTCCTCTTTGCCACGTGCCGAGCTGTATTATAAGAATAACTCATTGGACCTTCTCCGCTGTCCTAGAAGTAGGTACCGTTGTCATCTGCACTTTACAGTTGGGGAAATGGAGACTCAGTTGCAGGAACTCTGCCGGAGCTGCACTGAGTGAGCAGGAGGGGCAGACTTTGAACTCGGGCAGTCTGCCTTTGCCTCTCATTCTCTCCACCGCCTGGCTGTGTCTTCCCAGGCACTGTGCGAGGACGGCTTTCTCCGCGCTGTCTCCTTCACTCCTCAGGGCGACTGTGTGAGTGCTGTTACCTCCATTGTATAGACGATGCTCCAGGAGCCTAAGTGACTTGTCCAAGGTCACACAGCTACATCTGGCCGAGCTGAAATTTGAGCCCTGGTCTGTCTGTTTTCACTGCTGTGTCCTAGTGACTTCAGCATTTCTGAATCTTTCTGCACCCGAGGCACAGGTCAGAGCCATCACCTGTAACTTCAGTTGTCCAGTTGGACAGACAGACCCGGCTTTGAGATCAGGGAGCCTCTGAATGATGCTGTTATATAAAAGCCTCTTGGCTTTTGCTCCATGCTAGTCTGGGTCTCGTTGTCCCCAGCGTGTTGCCCGTGGACAGGCTGCTCACTCAGCACTAAGTGCCCCAGTCTGCAGAGCCTTTTGAGTTCTGGTTCAAATTTGTTTTTTTTATACAATGTTTCCTTCCTTTAGAAACTGAGATGAGTGACATATTCAGAGGTAGTGAGCTCTTCTCTCGCCCCCTCCTCCTGTGCCTGCCCTCTGTCTATTTCCGGTGCTACATGGCTGTCCTGTTCCTACCAAATCATTGGTGCGTATGGGAGAGTCGCTTTGTGTGAGGGAAATGCTGAAAATCGCTCTGAAAAAACAGTTGCCAAGGCCACAGCCAAGTGTGGAGTCACTGTATCTTTTAAGCAGGGCACGAGGAGAAGAATGTAATGAACATTAAAATCTGCTGTTTTCTCTCTCCCTTCCCTTCCCCTCCCCTCTCCCTCCTCCCCTCCCTCTCCCCGTCCTTGCCGATCCATGTTACAGTTAGTTGCATTCAGAGAGGTTAAGCTTTTGTTCTTCATTGTTAAGGTTTTTCCATATTTCATTTCTATGGATTAGTTTGGGCCACATGTGTATTACTTTATCCCCCTTTTAAAAATATTTTTTTGATTACTTTTTTGATTACTTTTTTTTTGATTACTTTTTTTTTTGATTACTTATCTTTTTGAAAATAAGTTTGGTCATCACAGAAATACAGAACATATGACATGCCGACAGTGACGGGGAACACGGGGTCACGGCCTTCAGAGTCTTTCCTGTGCGGGACGGACACCGAGGTTTATGAAGACTGCTGTTGTCCTTAATGACATTTAAAAAAGCCATTTTAAACAAAACTGTACGTTTTGTGACCTGCCCCGCCGGAGCGTTCCGTGTCAGTTCCTGTAAAGGTGTCCAGTCTTTCCAGGAGCTGCGTCGTGTCCCCCTGCACAGACACGCCGTCCTTGATCCGAGTCCCCGCTGGCGGACATCCAGGCAGCAGCTTCACCCGTGGAGTGTGTCCTCCTCCTCCACGGGGCCGGCACCCTGTGAGGCGCCGTGTGGGGTGCGGTCCCCCGACAGCCCCGAAGCTCCGTAGCTGGCCCGGAGCAGGGCTGAGGGCAGCTCTCACGGTTTGCTGTCATGTGACGAACTACAGCGACTCTCGCTGTTTCTTCTCTCGCATCCACTTCTGGTTTATTCCCCCAGAGCGAAATTATCGTTTCGGCCGATGCGGAGCTTTCCTGTCCCTACTTCTGTTGTCAGAGGGTTGGCCTTGACGTTTCACCACTGTCCTTGGTACTGCGGCAGTAGCCCCGGAAAGGCCGACATGTCGCTTTTAATGAAAAACCGTAGAATTTCCAAATTCTATACACGACGTGACAGCGTTGCTGAGCACTTGGGTCGGAGATGAGGGAGACCTGCCCCTGGGCCTCCCTCGGGGGCTTTTGATCTCCTCGCCGTGCCATTTCCTGTCTGGTTTCCCGTACACGTGTTGCTGACCGCTGAGTCGCTGTGACACATCGTGAGGTCTTTTCTGGTCAGAAGCAAAGCCTGTTCTGTGTTGTCAGGTTGCTTCGCAGACTTCACATTTGTCCTTTTAAAATGCCACTTAATGCTTCATTCGTGAACTTT
>NW_006441061.1:4351917-4390411 GCF_000325575.1 Pteropus alecto | reverse complement strand
TGCGTCAGGTTTGTCAAGATCTATTTTCTATGCAGATAAATCCACCCTCTGTGCTGTACTGAGTCTTGGCAAACACCCCCAACCCCCACACCCTGTACTCCCCCAGCGAAGGTATAGAGCAGCCCCATTATCCCCTAATCACCTCCCTTACTTAGTTGTCTCGTTGTAGATGGTAAATTGTCCCCATCATTGCAATTATGGTGTTATGATAAATAACTTAACGTCTGTTCAGGCGTCCCCCCTTATCCGTGGGAAATGATGCCCAAAACCCCAGGTGGTTCCGAGCCCTGTGCCACACACAGGTCCTAGAACAAGGTCCCTTCACTCAGCCGTTTTGTTACGGTGTTGATGAGTTGCTGTGGAACTCAACTTTTGTTTGTATCAATCAGCCTGTGATAAAATTGGTTTCATTATACATCGTTTCGCTTAAAAGTTAGGTGAAGACATCATATATACCATTTTTTCTTATATGCGTTTACCTGTGATGAAATTCAGTTTACAAATTGAGCACAGTAAGAGACTGACAACAACAATATAAAATAGAACAATTGTAACACTATACTGTAATAAAAGTTATGTAAATGTGACATTATTCAGTAAGATAAGGGTGACTTGACCCCAAGCACTGCAATACCGAGGCGGCTACTAAGTGGCTAACGGGCGTGGAGCGTGTATAACGTGGAGACACTGGGCAGAGGGGTCATTCCCGCCCTGGGCAGGACGGGGTGCGACAGCGAGAAACTTCATCACGCTACTCAGAACATCGTGCAATTTAAAACTTACAGATGCTTTATTTCTGGAATTTCTCATTTAATATTGTCAGACGGTGGTGGATTCTGGGCAACTGGAACAGCAGAAAGGGGAACCGCACATAAGGGGGGCGACCGTGGTTTGTTTCTAATTTAAACCTTTATTGAACGTAACATAGAAACATACGCATACGACAAGTTTTCAGGGCTGTGACTTTTCACAAAGTGAAAACGCTTGTGGAATCAGAACCCAGATGAAGAAACCAGCCGAATGTTACCAGATCCCCGAATGATTTCTCGTGCCCCCTCCATTCCCTACCCCTCCGTGTAGCTCTGTTTTAAAATGACAGCTGGGGAGAGAATTCACATCCCATTCAATCCAGTCATGGAAAGTGTACAGTTCAGTGAGTTTAATATTAATTTTCTAGAGTTGTGCAACTATTGTCACAGTCAGTTTTAGAACATTTTTCTCATCCCGAAAAGAAACCCCATCCCCGCTAGCCCTCACTCCCCATTCCAGCCCCAGCCGCTGGCAACTACTGACCTGCTTTCTCTGTCCGTAGACTGGTCTGTTCTGAACATTTTGTACAAACTGAACCACATAAAAGCGGGTCTTCTGTGACTGGCTTCTCCCACTTGGCAGGATGTTGTCGAGGTTCATCATGTCGTAGCATCTAATGGCACTTCAGTCCCTGTGTGGCTGAGTAATACTCCGTCGTGGGGACGTGTCACCTCGGTCTGTCGGCTGATGGACGTTTTGGCTATGATGAATGATGCCGTGAGAGTTCGTGTACAGGTGTTTCTGTAAGCGTGCTGTAAGTTCTCTGGGGTGGACGCCCAGCGGGGCTGCTGGGTGCACAGTGACTTTTTAACATCTCGAGGACCCGCCAGCCTGTTTTCCACAGCGGCCATGTGCCTCTGCGTTCTCGTGAGCAGTGTGCGTGGGACCCCACCATACTACTTTTTATGGATCTCGGATTCTTTCCATCGGATAGTTTCTGTGAGTGGGTCTCTGAGGTCAAGAGGTATGAGCTTTCCACAGGAGGTATGGCCTACTGCACGTCGCTTCCCGGGAGGTTTGTGCTGAGCCTCGTGGAGGACGGCACTGCCAGCCTTCCCGTTCGCTGCCGCCAGCCTGCTGCGGGCTGAGAAAGAAGATGCCAGGGCTTTAAAAACATTTTTTTGTGTGTGCTAAAATACTCAGAACATAAAATTCACCATCTTAACCATTTTTGGGTGTACGGCCCTGTGGCACTGAACATCATTGTGCAGCCATCAGCACCATCCAGCTCCAGAAGCCAAAGCTTCTGAAATCGTGTGTAGAACAGGGTCCAGCTATGACCCGGGGCTGGCTGCGTGTCTCGGTTCAGAAGGCCCTTCCTTCTGGGTTTCCAGAAGCATCCTGTTAGGGAAGGTGTCGGCACACAGGCTCCACATTTTCCTCCGGGGCTGGGCTGTGGACTTGGATAGCTTTCGGGGTCTGGGAAAGCCCAAGCCTGTGTGTGGTTTTTGTTAGGTGGTGTCAAGGCCACCTGCTGTATGGCTTTCAGGCTCAGGGTTGGGGATGGTCTGTCTCTTGGCAGGTGACCTGCCTGCACACCCTGAGCTACCCCCCAGCCCAAGGACAGGGTATGCATGTGACCAGTGTCTCCTGGAACACAACCGGCTCTGTGGTGGCCTGTGCCTATGGCCGGTAAGTGGCAGCAGCGGTGGGTGTGGGGCAGTGGGAGGCCCTTGGACCCCTATCCGAGCCTGTCACCCTGTCTGCACAGTGAAGGCTGGGCCCAGAGCCTGCTTATTCTGGGAGTCTTCCTTCTCAGTGCTGCCTGGGCGATGGGGTGGCAGAGAGAGAGCAGGGGAGGGAGGGCCTGGAGCCCAGGACTCCCAGTGCCCACCGGCCAGCCCTGGGCAGTGAGCTCTGGGCCTGCCTCACCTCCACGAGCTGCTTCCTGATGTGCGAGGGTGCCCCCACCCCACCATTGTATGGACCCACCTTTGGTTCCCGGGGTCCCTTTTGCAGAGAAAGTCATGCCCTTGGGGTGCCATGGAGGAGCCTGTGCCACTTTGATACCTGGTACAGTGTCTGGGTATGATGGGGACACGAGCTGATCTGTTTGGGGGTGGTGGGGGAGAGGTGGGTCAGGTGACAGGAGCAAGGTGGGGATGAAGCCCCTGGCCTAGGAGCAGAGCCAGCCGAGGCATGTCTCTGCAGGCTGGACGATGGAGACTGGAGCACGCTGAAGTCCTTCGTGTGCGCCTGGAACCTGGACCGGCGAGGCCTGAGCCCCCGGCAGCCGTCAGCGGTGGTGGAGGTGCCCAGCGCGGTCATGTGCCTGGCCTTTCACCCCACGCAGCCGTCCCATATTGCAGGTGAGCTCCCAGCCTGCTTCATCTCTGCTCCCCACCCCGCAGAGGGTGGCCAAAGGGGAGCTCTCCACTGGGCCCCCCGCCAGGGCGGGACTCCTGGGAGGCAGAGGCCACAGGGGACTGACCCCTGGGCTCAGTGAGGATGCTGGGTCAGCCTGTGCCAGGTGTGGACCTTAGGGGAAGAGGAGACAGTCCTTAGCTGAGTCTTGAGGGGGTGTGGGCCATGCAGAGGTGCAGCCTGGTCAGGGTGAGAGGCCGGAAGAAGCAGGCACCCTTGGGGAGCTGTCAGTGGTGATAGGAGCTGAGCATTCTGGGAAAGGGGGGTCATGCTGGAGGGGTTGCAGTTGAGCAGGGTCAGTCAGCCTGGCGGCAGGAGGCGCTTCCTAGGGTGGGGCACAGCAGGAGAGTGTGAGACCTGGGGACCTGGACTTTCCCTCCTCAGGATGGTTTTGGGGGAAGTGGCTCTGCATTCTGGATCAGGGGCCGGGAGGGCTGGGTACTTGGCCAGGAAGCCAGGCTGCTGGGCGTGCGTCAGCTCCTGCCCGGGCCTACTTGGTCCTGCAGGTGGGCTGTACAGTGGCGAGGTGCTGGTGTGGGACATGAGCCGTCCTGAGGACCCGTTGCTCTGGCGTACAGGCCTGACAGACGACACACACAGAGACCCTGTGTCCCAGGTCAGAGCAGCGGGCTGTTGGGTGGGTCGGCGGCTCCTTCCCCGAGCTGGGTCTTGCTGTCATGGGCCTGCTGCTTGAGGCAGAGTGGGAGAGAGGGTGCCGCTTGGCACAGCCGTGGAAGAAGGTCACCAGGCAGTTGGCAGTTGGACAGCTGCTTTCTGCATTCTTGGAGCTCCTGGGGCATGAGTCACAACCCTGCCCCTAGCAGGAGCCACCCCCAGGGCCCTGGGCCATTCCCGGACTCCTCCACCCAAGCTGCAGTGAGGGGCTCCCAGCTGTCCTGGCTTTCTGCTGGGACTAGGGGAAGGACTTGGGGCCTTCCACGCCTGCCTCTGGAGGGTGAGGCGGCTCCCAGGCCTCCCCTCTGAATTGTTTTTTCCTGGAAGAGAAAGGGAGGGGTGTGGAGAATGACATCTTGCTGGGAGGTGGGGGGTAGGCTGGGTCAAGCATCCCTCCCTCAACCTTGTCCCCACACTCTGTTGTCCTGTCCCAGGTGGTTTGGCTACCCGAGCCCCGCCACAGCCACCGCTTCCGTGTGCTGAGTGTGGCCACTGACGGGAAGGTGCTGCTCTGGCAGGGGGCCGGGGCAGGCCAGCTGCGGCTCACCGAGGGCTTCGCCCTGGTCGTGCAGCAGCTGCCACGGAACACTAAGCTAAAGAAGGTACGCGGGGGCTGGGGCCGCTGCCCCAGGGGATGGCCCCCAAGGCAGCTCCGGCCTGTGGGACCTCCCCAGCGGGTGAGCCTTGGGAGGCGGGCACGGGCGCCAGCACCACCCGCCGAGCCGGGTCGCGTCCACCCGTGTGCCTGGGCTCCTTTGGGACACTGACCAGATTCCCTTGGCTCTGCCCCGCTGTCCACTTCTCCATAGCCTCACCGGGGCGAGACCGAGGTGGGCGCCACGGCGGTGGCTTTCTCCAGCTTTGACCCCAGCCTTTTCGTTCTGGGCACGGAAGGCGGCTTCCCACTCAAGTGTTCCCTGGCAGCGGAAGAGGCCGCCCTCACGCGGATGCCCAGCTCTGTGTCCCTGCGGGCCCCGGCCCAGTTCACCTTCTCTCCCCATGGCGGCCCCATCTACTCTGTGAGCTGTTCCCCTTTCCACAGGTAGGGAAGGCCCGGCCTGGGGGTCGTCGTCCTCCATCAGCCACAGGGAGAGCGGAGGAGTCCCGCCAGGCCTCACCAGAGAACGCTGAAAGGACCTGCAGCCTGGCCTGGGCCCTCCCCATTTGAGCGCTGGTGTCCAGCTCTCTGGTGGTCGGCCTGGCGGATTGGCCCCTCCCTGCCGAGGCCCCCAGGTTGGTGCTCCAGGGAGGCTTTTCAGGAGCCCGAGTGCCCAGCACTCATCCCCTCGCCTGGCTTTCTGCCCCATGTCCCATCTAGGAATCTCTTCCTAAGCGCGGGAACCGATGGCCACATCCACCTGTACTCCATGCTGCAGGCCCAGCCCCTGACATCCTTGCAGCTGTCGCACAAGTACCTGTTTGCTGTGCGCTGGTCTCCAGTGCGCCCCCTGGTGTTCGCGGCAGCTTCTGGTGAAGGTAGGAAATGGCATGCCAGGCTTGGATCCATTAAGTGCACAGCCCAGGCATTTATGTGGAATTCTCGGTTAGACGTGGACTGCACCTGGGCTGAGGCCGCCTCCCCCGTGTGGGAAGGAGAGTGAACTGGGCGGTATTCTTAGTTTGTGCTGTGGTCCCTCTTATCCTACCGACCTCTCCCCCTGCAGGTGATGTGCAGCTGTTTGATCTCCATAAAAGCTCCCAGAAACCCACGGTTTCAGTCAAGCAAACCCAGGATGAAAGCCCTGTCTACTGTCTTGAATTTAATCGCCAGCAAACTCAGCTCCTGGCCGCTGGCGATGCCAAGGGCACGGTGAAGGTGTGGCAGCTGAGCACCGAGTTCACTGAACAGGGGCCCCGGGAGACAGAGGACTTAGACCAGCTGGCAGCAGAGGTGGCTACCTGAGGACGTCAAAGTCATGGTGGGGCGTGTCACTAAATGCAGAGGCAGGTGGGGTGAGGCTACAGCTGTGCTGTGTATTTCTGATGGAAAAATGAATGAAAAACAAGTCTTGGGGGAGAGGTGTCATTTATTTGTCTATTACATGAAAACGAAATGGTGGGGGTGGTAAAGGACAGGGAAACGAGACAGCTGCCTAGATTTTTCTGAAGCTGGAATGGGGCAGCTGGCTTCAAGACAGGAATCTGGGTCCCCACAGCAACGTGGCGTTTGCAACTGGACCAGAAGCAGTTTATTGAAGCACCATTTTCTACTAAGTCCTATCCCAAGCTAAGCAAATTTAAAGTTACATTGGAAAGTAACACTGTCTGGAATATTTTGAAGAGCACAGAGGAGGTGACATGCAGCAAGGCGACGGCAGGGCAAGCAGCTGGGCCGGGCTAACCAAGGAGCGGGAGGATCAATTCACGAAGAGCGAGCGAGTGAACTCGACATAGTCAAAAGCAGTGGGGAGTTCGCGGCCCTTGCCGTCCACATAGGGCTTCATGTGGGAGACGCAGTAGTCTGCTTGTTCCCGAGTCAGGTTCTGGAAGGGAAAATGGCACCTGTCAGACAAGTCATCACCAGCCACGCTGAGGCAAGGGGGGCAGGGCAGGGCAGGTGGACTTCAAAAACGTTAATGCCCACGCTTCAGGAGGGTCTGTGCCCAGAATCTGGAGCCAGTCCTGTGAGCTGACTGGGACTCTGGCCTGGACTGGGATTCACGGGTCAGGGGGCGGTACAAACCAGGCCTGTTCCCGTGGATGCAGCTGTCCCTAACCTGGGCAGCCTTCGGTTTTACTTTTCAAAGGAACCTCAACCCCCGCCCCGGGCAGAGGGAGCAGAGGCCGGACCTGGTACAGTTCCTCCTTGGTCACGTAGGGCTTGCCCTCGGAGCTCAGGGCCCGGAAGGCGCTCTCGATCTCCTCGCTGGACTTGACATTCTCCGTTTCTCGGCTGATCATGAAAGCCATGTACTCTTGCAGGGAGACGTGCCCGTCCCTGGGGAGGGGCAAGGGCAGTGAGCGGGGGCAGCAGGCATCTCGGGGATGGCCGCTCCCACCACCCGCCGAGGCTCACCGGTTCGGGTCCACAGTGTCCAGAATCGCCTCAAACTCTGGGTCAGGCTCCCCTTCCTCCACCATGGGCAGGTCGTAGCCCAGGGAGCGCAGGCAGGACTTGAACTCCTGGTGGTTCAGGCGGCCAGATTTGTCCTTGTCAAAGTGTCTGCAGCACAAAGCCAAGGACAGCTAAGCACACAAGCCCCGCTGCTGAGCCCCGCCTCCCCGGCCAGGCAGGGTGCAGGTGCACTCACTTAAACATCATGCTGAACTCCTTGAGGGCTTCCTCGGTCACTCCTGTCGTGTTCCTGGAAGAAAGAAGGGATCAGGGGCCGGGCCCGCCACCCCACACAGCGCCCAGCCCACCAGAAGACCTGTGCTGGTTCTTCCCACAGCCCTTGGTGCCGGGCGCAGGTACCTGGCCTGGATCTGCTGCTCCAGGTTGTGCTGCATGCGCATGCCCAGCTGGTCAAGCTGGTCCCACTGCTGGGCCAGACCCACCGTGCTGTGCTCCGTGTACTTGTTGTCCAGGATCAGGGCTTCCTCCATGGCTGCCCCCAGGTCCTCAATCTTCTTCAGCTGACTTCTCATTGCTCGAATCTCCTGGTGCTTGCGCTGCAGGGATGGGGAAGCAAAGATGTGTGGGACGGGCTCTTGCCTGTAACCAGGCCCAAGGGCCTGCTTGATGGCCCTCCGAGCCTGAGACCTGCAGGGCTGTCTGCAAAGGGAAAGGTGGGTTGGGGTGCAGGGCAGACATCGGCAGCCTCAGAAGAGGGAAAGATTTCAGCATGAGCATCACGAACTAGTGGGCAGACTTGCCCAGTGAACCGTATGTGCCAAGGGCCAGAGGAGACTCTTTTTAAGCAAGGCTTCAGGTAGCAACCATCAGAGACAAAGAATTTCTTTAAAATGATGGAGGCCCAGCCTGCTTTAAGCCGAGGGGAAAGAGGTACGCGACTAGCCCAGCCTGCACCCAGCTTTAAAGCAGGTAGACCTGCGGGGGTGGAGAGCTGACGAGTCTTGGCTAGGCTGGGAGCCCGTGGGGAGCTTACTTTGGTAGCTTCGAGCTGGGATTCGAGGGTCCCGGACTCTTCCACCATGCAGGACCTAAACACGGAAGCTCAGTGAGGCAGGAAGGGCCTGCTAGAAATTATCCTTAGACAAAACCATCTACAGTCCTAAGTTTTATTAAGAAAACAAAACTTAGCTACCAGCTCTCTTTTCCTAAGTGGCCCTGGGAGCCAGGCAGGGCGGTGGTATCTTTGCAATTCAGGGCTGGGAAGCTGCTGCTACATGTGGGGTGCCACCTGCCCAAGGCCAACTGGTGGGCCAGGGCTGAGCCCGACTCAGCCTACTCCCTGTTCCCAGGCTGGGTTCCTTTCTCATGTGGCTCCTCAGGCCCAGCCAGGCTGTAACATGGTGACTGACCCATGTTAGGCCCTCAAGGGGTGACTCAGAAAATGATTTTAAAGTGCCCCCATGGGAACAGAGAGAGGCTACAGGCATGACAGTGCACCCCCTCTGCAGCCGCAGAGGAGATGCCCGATACAGCCCTGCCACCTGACACACGGGGAGACCGCAGGGAAGAGGAGAGGCTGACAAGCTGACAGCCGCCCCCCAGAAATCCCTGGAGTCTCCTGCAGGCTCCTAAGGAGGGGAGCCACATCCCAGAGTGAATGACGGCAGTGGCAGCAGAGGCAATCAGATGACCCGCAGACGTGGGAACTGGGCGCTAAGAGATCGTGACCAGGTTTAGGTTTTGAAATGGCTCTAATTCTGCCCAAAGGAGGGGAGTGGCTGTCACTAAGCCCCAGACTGAGGGTCCATGACCTAGAGACACAGTGCCAGAGGTTCCTTCCAGGGCCACGTTCTGAAGAGCAGGGGGTGTCTGGGGAGCCTCCATCTTCCCGACATAACATGGTGCAAGGTCACAGAGAACAACCAGTGAATGAAGACGACAAACGGGTTGGGGTCACGTGCAGGGGCAAGTCACACTGTGCGCGTGTCCTTGGTGGGATTTTGGCCCAGCCACCCTGTAGCCATGTTTGCCCCAACCTACCCTTTTAACACCCAGCGAGCCAGGGTTAGCTCTGAAACCTCCCCAAGTTCAAAGTGTCTAGCAAGGCAAGGCCCCAGGATTTCTCCTACCCCAGCAGACTCACAGTCACGCCAAGTCCCCCAGGGCAAAGCACACCCCCAGGACCTGGGGGCAGGAGGCTAGGTGCTAGTGCAGTGAGAGGGGGACAGACCTCTCCATCCCAAGCGGCCGAGGGTGGTGGGTTAGTCAGAAAGCAGAGCCGCCTGGGAAGTCAGAGTGCATGGGTAAAACCACAGTGAGGTAAGAAAAATGAGAAAAACCTTCCAGACAGATCATCCCCAACTTCATACTGATAGACACGAATGACCCGACGATATGCTATGCTAGTCAAAGAGAAGAAACCAAATGAATACACCAGAGAAAGGGAAGGCGAGAGCATAGAGACAGACAACCCCACAAGGCGCAAGCTGGCAGCGCACAGGCAGGGACCTGTGGAGGGGCAGACGAGGGCCAGGCAGGCAGCCTCGGGGCAGCTCACACTGGGACTGGGCAAGACAGGACAGGGCTGGGGAGGAGCCACACGGTAAGGGGAACATGGCACCTTACGGAGACAAGATCAAGACCAGCAGACAGCCACAGGGGCCCAGGAGGAGAGCAGATGCCACGTGGCTTATGAGCTCAAGTGAGAAACTGATCCCTAAATTCTGACCGATTTTGCCTTCAGCACGTGGGGTCGGATCAGTGTGGCCATATTTCTCCTACTGCCCAATTTACCTATCTGCACAGCCTTAGGAGTGCTAGTCTAAGACACCTGTCGCATCAACCCTGTCCTTGACAGTGGGCCTAGAAGAGAATGCAAAGCTGACCGATCCAGGCAGAAACCAAGGCCTGGAGGAGAGGCCCCTACTGGGACTGGGTGGGACAGCTCCTCGGGCTCCTCCCAAGCCCTGTCTCTCCATGACTCAGAAACACTGGACACTTTTGTCTTCTATTAGGGCAAATGGCACCTGTCCCTGGGAAAATGGGGGTGCTGGGGGAGAGGTCAGTGCACGGCTGGGGACTTACTGCACCAGCCTGAGCCCCTTAAATACTGTCATCCCACTTTATGCCTACGATCTCCTAAGAACTAAATATGGAGGAGCAGAAGAGCACTCCAGTACCACCCTGCGCTGAACCACATGGGGTTCCGGCGGCTCTGGACTGAGCTCTGGCCTCCTGGCCCGGTCACATTCCTTACCCAAGAGCCCTTGGAATCTGAACAGAAAGGTGGAAGTGGCTCTCGTTCCCAGACCACAGGCTGTGGGGACAGTGGGCTGTGGGGCAGGGCACACGCTCCTTACGAGGTGACACGGATGGGGCAGGGGAAGTGCAGCCTGCCCAGGGCAGGAAGGGTCAGGAAGGGCCATCCTGGGATCCTCCGAAAGCCAGGCCACAGGGGCACACAGGGCAGAGGGACAAGCACACGAGACACCACCGCACCACAAGCCCAGAGAAATAAGAAGACAATATTAACCCATCGAGGAGATACGTTCTGTGGCGATGGGATCCGAGTAGCCGCAAGACAAGGTGGTGTCCGGACAGCAGCGATCGGGAGGAGGGGACAGAGGGAGACACAAGGAAGAAAAGAGAAACAAAACCAACAGCATCAGTATGCACACTGTACTCGACCCCTCACTGAGCTGTCACTGAGGCGCCGCTCGGGGCTGACGGGGGCCATGCACGCTCCCACCCAATCCGGGACACCTAGCAACCTGATCTTTGGGAAAAGCACCTTCAGGACACTGTGCCCACTCCGCCTACCCGTCCGCCTCCCATGCTCCTAGCCCTTCCTTCCTCATTCCCAGCATGCCTTCTGCGTTCTGGCAGAGCCCCACTCGCCCTGCAGCTACAGGCCTCGGGGACCAGGGCTAAGCAGGGGGCGGGGCTGGCACCTGGTCTCCTGGATCCACTGGTGGAATGCGTTGGCGTGCTGGGCGAACTCCTGGCGCAGCTTGTCATTCTCCTCCTGCCGGCGCTGCTCCTTCTGCAGCTCCAGCTCCCTTTCCTAAGGACCAAAGGGAGGCAGAGGCCACGTCAGCTCCAGTCCCGACCCCTCCTGCACAGAGAGGCTCAGGATGGAGACTCTCTGCCCTTGGGAATGAAGCAGCTGGCCTTACAATCTGGAAGGAGCAGGACACAGTTTTCTGAAGTGGAACACAACAAGAAAACAGTCGCTCAAGGGGACAGGGAGGACTTGATGTTAACCTGGGCACAGCAAGGAGGGGTCTGGGAGACATTCAGTGAGCTCAGAGTTCTGGCTGCATATGAGCCTTCGGGAACTCTGGCAAGATGTGCTGTGGAAGTGACTGAGACCGGCAGGGGGCGCGCGGCTGGACTGACACCCGGAAGCTTCTGACAAAGGGGCTTCCTCGGCCGAGTCCCATCACCCTCCAGCTGGAAGGTGTTTCTCTGAGCAGAGGTCACAGGCCGACAGCCTGGGCAGAAGTGCAGGGAGCAGTGGGCAGGGCACCTTGATGATCTTCTGCAGGTTCCGCCAGGTCTCCTCCAAGGCCTCCATGGTGAACCAGGTGTAGGGGTTGGAGGCCACGCGGAAGCTCTTGATCTGGCGGTCCAGCTCGGCCAGCTGGTTGAAGTCGGCCTGGGCGGAGCTGAGCGAGGAGCGGAAGGCGTCATGGGCCTCTCGCAGGGCTTTGATCTCCTCCAGGGAGTTGCAGCGCACTGGGTCTGTCAGATCCTCCTCTGCGTTTTCAAACCAGCTGTTGAAGGCAGAAGCCTTTTTGGCAAAGGTCAGGAAGAGGTCCTCTACCTGCAAGCAGAGGAGACCAAGTTAGGACAGGGGCCAGGGCTGGCCGTGCCATCCTGGGGCAGGGAGCGTTTGGGGGCAGGAAAGGTGGGGGGGGGGCCGTTCCTAGGGCATCAGAGTCAAAACGGCAGGTGGTGGGCTTAGCTCCTTTCTCCAGTTCCACTTCCGAAAGCCCCCCGCATTTCTTCCCTTGCTCCCTTTCCCCCTCGGAATGTGTAAACCCAGTCTATCCTGGGTCCTCCTGGATGGCAGCCTCATGCAGGTGAGGGTCTCATTGGCCTCGGTTTAAGCCGACTACACGCCCCCGTGCAGAACACCTCTGTGCCAAGCTGAGGGCAGAGCGTGGCAAATGGAAGATGGGTTTGCCTTCCCTGGGTACTGGGCCAGCTGAGCTTTGCCCGGCCCATCCTTACCTTGCGGAAGTGACTCTGAGCTTCCAGCAGCTTCTTCTTCCGGGTGGCTGAGTTGGCCAGAAGCTGGCTCCACCTCTTCATGAGGGCGGCGTGCCGGGCCTCGATGGCCTTTGACTGAATGTGCTTGGCGGCCAGCAGCTGATCCTTGAGGGCAGTGATGTTGGCAATGCCCTCCTGCTGGAAGGCCTGCAGGCCAGCATCAAAGGTTTCCTGGACAAGGAGCAACAGGCCAATTTGCAGTGACCGCAATGAGACTGGAACTTGCTCTGAGCGCCTCAACCAGACTGTCAGCCCAGAGTGCCCACCTTCTGCCACTCGGGTCACACCTGCCCACTCTTCTGCATCTCCTTCAGACCGCAGATTACTTCCCGTCTCCTGCTTTCAGCCTCAGGCCACGCCCCACCCTGGAACTCCAGGCAGACTGAGGCCAGATGCCCGGAGCGGAAGTCCACAGCGCATCCTGCTGCGCTCAGCCCTGTGAGCGCTCATCGGGCTGTAGCACACAAGCCCAGTCTAGAAGCTCCCTGAGGACCGAAACTGTGCCTTGTTTACCACCGAGTCCCTAGGGCCTACTGTAAAATCGTCAAGTGTCTCAAAGAAAAATGCTGACCATCATTCGCCACAACTGACCTGTTTGGTAAGGAGAGTTTGGACAGAAGAGAGATCGCGGCCATAGTCATCTGTCTTCAAGCTGTTCTCCTTTTCACCTAGAAAACCAAACACGGGATATATATGTCAACGTAGTGAGATAAATTCGAAAGAAAAATGATCTTATTTACATTTAAATTTCAACATTACTAAGAGGAGTCTCTGAACCTATATTAGCTGCCTCCTCTCTGCACCCCAGACCCCATTCTCCATCTGTGCCACACTACTTATGTGACACAGCAACTACCAAGGTCGCATGGGTCTCGAAACCAGTCTAGTTCCTCCTCGACCAAGGCAATTGCACCCTGGACCCAGGCAGCTAGGGGGCAGTGCTGACGCAGTCTGGTGCCCACTGCTGTGCTGTCCACTGCTGCTTTCATCATCCAAGGGCTTTTACTTTGTTAACCCTCGTGCTGGCCCAGTGCTGGGCGCCCCTGAGGGCCTGGCTCCCTGGGTCAGGACACTGGCTCTGGAGGGTTTTCTGAAATGGCTACATTTGATTGGTTTCCTCTCTGTAGAAGAAAACCCGCAGCGTAGAGCGTAGCTGAGCTGGGACTCTGGAGCAGCCCGCCTGGCCCGGGTGGGGAAGCACCCCAGGGCTCAGCGAGCCAGCGCTTACCGATCCAGGATTCCACCACGTCGGCTTTCCAGTTGAACTGGAGGAAGGCCGAGTTCTCGTCGAGCTTCGCCTTCCTCTGCGCCGCGGCCTTCTCCAAGTCAGACACTTTCCCATTCAAGCCCTTCATCTTTGAGGAGATGTTCTCCTCGTGGTGATTGTTCTAGGCCGTGAAAAGAAGCACGTTCCAGTCAGCCTCACGTCCTGCTGCAGTTACCCGATGTGCACCCTCCCCGCCCGGGAAGGCCTCAGTTCCTGGCAGGTGGGCCATGTGCGTGCCCCACGCACCGCCGGGGGGAGAAGGGCGGGTGACACTTCTCAGAGCAAGAGATGGATACTGGCAACTGCACTCAGAGGAACTAACTCTAAAGAACGAACGAGGAATGTGCTGAAATGTTAAGTCACAATGATGTATTCGTCGGCATTATTGATGGCAAAAGACTGGAAAAAAGCCTAATGATCATGTAAATACTATACATCCAAAAAATGGCTACTACTACATACATGTATGCAATAAAAACGATAGTTCAGGAAAATGTGTTGACACTGAGCAGACTGAGAATTATTAAGCCCCACTTTGCTTCAGTCTTGGTTAAATGTGTATTTGAAAACATATTCCACACATCAGCATGAAGTTTCAAGAGAAACTCAGGCAGGAAACAAAGCCTGTTGTTGAGAATAATGCATTGGACTCTTCGTTGGAGGGCTGAAGAGTATTTACAAACCAGTTATGCTGCAGGTTTAAAGAACAGAGAATCTCATCCAGGGGTGTGTCTATGTGACGAGATGTACACAGGCCTCATCTCTATCTGTACGTCGTCTGTGTCTGAAATTAGTTTCACGCTAGTTTATTTGCCTATGAGAGGGCAAGCAAAAAAAGCTCTCGAAAGCTCTCTGGTGAACACGGGTTTTCACCCGATTGTTACTACTATGGAGCAAATCTCCAGTCTCAAGGCCTGAAAGTTGGCTCAACTGCTCTGGTGAGAAATCTTATTCACTTATGTGTTTGTGCCAGATAATTATAGTTGTTACAAGTTGTTTGTCATTCCGTGCTGAATGTCTGTCACTGCACCTAAGTGACTGGTGGTGATTCACTTGTGACCAACGGGGGCACTACATTTTGTCTGGAACTTGAACGTGTGACGTCACTGCTTCTGAAAGAACAGTTAGATTCTCATCTACTTCTGCTCTCTCTCTAAAGGGCTGTTTGGACAAAATAAACCTTGTGATTTTAACATTCATTTCTTCAATGTTCTGTACAGTAGCCAGGTTTTCGATAATTTTATAGGGTGATGTGATCCAATCAGACAAGTATCTATTTCATCTAGTGGGCAGCTGTACGTGTGGAAAGAAAAGGTCTGGAAGGTTAGGTACGAAGACCTCACAGGTGGTCTTGGTGGCAGCCTGATGGGCGAGTTTTAGGATCTGCTGACTTCTATTTCCTGATCGCTCTGAGGGGCTTTATTGTTTGAGAAATACATGGAGAGAGCAGCCGTGGGAGAGTGCCGCTGTCACAGAGGGACTGATGGGGATGCTTCTCTGCTTAATGAGGGCAGAAATAAGAGCCGCCGAGTAACTTTATGGATTGGCTTCTAAAAGGGAGAAACGTCCAACGAATGGAACTGTTCCCCTGCTTTACAGAACATAGGAATGGGACTGCTAATGGTCTCACGCAAACCTGTGGGGACTCTGCCGGGGAAGAGGCTTGAGGGGTTGACGGGGGCACCAGCGGGCAGGCATCTGGCATGGGAACCGGGGCCTTACTCGGGGCCAGGCTCACCTTCTTGACGAGGTCTTGTCCGTTGGTGCAGACGTCATTCACGCGGTCCTTGTGGACGGTGAAGTCCGTCTCAAAAGCTTCGTGTTTCTTCAGTAAGCCCTGCAGTGGGAGCAGCGAGGCCAACACTGAGAGCCTGGCATGAGCCAGGGTGCCAGGGACCGGGGCGGAGGGGAACAAACTGGAAGGGGCCTGCCCCATGGGCATCACAGTCCAGCTGGGGACAGCGATGACAGAGAGGTACAAAATAATGACGAAGAGAGTGAAACTCAGGTGCAGTGCGAGGACACGCCTGTGCTGGGCCCAGGAGGGACGCAGGGGAGGCCTGCCCAAGTCGGGGGTTAAGGTCTCACTCGTCAGTCAGCGTCGCGTCCCCATTTCCCTCTAGGACACAGAATGAACAGAAAGCGAGCTTGAGATAAACGCCGCAGCACGACACACTCGTGCGGAGCTTTACCCTCAGCACGTCTCCTCGGGGACCTTCCCAGCCTTGTCTTCCTCAGGACAACGGACGCACCGGAGACAGTGCCCATCAGGTTGGCTTCCAGGGAATTCAACCACACAGGGGAGGAGGCCGCTCACTGCATCCAAGTTCTACCCGCATCACCCTGACCGGCCCATAGGGTTCCCGGTGTGGCTTGGGGGCCACCCTGACTCTCGGGAATGCACACTCTGCTTCCGCGGCTGGTGGCACGCACTCGAGAACATTCTACCTTCATGTGCAACTCAGGGAATCTCTTCAAACACCCCGTGACCCCGGGCTGCCCTGTGCCTGCTTCTACTATAGAAGGTAGTGAGGACCACACTGTGTCACGTCTGACATTAGGCCTTAAGACCCCTGCAGATTCTGCCTTTGTCTCTCTGAATGCTGCCTTAGAAGCTGGTCTAGGCCTTTCTGGAAGACGAGGGGCTATGTGGAGGGGAAATGAGACGTCCCAGGTGATAGCCGGCATCAGCTGCCAGCCGCACGACTGATGCCATCATGGACCTCAGCCCAGCTGCCCTCTGCCTCAGTGCAGCTGTGTGCGGGAGCCCAAGTGACAGCAGCAATGCACTACGTAGTGTTGCCACGTCCACCAAAAGACGTGGCGAAGTCCTAACCCCTGGCACCTGTGCGTGTGGAAGTGAGGTCTCTCTAGAGGTAATCACGTAAGATGTGGCCATCGGGCTGGGCCCTAATCCACTATGACTGATGTCCTTATCAGAAAAGGGAAACTTGGACAGACACACCCGGAGAGAATGCCATGGACAGACAGACATAGAGGGAAGACAGCCACTGAACACAGAAGTAGAAATTGGAGTGATATGGTCACAAGCCGAGGAAGGCAGGAGAGACAAGGAAGGGTCTGATTCTCTCTGAGAAGTATCGGAGAGCAAGGCCCTGTCGACACCTTCATTTCAGACTTCCAATCTCCAGAACTGTAATAAGACAATAAATTTCTATTGTTTTAAAGCCACCCAGTTTGTGGCACTTAGTTATGGCAGCCACAGCTAACTAACGGCGTACTAATGACCAGTGAAGACGACACTAGTAATACTGCTTGACGATGGGGCTCAGTCATGCCAATTTGTCTACAGAGGGAAAATGTCTCTAGCATGAGGGAAAAATCCAGCGATGAGACCTTGGCTGCTGACTCTGCTCCCCTGGATAGGGCACAGCCACTGAACCAACCAGCAGGAAAATGGCGACCAGCAGGCAGTTGCTGGAGGGGGATCAGGTGGTGTCTTCAGTTTCTCTGACCTGGATAGCAGCCAGAGTGTCCCCATAATCTTCACTGGCCACCAGCGTCATTTTCTCATTGATCCAGGCTTCCTCCTCTTCCACGTTGGCTACAAACTGCTGATATTCCAAGGACTCTTCTAGCCGCTGGCCCCTTATTATAGGAGACAGAGAAGAATCAGCAATGACCTCGTCCAACTTTGACTGAGAGTTAACACGCGCTTAAAACATTAACAGTGAGACAAGCGTCAGATGTAAACGGTTCAGTCGAGCCTTCTGCGTAACACGAAGTAGAGACAGTGTTGGTCAAAGAAGAAATTCTGGAACCACGTGCTGGGTCCAGATTCACGTAACAGAATCAGCTCAGCAGGGGCCTGTGAGAGGTGGCTCTGGAGCAAGCCGACTGTGGCACCTGCACACCTAAGGGTCCTGGAGGTGGCAGGAGGGCCCGAAGCTCCAAGCAAGCCTCCCCACCGTACCCAGGAGCGGGGCCCGAGCTCCTCCCTCTGGCCGCTCACCGAGCCGCCGCCAGCTGCTTCAGCTCTTTCCAGTGCTCCACAAACTGCGCCAGACGCTGCTGGATCTCCTCCTTCCCGATGGTGTTGTCGTCAGACAGCTTCTTTCCAGTGTCCAGGACACCCTGACCGACAAGAATGACAGGTTAACAGCTAGTCCTCGCTTCTAGATGCTTCCAGGAAAAGGCTTCAACATCGCATTCAGAGCTGCTCCTTCCAGGTTTGGAATGAGGCGTCATAAGCGCCGTAGAGACCTCAGGGAAATGAACAAGAGCAAAGGGCTTCGCAGTGCGTGGCACGGGCCACACAAACCCCGCTGCCCGCTCGGCCGGAAGGGCTCTGCTCACCTGAATCGCAGGCTCGTGCGCGGCCAGCTCTGCCTCCAGCCGTTTGTGCTTCTTCCTCAAGTTCTGCACACCTGTTAGGTCTCGGCCATAGTCCTCAGAGCTCACCAGCAGCTTCTTCTCCCTGGATGACACAGGCAGTGTCTCTGCACCTCCAGGCTTTCAGCTGGAGATGTCTGGTCGCAAGAGCTATGAAATTCACGGACCCCAGATGCCTTTCACCCACATCCACCCAGCTCTCCAGGAAAAGTCTTGCCAGTCTTCTGGAAAACAACAGCCTCTATTTCCCAAACGAACAGTGTCCACACATGTCTCTGGGCACCTACTGTGTCTGACTCCGCGGAGGGTCGGGGTACACTGGAGAACAGGGAGGGGCCTGTGCTATCACCCTATCAACCCTGCTTTACCAAATATACACATATTAAACATGGAATTACGGAGATAGCGATGTAACTTAAAAGGCTGTGAGGAACTGAGAGATTTTTCTCTGTAAAATTGCTGTTTACGTGACACATCGACTGGAAAGGGTAGACTGAAACTTGGGGAGGAGTGAGGATTAAAAACAAACTCTCCTTCCTTCAAGAATCTACCTTCCCCAACTGATCAGACTCTCTTCCAGGTCAGATTCCCCGGGGATGTCAGGGCAGGGTCTAGACAAGGTCGAGTGTCACTGTCGGGCATCACCACCAGCTGGAGGCCATCGCTGACCATCATCGTTGCGCACAGGGACGTCAGAAGAAACAGAAGCGTTCCATGGGGAGTGTATGGCACAGTTAGGCCTAGCGTGGCTGCTGAGGCTGTGACCTTCTGCCACACTTCCGTGTCTCACCACTACGGTCCAGAGGTGGGACCTCCTCTCACATGCTTCCTACTGCCATTAAAGGCTCAAGGGGCATCCCAGGGGGCCCAGAGCACGTACTTGATCCAGGACTCCTCGTCATCCATGTCCCGGAAGAACTGGTGCAGGCGATGGGATTCATTCAGCTTGGCTCGCCGGGAGGCCGCCATGCTCTTGATCTTCTGGAAACGACCGTTGATGGTGTCCCGCTTGTCTTTCACTCGGGAGGTGTCGAAGGCACTGCTGGTCATCAGGCTGTCTGCCTGGCCGTTCAGGTCCTTCAGGCGATCCTGGGGCAGGGCACATGGTGCGAGGGGTCAGGAATCCGGGTCTCTGGGAACGCCTGCTTGAAACTAAGGGCGGTGTTCCTCGCTGGCAGGTTGGTTTACGGTTTACTCGCTGTGGAATGCTGACATTCTCAAAGTGTGGTGTGTAGGTCCCTGTGGTTCTAAGCGGTCAGGACTATTTTTGTAATAACACACAGACGTTATATTTTTAGCGTGGTCATTTGCACTGATGGTGCAGAAGCGATGAGGGGTGCGCTGGTGCCTGAGCCCAAGGCCGTGGCAAACCGCACTGAGCAAATTTCCTCAGTGCCCTGCACTTGCAGGAAAAAATGCTATCTCACTCACAAACACGCTTTAAACAGCAGCCAAAGCTGTTAACGTTATTAAATATCCATTTTGAGTACATGCGTGGGAAAATGGGAAGCACAGGCATGCACTTCGGCTGCACGCTGGAGTGCGAGGACTCTCGAGGACAGGCACGTGGTGCGAGCTCAACGAGCTGCTTTTTCATGGGCCACTGCGCGTATGTGAAAGACCAACCAACTGTGGTCATTCACACTTTGGGACCTGACGGACACTGTGTCGAGAATGAAACAGGTGAACCTGTCACTTTAAGAAAAACTGAGTCTGCTGCAAATGATCAAATTCAAAGTTTCATGAAAAAATTGGAATTTTGGAAAATTTCCACCTACTTCTATGAGCCTGACAGCTTTCTAATAAGTAACAATTTTTCTGTTGCAACTGGTTGTGACGTTTACTAATGTGAAGATATAGCAAAACACGTCAACATTTAGAAGATCTACGTAACTCAGTGAACCAGTGTTTCCCAGATGATTTTGCAACATCATGCATGGATAAAAGATCCATTGGAAGTTCAACATGACCAGTGGATTTTAACAGAGAATGGTATAAAAACTGATATGGTTTCAGAGTGCACGTCGCAACTAACCTTTAAGAAACTACCACTTCCTGAGTTTAGTGGAGTATCACACACTCACATTAATGATCTGAGTGAAAACACTACTCCCTTTGTGAGGCTGTACTTTCATCGCAGAGGACACCTCACGACAGAATGAACTCAGAAGCAGCTATGAGAAGCCAGCTGTCTTCCATTAAGCTGGACATTAAAGAAATTTGCAAAAATACAACCAACGCCACTCTATTACTTTTGTTTTTGGAAAAATAGTTATTATTCACAAAATAAATTATTTACGTTAACTTATAATGGTTTTATTATTTTAAATAAGTTAATAAATTTATTTTCTTAATCTTTTATTTTGAAGTAATTATAGACTCATCAGAAGTTGCACAGTATCAAAACCAGGAAGCTGACACTGATACCACCAAGCCACAGACCTCATTCAGATCTCACCATTCTTTACGTGTGTTCGTTTGTGTCTCTGTGAGCGCACTGTGTGGTTCCACGCGATTTCATTGTATGGTAGGTTTATGTAATCACAACCAAAATCGAGACACAGACCTTGTTCTGTTAGCACAAAGGAATTTCCTGGTACCTTTACAGCTGCACGCCCACCCTGTCCCCACCCCCTGACAACTACTAATTTGTTCTCCACCTCTATATTTTGTCATTTTGAGACTGTTAGATAAATGAAGTCGTACAGTATATAACCCTTCGATATCGTTTATAATTTAACTTTTAAAATTCACTTACTTTTAATAATGGTGAATACTGGTAGACAAAGCCCAAATACCAAACTCCTAGGGGCCCCTCGATAACAGTGCAGAGTATAAATGGCCCGAGACCACAATGATTGAGAACCTCAGTGACATTCAGTGACGGACATCAGTCCCCTTCCCCAAGGACCCTGGTCCTCAAGAGGTGATGCACAGCCGTATCCAGACACAGGCCTGGCCACCCCCTCTGCTCACCTCGTGGGCAGATATATCCGCCTCCAGTAGCTGATGTTTTTTCAGCAAGTTGTTCACAGAAGCAAGATCTTTGCCGTAATCCTCAGATGCCAGAAGGGCTTCCACCTGGCAGCGAGACGCAAAAAGGAAAGATCACGTATGGTGCCCATGCGGCGTTCCGGACAATCCAGGATGCCCAGCTGTTATTCTGGGTGTCTGCATGGGGAGCGGCGAACTTCTCAATCACAAGTTACTGTTATGCCTGCTCGGCCTGGATCGGCTCCACGGCTTAAAAGGACTTTCTGTCCATTTCTGTCAATCAAACTCTCCCTTTCTGTCAATCAAACAGACTCAAGCGCCTATGAATTTAACTTCCACAGCTAAAGGCAGGGTCACTGAACCTTCGCAGTGGTATGATGGCAAAACGCACAGCGATACCACTTCAAGGAAACTGCCCTAGGGAGAGATTCAGCAGCATGGGCAAAGGTTAACATACGAGGTGTTCACTGCAGCACAATGTATATCACCAAAGAGCTGGAATCCCTGAATATGCGACAACACGGGAACAGTTAAATGACGGTACAACTCTAATACGGATTTAGGAAGTTATTCAAATGGTCAGGAAGAATTTCTAGTGACTTAGGATAACACATTCAATAGGTACTAATGATAATTACATCGTGAGCCCAACTACATATAAGAATACAACTCTACAAATGTTCACGGAAATACGTACAGAGTGGTGATCTCTGAAACTTTTCTATTTCTTATACTTTCTGTACTCTCCAACTTTTCTACTGAGGACGTGTGGCTGACTGTGACTTCCTATCTGGGCCGACTCGGTCGAGCCGCCTGCCACCTGGACCCCATGATCTCCTATTTGCGCTCCCTATAGAGATGAGTCTCACACCAAGATGAGCTCTCTCTCCTCTCCACATTCCTGCCTTCCACTCATGAATCTCACACAGCACACGACTCCCATTTGATTATGAAGATGTCTGCTAAAGGGGGCACCGAGAGAGCCCTGACTTGTCCTGAATTTTTCGCTTGCTGACCGATCTACTATCCCAAAACACCGGACGTCCTCTGGGGACAGGAAGGGAGAACCTCTCGGCGTTACCTCAGAGAGCCAGAAGTCGAAGTCCTTGATCCCCGTGTTGAAGTTCTGCTGCTTATTGGCTTCTTTCAGTTTCTGGCTCTTTTCAGCGGACTTTTGCACCAGGAATTGCCACTGGTCGGCCAAGGCAGCCAGCCGGGCCTAGGGACGAGAAGAAGCCATCAGAAATGGTAACGTCCATGGAGAGCCCGCTGGGCTTAAGCCGAGCTGACACAGTCACGAGAAGAGAACGGACAACGCTCAGAGGAGCCATTCCCACCCGCGTCCCCGTCTGTGGTGTAGCCCAAAGTCGCCTATTAAGGCTGTGCTTTAAAGCCATCATCGAGTTGGCTGTAACGCGCTGACAAGTCGAACCAGCCCCTCTCCTCCCTGGGGCGGCGGGGGCCCTACCTTGACGGCATCCTCGCTGCCGGCACAGGCCCCACGTTCAATCAGGGAGTTGCCGGTGTCAATGACGCCGCGGATCCGGTCAGCGTTGGCGTGTAGCTCTGCTTCGAAGGCCTGGTGCTTCTGGTGCTTGCTCTAAAAATACCAAAAAAACCCCTTTCAAAACCAGGTCCTACGCGTTCCACCTTCTCAGGGGGAAGGGAGAAGATGGTAGGAAGGAAGGGCGTGGTAGCAAACGTACAGATCTGGGGGCAGTGCTAACATTTTTTGGAGAAGGCAATCACAGAATTTGTGACTATTTTCGGGGTCAGTCTGTTGAAAGTGCAGCGGAGGGGCTGGGCCAAGAGAAAGGAAACGCTCCAGCTCGGGAGTAGGTCAATGAGTCAATTCTTAAATCAGCTGGACTAGCTATTTGGGAGTAAAGTCCCAGAATTACGTATCTTCTAACATTATGCAGAAGATGGCAATGGCCAACTGCAGTTTTGAATCTACCTGTACATAAATTTCATCCTCAGCTTTCTCCTTAGTGGACGGAAGCTCTAATAATAACACACACACGATCCCTCAACATCTAAGGCAGCGATCACTACAAAGTGATGGAACTGACGGTCAGCCTGACCCCCCGTGACACAGGAGACGTCCACGGGTGCTGCGGACCTTGGCTTGACCGACTTCTCACGTGGTCGCTGTCATTATCAATACTCTTGGATGTTGTCAAAATCCAAGCTTGACTCTAGGTGGGAATTTCTTTTTACTTTACTAGGAACTAGAGGGCTGGAGGAGCGATGGACTCAGGAATCTGGGCCTGACAAGGAGGGTTTTTAAAATACACGAAGAAACAGGAGATGCGGAACACAAGACGCAAGTGCGAGGATGTAGCTATGGCGTAATTCTGGGTGAGAAATGCAGGATCTCGAGAGAGTGTTATTTGGGGGAAAAAAAGAACTAAAAGAAAAAAAGCAGTATAGCTGCGAAAGGATTCTGCATCGAATGTTTCATTTCAGGGGCAGCAACTGTCAAAGGATGGAGCCACCTGGCTGGCTGACTGTAGCACTAACACAAAGTGTCTTGGAAGTGTACCCCGGCGCCTGCACCCCAGAACAAGAACAGAGAGGGTCTCGGACACCCAGTAATCCTGACAAAGCCCAATTTCCCCTCTTCTTCTGTTTCCTGTTCTGATCACTCTTAGGTTCGAATCCCACCTGTTCTAGTTCATTTCTTCCATTCACTTAAGTAACTTCTGAGCTACATTTTGACAGACAACTCCCTTTCACTACCCCTTGAGTGACGTCCACGTGTATTTTAGCCCCTCACCCAGTTTCCTCTTAGATTTGGGAGATCGTGTGCCTCTCCGTGATCCCCAGCTGCCCGCTTCCTGTGGCCAGTGTGACGCTCTCACACCTTGCTAGATTCCTTGCCCTAGGGCCACGAGCCCACGTCTACACAGAAAAGGCTGATTATTTCATTTTTTAAAAGCACCTCTGGAAAGAAAGCAGTCAACTACTGCCCCCCAAATCAAACATTGTACAGAACTTGCCTAAGTGATAAACCAAGAAGGGAAAGGGGAACGAAGGCTTGCAGGCTAATGACAACAGAGAAAGCCACATCCCACAGGGACACTTGAACGGGGTGTGATGGATGATTAGAAATGACGAGTATGGATGAAGAAACACCAGCAGACTATGTGTGACCACGACAATGAGAATCTATACAGAACAACACAAATACTGCAGCTCGTTTAACTGAAATTTTTAAAAAACAAAAAACTTACCAGCAGCTTGGAAAGCTACAAAAACAGATTAAAACAACAAGAGTTCAGTACACTGACGTGAATACACAAATTGGCTATTAAACAAACTCATTTTGCTGCCATACTTCCCCTGGGAAGCTCAGCGTTTGGGGACAGCAAATAGAAGGGGACCCTAGAGACTTTTTACGGCAGACGTGGTATCGATAGAGACAAAGCAGCTTTGAAGTGGCTGACAATGTGCAAGGACCTTTCACCAGCTTGGCTCACGAGAATAATTCCCACTGGCTTGACCATGAGCGCACAGGTGTATAAGTGTACCCCCCTTCTAGAGATGTCGCCTTTAACGCCATCTACTCAAAGACACAGGCTACTGTGGAGATAACGGCCACCCCGCTCGGCTCACCTGGATGTTGGTGGGATCCTTATATGACTCATCGCTCGCGGTCTGTAATTTTTCGCTGATCCAAGCCTCAATCTCATCCACGTCCCGGCTGAACTGCTGCAGGGTTTGCGATTCTCCCAGCTTTGACCTCTTCTCAATCATCTGGGCTTTTAGACGTCGCCATCTGAGCAAGTGAAACCGAGACTAGACGTGAACGTCCTTCAAACAAGACCGGCCGCGGCTCTCACACAGGCGTGGTGGGAGGTGTCCGCACCGTGGAACACCCACCTGTCCAAAACCTCATTGCGCCGGCTAGCAATGTCGCCTTTGGCATAGTGGCCGGCGGCGATGAGTTGGTCGGCAAAGGACTGCAGAGCAGCAATCTTTTCCTCCTGGGGGCAAACAGAGGCGTGAGGTCAAGGTGGGCCAGGTGGCTCTGCCCCGCCTGGACTGCAGGTCTTGAGGAGAGAACGGTTATTTTGGGTGACTGAGAACTAGCTGGTGGCAGGATCAGAATACACTGACACTTTAGAAGCAGAAGTGTAAAAAGCCAGAAGAAAGCTTGATTTCAATCATTATTAGAGTAGAGTTTAACTCAAGAAGACTCCAGGTCACACTGGGGTGGGGGGTGCGGGCAGTGGTGAGAACACCAGTAAATGTCACATTCAAAATTAGGCTTACTTAATAGGAAAAGGTTGTCAGATTTTCAATGAGGTGGGTTATAAACCATAGTTACACGTCTTTCTGATTTGGTTACATTCGTACATTACCTTACCTAACTATAACTTCGTGTTTGTTTGCGTTCCAGTATTTTTTCCCCCTGACATCCCCCTTATTAAAACCTCAAAAACATCAGGATTCTTATGTAAAGTTTCAAAACTTACTTATGTAACTACCTTTTTTCCTAGACAGTGCAAGTATTCCTTGGCGATGTAACGGTCACTACGTTGCTTCTTTTGTGTAGTCAAAATCAAGTATTATAACTTAGGAGCGCTGCCAAAGCTCTCTAGCTGAATTAATGAAGTCGGTAACTAATTTTTACTCTAGTCATCAAGAGAGAAAAGGAGAACACGCTGACAGAGAACATCGGGGAAAATCCAGGTTTGGACTCTCAGGTACAAAGTCCTCACCTGGACGTTAATGGCTTTGTCGAAGTCCTCGTGTTTTTTGATCAGGGCCTCCACACTGTCCAGCGAATCCCCTTTGTCTTCGGTATTCAGGAAGGCCTCCCGGGCAGCCATCCAGTTCTCCGCCTGCTCGCAGTCCCGATGAAACAGCTGAAGGAGGGGCGAGACAGGTGAGAAGATAGAACCTTTGACACAAAACACCTGGTCAGAAGCCCTCTGGCCCACGGGAAGCACCTCTCTGGAACAGATACCTGCAGTTCAAGGCACTGATCCAGCATCATCCTGCGCTGCACCCAGGCCTTCTCCAAGTCTGTACGCTCCTGATCCAGAATGTCTAGTTTCTCCTTGATCTCTGGGCTGGCATAGTGCCCATGAGCCAACAGCTGCTGCCCAAACTGCTCAAATGCCTGGAAAGTGCCAGCCCTGGCATCAATTTCTGTCCGGTGTTCCTGCCAAGAGGAGGGAAGGGATTAGATAACTGGCGAAGATGCCCACTCTGATGTCAACCACCAACCCACAACAAAAGGAGTGTGCTTGTGCGTGTGCGTGTGCGTGTGTGTGTGGGGCGGGTAACGCTCTTCGCGGCCCACTGCAGCAACCAAGTTTCTGACCTACCTGGTGTCGTTCCAGCAAAGCTTCGGCTCCAGTGACATCCCTGGCCAGCTCGTCTGAGGACACCAACCCACGTATTCCGTTGATCCAAGACATGAGGTCCCTGGAAACCAGAGCCACAGAGGAACAGCTATTACGCTACCTGGCAAGTGAGCTCTCTGCCCAGGAAAAGAGGGAACCGCATAGTTCTTGTCTCAGAAGGTTATTTGTGGTTAATCTAGTCAATCTAATGAACAGGGCTGAATCTCTGGGCAAATTATTTCAAAGAGTCTTGTTCATCTTATCAATATATTAAAGAAAAAAAAATTCTTCAGAAGAAAAAACGGGTTTATAACTAAAATCTTCCTGCCCTATAAAATAAATAACAGATTCTAACAAAGACAACAGCTGTGGTTAAATGTTTTACAACTGCAAATGAACACACCTTTCTTTTAGGATTAAGCCATAAGAGCCCATGTCTTAGGCCTATGCATGCATTTAATTCAGCTTCTTACAGGTGTCCACATGCAAGGGCACAAAAATCAATGTATAAGGCCACGTATCATATGCTGCCTTTTATATAACACACTGAGAACAGGCAAACCCATAAAGGCACAAAGCAGAATTGATGGGGTATTCTCCTAGGGTGAGGACAAGTTTCAAAACTAGAGGGGTGGTCGTACAACACTGTGAATACACTAAATGTAAATGAACTACACACTTTAAGATGACTGTCTGTTACGTGACCTTCCCCTCAAAATAAGAAAACAAACACAACTGGGTCCTCCTACCAGAGGCCTGTGAAGGCCAAGAGCACCACCTGGCTGTTCTCACAACAGCAGAGGACGCGCCCCAGATCACTCACACACACACACACACACACACACACTCATGCACAGGTGTGCGAGAAAATGGTGTTAGCACTAAAGTATATAAAAGAAATGTCTGTCCTCAAGAGGTGCTATTAAACAAGCTACAAATCACCCATTCAGTGGAACACCATGCAGACTTTAAAAGACTGGTCCCGAGATCATGGGACATTCTACAAGGCAATGGGCCTGAACTCTTCAAAAATGTCAGCGTGACGATGCAGAGGGCGGAGGGATCCTGTTCTGGATTAATACCAGACTACGAAATTGTCGACTGGATCCTGGACCAAAAAGTAAGCCCTGACTACAAAACACACACTGGCGACAACTGGATAAAACCGATTATGAACTAGCATTAAATACTGATGCGCCGCCGTCAAACTTCTGGGCTGGGATCATGGAAATGCAGTCACGCAGCAGAAAGCCCTTGCCCATAGCTGCGTGCTGGAGGATTTGGGGTACAGTGCGATGTATCTGCAACCTGCTTTCATGTTGTGGAAAATCAAAAGTATAGACAGAGAGAAAACAAAGGTGACAAAAAGTTAGGGACTTTGGATGAAGGGCATCATAGGTGTTCATTTTTATTCTTTCCATTTCTCTGTAGCCCTGAAGTTTCTCTAAAGGAAAAAAAAAATGTTCGTGGAAATGACTAAGGTACATCTATTTTAAGTAAAAAATATGTCTAAGAAAAAACATACTGTGTGGCAGGCGGAGGGGGAGATGTGTGTGCACATACGCGCGCCTGTGTGGATGCGAACTCGGGTAAGGAGCAGACATACTTGTGCCTTTTTGGCATTCGGCAGTCTGACTGTTTCGCATTTGGCATAAATTACCCTCCCAGGGAGAAGGACCACTAGACGGTCCTCCGCGTGAGCGAGGGCCTCTCACCGGAAGTCGCTGAGGAAGCGCTGCAGGTCGTGCGAGTCGCCCAGCTTGGCTTTGCGCTGGTCTGCACGCTTCCCCAGGCTGCTCCACGCCTGGTTTAACTCCGTGCACTTCTCTTGGAGGTCCTCCGCCGACTCGGGGTGAGACTGGATCAGGCGCTCAGCTGTTTCCCCGAGGGAATTTACCTGGGTCGGGGAGGGGAGTGGTAAATAAGCAAGAAATAAGGGGGCTCTGCTCTGTACAACGTAAGACCTGGCTCTGCCTTCGGCACAACTGCAGGAAGCCAACTCTGCAGCCTCTCACCTTGTCGCCGAGAGCCGCGAGGTCTCTCTCAAAACCCTCGTGTTTGCGCTGCAGGGCTTGGACACTGGCCAGGTCGTGACCGTAATTGTCTGTGTTTAGAGCCTGATTCTTCTCTTCGATCCACTCTTTGGTTTCATCAGCATCTCTACAGGCGAGACAGACATTCAAGTCAAAAAATGCTGAGTGTAGCTGCCTTGATTACAGGACAAACAGGAACGTTTTCTTTGGCTGGTGTGTGTACATTTTTCAGTGGTTACCACCCATAGCTCTAAATAGCCAAAGATACACATTCGCTCACTTAGGAGTATTTACTGAGCATCCGCCCTCTGTCAGGCACGGTCCCAGATGCCAAAGCACAGCTATCAATGAGCCCAGCTGTCACTCTGAGAGCTTAGCGAGCAAGTGTGAGGACTGAGGGGGCAAGCCCAGCAGTCGTAGAGTCTCCCTGTCCCAGCCCTGCGCTGGCCCTCACCTGTGGAACCTCTGCACCTCATGGGCGCTGCCCAGGAGCTGGCTCCGCTCCTCGGCCAGCTGCTGCAGGGACCGCCAACGCTCATTCAGCTCCTGCAGGACGACAGTAGAGCGTCAGGCCCACGCCAGACACTGCGAGAAGGGCCAAAGCACTGGTGCTTTAACTTGAAAGGAAAGACTGGGACACAAATCATTTCCTCTTCCCAACCTTCCTATTTGAACACATCAGTGCACAACTACAGCAAAATTTCAGAAAGTCAGAACCTTGCCAAAGCTAGCCGAATCTGACGGCGTGAACGTTCCCAACACCTGACCTGGAATCACCTTCGATACAGCTGACTCCACCTCACTCTCAGCTCCTAGCCTACCGCCTGCCGTGTAGCAACTACTTCGCAAATAACTGCCAGGTGGATAAATCCCAGAGTCTACTGCCTCCAAAGACCGAGCCTGCTGCATCACCCGGCCCCAGCAGGCCTGAGAATACAGGAGTGCCAGGGCAAGAGACAAACCACCCTGGGGTCCAGAAAAAGAGACTGAACCTCTCTTGACAGGAGGCAAGAGAGGCAGCCACTGCCTTCTGGACAATATGCTCCTTGCAGCTCCCGGATCTCCTGGGACCTAAGGGAAGGCTAACTCTGTGAAGACCTGAAGAGTTCGTGGCTGGGCAAGCCAACCTCGGTGCACAAAGAGAGTTAATACTGGCTCAGGACACCCTCGGACCCAGGAGGGTGACATGTGCGACAGCTTACACAACTTATCAGGACAAGATTTCCACGAAGACAGGAGAAGGAAACTGGTGAAGGAGGCAGAGGGACTGGTCGTGGTTTCTTACCTTGATGGAATTAAAGGTGGCCACGGTGTGAACCATCAGGCGAGCAGACTATGTGGGGGAGGAAAGCAGAAGAGCAAAAGTAATCAAGCGTCTGCCAATTAAAGGACAAAAATCTGAGATGCAAGTGCCATTTAGTTCCCGATCGTCAACCAAAATTAACTTAAAAGGATACTGTCAGAAATCTGAGCAGCAGCATTGACAAAAGTATCAACCACCAGAGAGTCATGGAAACACCCAAGTGCACAATTAGATGACACTCAATGATTAATTTTCCTTGATGAGGAGTGAAAATAGTGAAAAACGCCATTAAAACAGCTGGTTGGACAGAAAAACAGCTCAAAGGCTCACGGTTAGTGTCTTTTTCTTATCCATACTACAGAACAGTCCAGAAAACATAATTTAACAAATGCTAGCAGCTAAGACTGTTTAACAGGCAAGCAGACCAATAATTTTATTTCTAATTATGGTTATCGGGCTGCTGTTGTTTTTAAGTATCTCCTTGAACTAAAGGCAACAGCCTTACCAGATTAAAAAAACCGTAAACCAACGAATTAGCTTTCTTCCCATCAACATAGTTACTTCTTTTAAAAATGAAATGTCTCTTGGGATCTCAGAGCCCACTTCATTTCACCTGAAACTCCATTTGGCACGCACTGTGATGCCCACGATCTTCAGGGCATGCAAAAAAAAAAAGGGGGGGCCAAGCTGGGACGCAGAGAGGCTCATCAGATGTTCCTATGATACACACAGGTGACATTTTCGACCACCGTGGGTGTGCACAGGATTCAGGAGGTAGACACCCACTGTCTCTAATCCATTTTAGAAATAGGTCTTGGTGTTTATAAAGCCATTTCTGAAAGAATTTACATTTCTGAAAGAAAACCTGTCACCAGAAAAACTGCCAGGTCAGACAGGTAAGGCTGTTGCCCATTCACGTCACCAATGATCACATTTTGCTATATAAGAAAAATTAACATTGAGAAAAGGGGAGAAAGCGAAATTAAAGCCTATTTAATAAGAAAAGTCAGAGCCTGGAGGGGTAGGAGGCAGGAAAAACAGACCCTTCACCTCAGCCCTCAGACAAGGAGACCGCGGCGGGGAGACGCACCCCCCTCGCAGGGCTGGTGGCGGGAGGCTTTTTTGTTTCTAGGTTTTCATGCGTTCTTCCCATCTTAGGAAAAGTGCCCTTTTAAAGTAGAAACCTGCTCTCACTTGCCTGCCGATAACTCAAACAACGTGCTCCTGAAGCGCTGGGTCAGGAGGAAAGAGGCTAAGCATCTAGGACGTGGGCAGCTAGCTGCAGAATCCTGGCTAGAAACACCGCATACAAAAAAACCTCTCTCCTGTGTTCCTGGTCAAGCTCCAGCCCAGCCTCGCCTGGAACGACGGCCATTCTAGCTGGTAAACACCTCGACACCTCTTATTCCTCCCTTTTCACCTTCTCATCTCCCTCGGGATTCAGTGTCTTCTGGGCAGCCTTTCGTGGGCCACAGAGAAAGTGGTCAGGCAGACTACGAATGACTCTTTCCTCCCCTTTTCATTCTCGGTCCTTTTCTTGTTCACGTCATGTCCTTTTGGGCTGCAAACCTACGAGTGGACCACGCCCGACGACGCAGTGCCACCTCTGCGGAGTCCATTCTGGCAGCAACGTGGGGAATAAATGCCATCTAAGTGGACTCGTCCCCGAGCATCTGCGTCGGAACATTTTAGCTCTGTCATCAACACGTTTTAGCTCTGTCATCAACACGTTTTAAGAGAGAACAGATTCAAAAAATGCAGGGTCAGAGAGAAACCAGCCCAAACGAGTCCAGAAATGACCAAAGGTTCAAAACAAGCCTGAATGCTCAGGAGCAGGCACGCCGGAAAAGGACATAAAATACTTTTGTTCCCGTACCACCTTTGGGAACAATTACATGCAAAGGAGTTCTTACCTTCCAGGGGGAGGCTGTCTTGGAATCGGTGTCATCCTAGTCAAAGGAGGAAGAGTTTAGGCAGCCATGCAATTGACACAAACAACACCCCACCCTTCCTTCTAATGAACCCAAACAGCACTTAGAGGTTACCATTGTGTGAGAGCAAGCTGCAAAGCTGCTTGAGGAAAATGAAGCAAACAAATAGGAGAGAAAAATTCTGTTCATGCCGAAAAAATGAGAAAATGTGAAAACGACCAACTCATTTTCATATGATTCTTTGAAAAGAGGTAATAAATAAACCAAAAAGATTAAACGCTTTTTTAGAAAACCGAAGAGAGAAAAACTTCACTGGTCTCTAGTCTACGGCCATGCCACCCTGCACAAGCCCGATCCCGTCTGATCTCGGAAGCTCAGCAGGGTCGGGCCTGGTTAGTACTTAGATGGGAGACCACCTAGGAAGACCAGGTGCTGTAGGTGTAAAAAATTAAAAAATAAGGGATTATAAACTGACAAGGTCTTTACAATCTGTAAGGTCAACCAAAGGTTGCCTCGCCTAAAAAAAAACCAAAAAAACAACTACACTGGTCTCTTGGAGAATGGCAAATAGAAATCAATGTACCAATTTGCAAGGTGAAGAGATGACGGTATACCAAAAATGATGAAAGTAAGAAGAAATACAAATTAGCAGTTGCAAATAGTCATGGCTGTAGAGTACGGCATAGAGGATGTAGTGAATGTTACTGTAACTGTGTGGGTGGTGCCAGATGGGCGCTAGAGTGACTGGGAACATCATCTCGTAAATTATATAAACGTCTAGCCATTGCACTGTACACCTGAGACTAAAATAAAAAAAGTAACCAACGTCTGCTATTTCTTTCCCAGATTTTTACACACAAAGGGCAGGCCTGAGGTTCAGGAACAGAAATCCTTAAGAGGCTCTTGACTTTATATTCTTCCTAAAGTCTATGCCGTCTCACGTTCGAGCTCCACGTGAAGGACCTGGGACTTACCCTTGGCATCATGCCATACACCTCCTACAAAGAAAAAGAGAAATCGGCGTTAATATTAGAGGAAACACACAGCTCTCAGTAACACTCGCTACTGTCAACCTGGAGACACAGGATGGTTAAAAAATGACGGACAGCCCACCTGGAGATACCAGTAAAGCCTTTTGTTTAAGGAATGAATGAGTTTATTATCAGTTAAAAGCTACAGAAACATGAAACAACTTTCACAATATTTAACGGGTATAAAAAGAAGACAGGAGGTGTTCTCCTTGCTCTGTGAAGGTGAGAGAGACTAGTGCACGGAAGAGAAACACGGAGGACCTGACCTACACCCTGGGCTATGAAAAACACAGGAAGGAACCAAGCTGCTTCCTCATGGCAACAGAGCCTCAACGCAAGATCCTGATACCTACCTGCTGCTGGACTGCCTGCACCTCCTCTGCCATGAGACCTTCAGACTCCAGGTCTTCAGCCACCTTGTTGATGTCTTTCAGCCGTGACTCATTGGCCTTCAGATCCTTTAAAGCAAAAGCCATAACTAAGACTCACAAGAGCAAGTTGAAGAAGGAAGGTGACAGATCTTCATGAGCTACAGTTTGTGCCTATAAATTTCTGTTCAATAGGTATCCTATGAATCGGTTATTCTATTTCTCGACAGTGACGTAAATCAGGAAATCCTGATTTAAGAATACAATTGGGTATTGGAAATAGTCGGTCTCAATTTTACTTAATAAACTGTAGTTAACGAATCATCATTTTGGTTGAATGGAGAGTTTTAAAGAGTCTTTCTTGGGAACGAAGACACGATGACTAGAATGCGATGACATTTTAATGCTAGTCGCTTTGGGAGAAAAACCCCCAAACTCATTTTAATTGGTTATAAGAATGCTTTTAAACCAAGAAATGCATAAACCAAATGTGGAACATGCATGGGATGCATTACTATTTAGCCACAAAAAGTAGTGGAGTAATAATGTGCTACAAAGACGAACACTTGAAAACATGCTCAGAGAAAGCAGTCATAAATAGCCACATATGAGCCCATTCATAGAAAACGTCCAGAATACGTAAATCCGGAGACAAAATGCAGACCTGTGGGTGGCCAGGGCTGGAGTGTGATGGGGATGCCTGCTTAATGGCGCATGCTTTCCTTTTGCAGTGATGAAAGTGTTTTAGAACTCTTAGATACAGGTGATGACTGCACAACCTGTGACTATACCAAATGCCTCCAAATCGTATACTTTAAAATAGCTACCCGTGTGTTATGTGAATTTTACCCCAACTGAAAAAAAATATTTTTGCGCATTTCTGTATTTTCGGGTTAGCAGTCCTAAACCCATGTGAAGAGAAACTGCATGTATTTCCTTGGAACTAAACCGACCCAAGAGAAGTCTGGGTTGAAGTCATTTAAAGTCTACAGCCATGCCACCCTGAACGTGCCCGATCCTGGAACGTGTCTGATCGCGGAAGCTAAGCAGGGTCGGGCCCGGTTAGTACTTGGATGGGAGACCACCTGGTCAGGTGCTGTGGGCATAATAATGAATAAACAATAAAATAAAATCATTTAAAAATAGCTACACAGATGGCAGAATATAATTTATGCAATTTTCACTCTAGTGATCTGTGGTCGAAAGTTAAGACAACCGTTCTTAAAACGATTTCCTGGCTCAGCTGCAAGGCCCCCGCACCTTCTGGAAGTCGTCGAACTTCTTCTGCAGCACTTCGACCTGCTCCAAGTCCGCGCCGACCTCTTCACTCGTCAGAGCCGCTTCCTTCTCGTTGATCCACTGCTGGAGCTCGTTCGCTTCACGGAACAACATAAACTTCTTACAACTCTTCTCCAACATGCCTTTCCGCTTCTCACCCAGTTCCAGCAAAGAATGGTATCTGACAGCATTCGAGAGGGGGACAAGAGAGGGCAAGGACGGCAGTTAGCTCCCTACAGAGGCTCTACCCCTAACATCGAGGAAGCTACCAGGTGTCTCCGAGATGTGGCTCCAAGGCGATGGGTGGAATGAGAATGCCCTGGTGACCATGTACCAGAACGCAGATGAAGATGAAGAGCCTCAGGTCCCACTATCGCCACCGGGATAAGCACACGTGTTCTGCTCACCACTGGGTGTCTACGACAGCCAGGCGCACGCATCCCTGGGCCAACTGCGCACTTATGACATCACAACCACAAATGACGGAGACCCAGCGTTTAGCACAGAAATACAGGGTTCATGCAACTACGGCTCAGAGGTGAGATGAGTCTGCTGGGCATGACGTATAGTGTTCCTCCTCTCTCATAATTTATTCTCTGAGCAGCCCTCAGGCAGTGGGGGAAGGCACAGAGCTTTAAATAGCCTCGCATGAAAATAAATAAATAAATAAATAAATAGCCTCATATGGCATGTTAGTAACTCTAGAACGGCAGGAAATGTCTGAAACGTTACATTCATTTCTCGGGAAAGTGCTGCCAACTTCAGAAGGAAAATCGGGTAGGATACGGAGTAATCTGTACCTTTTCATTAGCTAGAAAATTCCGTAAGAAGAATCCAAGAATATTCTAGCTCTTTGGAACTAAAAATACAAACGACTGAACTCCTGTATCTTTGGAGATGTGAAAGGACAAACTCGGTAACAGTTAAATAAAAAAAAAGATCTAGAATCACCATTGCATCTGAGCGTCTCAAAATAAATTAAAAAAGCAACGAGTTACGAAGCAGTAGAGCACTTTGAAGAGAGGCATTTCCCTTCCTTCCAATTAAGGAACACTGGAGAACCAGCCCTAGGGTTTGCGGCTGACAGTAGCTGGTCCGCCACAGTAGGCGACAGGGGGAACCAACACCATTCTGAACACACAGCTGCACACGGAAGCAACCAAGGGAAGCAGCGGCTGTCAACTGACACAGCTTCACCGACACCTGTCCCTGCGTGAGCCAAAGCCGCAGCGCAGAGACGCGGTCCCGCCCACCACCTCGTCTCTCTGGTGACCGAGTGCCCTCACGAGAAGCGGCGGGGACGGGCAGCAGAGCCATGGACACGGGCGCCCAGCGAGGCCACGCCTACTCACAGTTCTTCCACCTGTTTCATACGCAGGGACACACTGCCGGCCTCCTTAGTTATGCGTGTCCTGCACAGAGGGGCACAGCAAAAGCATGCACAGATTAGTGGGTCCATCCACAGGGAGAAGCGGTGGCTCCAACTGGTGCCGGGATGGTGGATGCTCCAAGGGGGGAAAATTAAGGAGCCATTCAAAAGCTCTCGGAAGCAGGCCAGGCCATGAATAAAATCACAGTAGAGAAACAGCAGGATTTTTTAATCAGAGAAGTTAGTTCACCTTCATTTTCCTGAAAATTCTGCCATGGTTAAGGCAGTATGTTTTCCTGCGCTGGAAACACCGGTAACTCCACAGAGCAAGGCCAGGGAATAAAATGACAGCCCCAAGAAAACACTTTAACTCAGAGCTAATACACAACTTTGGTCATGTATCTGATTCACTTTTTTGCTCTCATATTTATGATTCAGGTCAAAATCTCTCACTCATCTTAACAGTAACAGAAAAAGTCTCTGTAAGTGTATACATAACTGATCTTTTCAGAAATCATTAAGATCAGAAAAGTTCAGTTACTCTCAACTTGAGTGAACGTATATTCTGGATCTCTCCCAAGTGTCCAAAGCTGTTGATTCCACTAGTGGAGTTAGGTGTGCCCTAAAGGAGGGACACAGGTCAGGCCGGGGACCAAGGACAGAGCCATTACCAAATAAACTCTATCCTCAGAACACAAAGCCATGGGAGAGAGAGCAGCTCTCTGAACGGCCTTTTAAAAGCGGCAGAGCTGTACGGGTGTGGGACACCCGAACTTGTCATTTCAGAAAGCAGCTCCTGAACCGGAAGACAAAGGTTCAGATATTAACAATCAAAAAAAAAAAAAAATGCTGTTTAAGAAAAAAACAATGTGGGAAAAAAACAAAACAAAGGAAAATAAAGGTATGAGCCTGCAGTTCAAACAGGGTATTGTGGGTTAAAGGTGATGGGAAAGCAGGAAGAGTATGTCCCTGAGGGCAGACGGGGACCCAAAGAACGCTTGTTCCAGAAGCCTGAGGACACTGCCTAAACCTCGCTCCAGGGTGATGCAGATTACCCCGAGTGACACCTGGACCTTTACAATCGACTGTCGCCCTTACTGGTTGTCAATCTGCTCCTGCCGCAGCGCTATGCTGCCTTGCTCCTCCAGAAGGTTCTCCCGGGAGGCCGACTGGGCGGGGTCCAATTTCTTCACGTATGCAGCTGGCACAAAACCCTGGCGGTCGTTCACTTCCACCTTCCACCAGTCCTAAGGACACAAAGCGGGAGACTGAGCACAAACCCCTTCCCCAAGAAAAGGCCACACCAAGGAGGCCTGCGTGTGTGTTCGCAAGCCCACGCAACACACAGAGGAGAGCTCTAACCATGCTAAGAGGATCTTCTGTCCGTGTCACAGTCACTTGGCACAAGGACTGAAATTTCGGTCCCTTCATGACTCGCCAAGTATGGAGAGGGTCAGGAGTGAAGTGATGACACCCAACATGTAGGACGTCCTTCGCTTTGCCGAAACACCAGAGCTGTGCTATCCCGTAGCAGCCACTAGCCACGTGTGGCTACGTAACTTTCAATAAACTAAAATTAAACGAAAAACTTAGTTGCGCTTGTCAACTGGTGCTTGATAACCACACATGGCTAGTAGCTACTGCAGGGCCAGCACAGACTTAGAAAATTTCTGCCATCACAGAAAGTTCTCCTGGACACCGCTGCTCTGGAATGACCCAGTCAGACCGGAGGGCTGGTTTAGGTTTAAATTAGCACCAACAGAAAGATACAAATTCCGGGTTTTCTCAAGCTCTCCCTACTAGGGTAAACTGAGGGTGAGGAAATGAGGTTCTCAACAATGGCTGAGGACACCTCTCCACCTCACCAAGGTGGGAGGAAAGAGCCCTCGGGATGAGTCGGATAACACGTGGAGCACCGGGCACCCTCACTTCAAGGCCGCTGTCAAACCAGAATGTCAAGGAAGAAAGGCTGAGGAACCAGGGAGCATTTAACTCTGAGAAGAGTGTCTCGGGGTGAGGGCACAGCTATCTTCAACTGTCTACTGTGGCCGTACAGCCGAGATTCCAAATGGCCGGACGCAGCACGGACCTGCAGTTACGCACAAGCTGACTGTCGCTCGCGGGGGAAGGAATTCCACCTGAAGGTGTTCGACCGTGAGAAGAGCTGCCGCAGACAGTCACACACCACGGGCAGGTGTTCAGGAAGACAGACTGACGACCTTCCCGATCATACATGATACAGGATAAACTTACACGACGTGGGACACTGATGAGGAAACTAACAGCTCTTCAAATGTGACATCAGCCCCACTTTGGGAAGACGAAATCAATGACCCAACGACACCCAACTGAGCAAAATCGATGGTGTCGACGGAAAGACACACACAACCACTTTCTGTGCCTTGCCTTGTTGGTGCTGTTGAGCAAGGTGAGAATATCCCCCTTTTTCATGGTGACCTCTCGGGGACTCTTCTCCTGATAGTCATAGAGGGCCAAGACCAGCTCCTTCCCAGTCTCGTCATCCATGGGGGCCACTTGTTGCTAAAAAGCCAAAGGAAGGGCAAACACAATTAAATTAAGGACGTTTATGACATGTCATGGAAACACACGACAGAGTACAACATTGACGGCTATACCAAATTTACCAAATACACGTTCATGCGCGTTTTTCTCTGACACTACCAATAAAACCTGATTCAGGGACTTCAGCTGGCCAATGTCTTTAAAAATCTCCTTCTAAACAGCCCATGCACCTTTGTGGCATAAGACTTTAACAGTGAGGTCACAAGAACGTTGCCTGCGACCACGACACCTGCTGACAGGCTCTGGGTCCTGCCACTTCCGCTGCCTCCCACAAGTTACTAAAACTGCTGACAGTACAGCCGCACTCACCCGGCAGGACTGCGCTTGCTCCCGCAGGGCCTGAATGCTGCTGCCGTAGGCGCTGAGGTCCGACATCAAAGCTTCGTGTTTCTTGAGGAGAGCCTGGAACCGAAATCACAGTGACGCGGTGCGAGGAGCCAGAGCCTCCCTCCCCGCTGCTGTGCCAACGTGCCATTCTCCTCTTAAAT
>NW_006441061.1:4346999-4351723 GCF_000325575.1 Pteropus alecto | reverse complement strand
CTTCCTAATAAACGTTCCATTTGGAGGAAATATTGTGACTTCAAGGATCTTTTCGGCCTGGCTTTACGTAATCATGCCATACTCAAAATACAAAAGGGAACGTAAAGACCAGCAGCAGCAACTGAGCAGTGAACCCACCACCCGTCTTAAGAAGCAGGCTCCAGGTTAAGTCGAAGCTGCCATATGTACCACCCTCGTGGAGGAGCGCCCCTTCCCTCGACACATTCGGTGCTGCTTCTTTCTCCACTACCGTTTTCAAAGCTTTTCAGTTCTCTCATCTCTTGGGAAAATCAAAGAACTCATGTCGCTATCCAACTCATTCCGGCTTTGGGGAAAGACTGGAGAGAAAACAGGTAGGCGCAGGGACTACGACTAGACCTTTACGAATAAAATTTAAGAGTTTCAGTCCAAAACCAGATAACTAGCAGAAGTTCGTGCTGACGTGCGCATGCGTGTAGTGGACGGAAAAGACAAGGAGAATGGCGAACGGTAACGGATGAAGGTAGGCGACAGGTGGCCTTCTTTCTCCTTTCGGTATGACTGAATTTCCATAATAAAAAGTGAAAAAGAAAAAAAAACTCGAAAACCCCTTAACAATCAATATGATGCTGTACCTCCCACACTTGGTCACTTTCCTAACTGGCCTTCCAGCCTGAGCCCCGGGCAGGTTCCCCGGCAAGCGCGACACGCCCCAAGCTGTCACCTCGGCGGAGTCCTCGTCCTTCCCGTAGTCGGTGCTACCCACGATGGGCTCCTTCTCCCGCATCCAGGATTCGGCCTCGTTGGCATCGGCGAAGTACTGTTGGGCCTGCAGTGAGTCCTCTAGGTCCTGCCGCCGCTGTGAAGCTTTCGACTTGAGTGACTCCCACTTCTGGTTCAGTTCATTGAGCTTGGCCTTCACGTCCTCTGCGGCGAAATGGCCTGGGAGGCGGGTAGGGGAAGGGAGAACACAGAAAAGCATGGTGACATGCTGCAGAAAGACAAGAAAGGTCTTCTGTGTGCTCACCTTCGTCTCTACACCTAGGTGAGCCAGGCTCCTTCGTGTTTCCAAATTTTATGACAGGCTTGGGTTTCAACCCTGTATCAGGTTTCTGCATTTTCTGCCTCCTCAAACCATGAGCTCTACCTAGACTTTAAGAATCATGTCCCAAATTGACACCAGTGCTGCTTGTGCGAAGAAATAATAAAAGTAACAGCACTCCCATAGTTCTCAGCCACTCAGACTTACATCATCAGGTGCTATTACCTCCATTTCACAGACAAGAAATTCAGTCTTTAAGAGGTTAAGGTCTAGTCAAGGTCAAGGAGAGAATGGGGATGGTCTTCAATCCCATAGTCCAATCTGACTCAAGACCGTGCACTTAACCTTCGAAGGACAAAAGCAAAGCGACTTTCCCAGGTGACAGGCACTCACCTTCCTCCACCATGGCATTCCCCTTCTGTGTAACTGCTTTGATGCGGGGTTCGTGTCCAGCAATTTCTGCCTGGAGGGCCTGGTGTTTCTTTAGAAGATTCTGGACTCCAATCAAATCTTTGCCTGAAAGCAAAAGAAACCACCCCTAGTCATCCAAGCCATTAAAGAAGTCAGTGCCGTCACTTGCAGTTTCCACCACGGTTCGAGTTTAACTTAAACTTGACCCTGTTCATTAGACAAGTGTCCCTTCTAGGCCATAAGGGTAGAGCCCTTTCCCAGCTTGACTCCCATATGATGGAGGCAGACTAACCTCTGTTGGTGGACGCAGCAATGGGCTCTTTCTCTCGAATCCACGTCTCCTCATCCTCAACGTCACGGAAAAGCTGCTGCAAACGCAGAGAATCAGCCAGCTTCTGCTTTCGGGCGATCATGGGTTCCTTGAGAGCCTCATAGCGAGCCACGAGGGCTTCCTGCTTCTTCTTGATGTTTTCGGCATCAAAATGGCCAGCATCTTGGAACTGGCGGGCCTGAATGGTGATGCCATCAATTCGATCCTGGGAGTGAGAAAGAATAGCTTGAAGGCTCGGACCAGGGCTGGGCAACTCTATCCTGGACGTTTCTAGGCCCACTTCACTACGTCAAGTGTGGTTTCATGATATACAAAGAAAAACTAACACAGTTCTTTTCCCGCCCCAGAGAGTACTCCTTCCGCCATCTCTTGCTCTCATGCTGGGCTCCCAGGGAGCTCTGAGGGAAGACGGCTGGATCGAGCAGAATATGGGATTATCTAAGAAAAGCAGCAACATTTCATTGCCCCCCAAACAGGTCTGGTCTTGAATTACCTGATGTCCTTCAGGCCTATCATTTCTGTACTTTCTGGCCCAAGAAGAGGTCCCGGTCTGCACTCTACCTGGTGGGCGGCCACATCGGCCTCCAGCAGCGCATGCTTCTTCTGCAGGTTCTGGACGTTGGTAAGATCTTTGCCATAATCGTCTGAAGCCAAGTGACCTTCCACCTCATAGAGCCACAGTTCAATATCCTCGACGTTGCGGTTAAACTGCTGTTGCTGGTTAGCCTCGCGGAGCTTTATTCCTAGTCAGAGGCAAGTTTGATTTTGTTTGTTAACACCCTGCCAGCAATACGGCTCACACACGATGTATCTTAGTGAAGGACTACGAGGCAGACTGTAGTTACTGCTTCAACTCTACCACAAAGGCGAAGGAAAATTGCAACCTCCACTTAATGCTGACTTGGAAGTTGTTTAAGAAGCATTCTACCCCCCAGGGGATCAGGTCCTTGAGAATTATTAAGAATTGAGAACTGTTAAAAGCCCTTGGCTCATGGATTTTTAGTGATTGATGAGGCCTGATTCGGTCAGGGCCGGTGGCCCAATCGTCCCCTTTTCACTCAGGCTCCCCCAACAAGCACATGCTCAACCACATTTACCAAATCATCAGGACAGCAAGAACCCAAGGCGGTGACCCCCATGTGAAAATGAGCCCGCACACCCAGGCCTGCACCCCACCTTCCTGCTGGTGCACGTCCCTCAGACACGTAACCGGGAAGGACCGGTTAATTCCCTCGGCGCTGCTGTCAAGTCCGGTGACTCAGCCTCTCCTACCTTTCAGTTCAGTGGCCTCCAGCAGTTTCTTCCACAAACTGATGACTTCGTTCATACGAGCTGCCACTTCGTCCTTGGCGTAGTGATTGACGTCGATCAGCTTCTGCCCAGCCTTCTCCAAGGCATCGATGCGGCTCTGGTTCGCTGAGAGCTCAGCCTCAAAGGCCTGGTGCTTCTGGACCTTTCCTTGTAGGTTAGATGGGTCCTGCCGATAAAGAACGAGTTCTGTCTTGAACCTGAGTAGGTTAGCTCACGTAAATCTCAAATTCTCATCTTTAGAAAGGGATGCATAAAACGGTCAGCTGACGCTAATTAGTGCAGGTTTGGGATTTCCCTAGTTCTCGTTTTAGCTACGCTGTATTGGCGGAGCTGTGTTTAGCTTACTAACCCAGCGCTACACGGCAATGTTAACAATACGTTACTTTGTAAGCTTCGTCCGTGGCAGTTTTCATCTTCTCATTGACCCAGCTCTTGAGCTCATCAGAATCACGGAGAAATTGCTGCAGGTGGAAGGAATCGGCCAGCTGGGCGCGGCGACACAGGGCTCTCTCGTGAAGGGCATTGCGGCGGCTCAACAGCTGGAAGGCAGGAATCCACGTGAGTCTCTGGTACTTACTCCTCCGAAGATTTCCAGCACAAGAGGCTACACTGCAACCACTGCCTTAGGAAGGACACCAATGCACAGACGGAGGCGCATAAAGAATCTTGGAACTTACAGCGTCACGGCGAGTAGCCACGTCTTCCATGGCATAGTGGTTGTTCTGAATTAGCTTGGTTGCGAATTCATCCAGTGCCTAGGAAGGAAGAAGCGTCTTTCACTGGTAGGCAGAATATTCCACAGCTTGGCCTCCCGAGGAAAGTAAGTGCTGAACAGATCACAAAACACTCTAAACTTTAACACAGGCCAGAGTTTTCACTCTAGAGTTTGCTAAGACAACATTTATCCCCAAAGTTCTGAGCTGCTGTTTGATGTCATCAGTCAGACATGACGTCATGCTGGCTCCATTCAAGACTGGAGACGTCAGCTGCAGCATGATCCAACCGGGGTCAGATCGCAGCGGTCTCCAACCTCTTGGGTACCAGGGATCGGTGCTCATATGAGGATCTAGTGCCTGAGGATCTAAGGTGGAGCTGAGGCGGTGATGCTCTAGCACTGGCTATAAATACAGATGAAGCTTCGCTCCCTCACCCATCGCTCACCTCCTACTGTGTGGCCTGCTTCCTAACAGGCCATGGACCAGTACCAGTCCGCAGCTCGGAGTTAGGGGACCCCTGAGATACAGATTAAAAACCTTCCGATTCCTACTTCTAAGCTCTGTTTCCACCGGGAAAGACGCTCTTACATCAATTCTTTTCTTATGTTAACTCTTAACTACTTTCAGTCAAAGGTAAATCTCCATTTGGAGGTTTACATCCGGAAAACGCTTTCGTTCTATAAAGTCGTGTTGTCTCCTCGTAATGGTATATCGTCGTCACCCTGAGATTTTAAGCACCCACAGGAGTGCCTTGCACACAGATCCCTCATCAAATCTGTTCAGAAACCTTTCAGAAAAAGCAGCAACTTCCGGCTTACTCCAGGGAGCATTTGAAGGTGCTGACGGCAAGGGGCCTTACCGTGATCTTTTCCTCCTGGGCACTGAGGGATTTCTCGAAGTCCTCGTGCTTCTTGAGAAGCGCTTCCACACTATC
>NW_006441061.1:4342136-4346939 GCF_000325575.1 Pteropus alecto | reverse complement strand
AGCAGGAAAGCCTGGCAAAAGGGAACAAAGTGTTCAGAAGAACGTCCTGTTCCTTTCAACCCTTGAGGAAGGAAAGCAAAAGACGTTTTGGCCAAAACGCAAAAAGAAGGCAAGTGATTCTTGGGTTTTAAAACTTCTAAGACCTCTTCCAGGAATCCCAGAACCCTTTAGATTCCTTTAAAACTGATCTGATGACAGCAGAGGATCCCTGGCCCATGTTCTGCTCACACTTTTGTCAAACAGCGTCTGTGACTTCTATTAGATTTAGATCATGCGTAATGCTAAGGTTTAAGGAAAACGATCTCTGTAATAAAAAAATTTTTACACCATCACCCTCATCTGAAAAACTGGGACCCTTCCTGAGGTCCTGGCCACTGCCACGGCAGGGAGAAATAAAGGCAGAGGTGACAGAAACTGGCTCAGTGTCCCCCTCCTTCGTTTGACTGAGAACTGAAATGGTAATGACTTCCTAGCCCAAATAAGCCAGCTGAGAAGCAGACAAAACAGAAACAGAGACCGTTGCTCACGGGGTAGCGAGGTTTCTGCCTGGACGTTACCTCTTGTTTGCTCATCCAGTTGTCCACCTGCTCGGTGTCGCGGTAGAAGAGCTGCAGGTCCATGCACTGCTCGTACTGCTGCCGGCGCAGCTCCCACAGCTGCAGCAGGGCGGCTCGCTCCTCGGACAGCACGGTCAGCTTGGAGGTGGAGGAAACAAAGGCAGTCGGGAAAAGTCAGTCCGGAGGCCTTCGGGTCAGACACGAAGGCTGCCCCGGAATTGCTAATCCTCACGCTCATCTGCAGGCCTTTCTTCTGATGCACGAAAGGGCAAGAATCACTAGCACTCGTACGTGCCAGCCTGAACAGCCTGCACGTTTACGCTGAATATAAGAGCGATGGCCCTGTTCTAATTAATCTAGGATTAATTTATTGCCACGTTATCACACACGATTTCAGGGACAAACACCAAGGAAACTCTACACAGAAAACTCTGAGGCCTCTACCTAAGAGTGAGGCCGTGTAAGTGGAGCAGGGACTCTCAGGTGACAAATGTCAACCGAGTAGGGACCCCATGATGTTAAAGAACCTGATAAAGCACCCTGCACAGGTTTTAGGCTCCAAAGCTTACGACAAGGTCACGAAACGCTTTCTTAGTCTAGATACGACGTTTAAAACTATACCATTATCTAACGATCCTCAGGCAACTTGATATTCAAATATACTTTGAAACTTCAGTATACGCGAATGATAAAAATGTGTTTCCTCTTAGCTCCAATACCAATACAGAACTCAACTTCCTGCAAGTCTCCTTTAAATAGGAAATGTGTTCAACTGCCCACTGGACACACATCTGCTTTTGCAATCTCTGGAGAAGCTGCTTCTTAACCTTCGGGCAAAGCTCTAAGTTTTCTCACACCCCATGGTGAACGCAGTGTCGAGACATTTAAGAATGGGTCACAGCTCTCACAGATGTTTAGAAGAGCCTTTTCTCTTCCCTTACCTTCTCCCTTACTTCATCGGAGGCGTAGTGACCAGCAGCAAGCAGGGCTTGCCCTGATCCGTCTGCGGATTTAAAGCTGTCTTCGTGAGCATCGATTTCGCCCTGTAAGGGAAAAAAGGCACAATCTATGCCCATGTTGTGCAAAAGAAAAATAAATTGTTGAATTTCAAATAATTGCTAGAAATCAGAGTATCACACCAAGAATGAAGAAGAGAATAAAAGACACAGCCAAGTTTCCCCAAACCAGCCAAGGCCGTCAAACAGGAGAGCACCACGTACTAAGATGTCTTTTCCTAATGGCTTCTCAGGCCCTCTGTCGAACTCTGTGAAGCTGTCATACACTCCCAGGGTCTGAGCTCTGTTTTGTGTCCCTGCGGTCCATTTGTCTTCCTTGCGCCAAATGGATTTGTTTATTATGATTTTGATGCCTGATAGGGGAACTAACTACCCACGAACAACGTTTCAGCTACCTCGAATGTTAAGTGCTACACTGACACATTACGCGCTCACGTCTACTTCTGGAAAACCTTGAGAGACATTACCTTGTGCTCCTGGTGTCCTGATAGGGGAACTAACTACCCACGAACAACGTTTTAGCTACCTCGAATGTTAAGTGCTACACTGACGCATTACGCGCTCACGTCTACTTCTGGAAGACCTTGAGACATTACCTTGTGCTCCTGGTGCCTGTCCAGAAGGGCTTCCGCCCCGGCCACATCATTGGCGAGCTCGTCTGCGTTGATGAGGGCTTTCATCTCAGTCACCCAGCTGGTGAGGTCGCGGAAGTCAGCAAGGAAACGCTGAAGCCTGGGAAAACCACAGAGAAGGCACCGGATGTTTGCAGTGGAGCTCCCAGAATGGACGATGCCTCTGTAAAGCTCCTAATGCTATGTTCTTAAAAGTCTGAGAAACCATACAAACTCTAGTCCTGAGAGTATGGACTCTTTCAATGCAAAGGAAAGAAAGTCAATCTTTTAAAACTTAGGTTTTGTCATCACTATAATTCCACAGCCTTGTCTCTTATTTTCAACTTCCTTGTCGTTCCCAAGTTCACCCCCAGGTTAGTAAGCATTCGTTCCTTTCCGACCCTTTACTCCATTTTAACCAGATATTTCATATGCTGCTCACACCGCTAAGGACTACTTCTCATAACGCAGTGATACAGATTTGTGAAATTATAAATACTACGTGTGTATACACACACACACTTAGAAAGCTGCCAGTCCCCGAGTAAATATAACACAGGCAGGAAAAAGTCACCTGCCCTTTCTCAGTATAGGAAACGTGGCAGGGTATCCAGAAGCTCTCTTAGCACATGGAACTGACCCTAAACCCTGCCTGCCTCTCTCTCTTCTCTTAAAAAAGTCCACAACGATACGGGTTGCAGAGCACTGGAAGGTTATTCCTACCTGTACGAATCGTTGAGACGCGCGTGCCTCTCCGCCGCCAGCGTGCGGATCTGCTCCCAGTTCGTAATCAGCTCCTCGCGCTTCACTTGAATCTGCGTCGCGCTCAGAGGGTGTGACTGTTGCAGGCGGTCGGCCTCGGCACACAGGGCTTTGACCTAGAAAGCCACTCTGTCAGAACTGCCCTCCTGACCCCCAGGAACTCATTTAGAGAATCGGCCGCTCTCAAAACCCACCTTGTCCTCCAGCGCAGCCAGATCCCTTTCCAAACCCTCGTGCTTCCGAAGCAGAGCCTGGACACTCGCCAGGTCTCGGCCAAAGTCATCAGAGGCCATTAACTGCTCTTTTTCCTTTATCCAGCTGATAGTCTCGTCCACATCCCTACGGAATGAAGGCTCCAGTTAGTCCAGACTTAGGACTGTCTAGAACTGAGAAAGCCACACTGCGCCGAGATGCAGTCAGCTCCCGCGTCTCATGGGCACGCCACACAGCCTACCCCTCCGAGCAGAGGCCCGTGCCCGGGACCCCGCTCTGGCTCAGTACCTGTTAAAGCGTTGAACCTCGGCTGCCCCAAAGAGCTTCCCCTGTCTCTGAAGAGCCAGGCCCTTGAGCCGCTGCCAGGCTGCGTTCACTTCGTCCTGCTTCGTCTTGATCAGCTCCTCCTCGGGGTGCTGCTCCTGAACAAGGAAGAGTATGAGACAGTGGCTTTGGCCCACCGCCTCCGGCACCTCCGACTGGTCACCTGGGGCTGGTCCCCTGGGGCTGGTCCCCTGAAGGATCCGCTTCGGCAAACCTGAAGAGCCAGGCCCTTGAGCCGCTGCCAGGCTGCATTCACTTCGTCCTGCTTCGTCTTGATCAGTTCCTCCTCGGGGTGCTGCTCCTGAACAAAGAAGAGCATGAGACAGTGGCTTTGGCCCACCGCCTCTGGCGCCTCCGACTGGTCCCCTGGGGCTGGTCCCCTGAAGGATCTCTTTGGCAAATCTTCACCATTCTGAAGAAATACTGGTTTTCTATGTGAAATGACGTAAAGCTCATTGAAACAGAGCTTTTGGTTCCTCTTACACAGAAAGGGGAGAGCCATCATCTGGCCCCTGGAGTATGGTGGTGAGTCTACGGAGCAGTTATGTGCATCAGCGGCAAACCCTGTCGGCCTACACTTCAGCTGCAGACTTGCGGCAGCTTCGCCCGTGTGCCGGGCTCGGCCCCCAGTGCTCGAGAACTTGGTCTTTCAAACGCGCACAAGGCTGCTCGGCATTACTGCCCATAAACATGGTTTCCAGGGTTTGTTCTGACTTTAGCCGAGAGATACTTCTCTGAAAATATCCTTCCCCATCATGTTTTATTTGTTTGTTTGAATGAGCAACAATGTCACGTAATAAGGTGGAGCCTTTCGGGGTTCTGGGGTCCATTTGTCAGACCTGGGCTTGGCCTCCTGCTCTAGGCACAACCGTGGGCTGGCCCAGGATGCGGGTCGCACACCTGCCCCTGGGAGGGTGAGATGTTTCTGAGGAATGCTGGCTCTTCTTTCCCTTCATCACTGATCAGAAAGGAAGCAAGTACCAGACTGGTGCAGATCCATACATTTAAGGTTTGTACCCCTAAATAAAATCCCCCCAATGCAAAAATTGTCTGGTTCCTGCTACGTGAGGTCTTGGGAGCAATGACCCCTGGAGCGGAAGGTGAGACTAAGGAAGCAGCTAACGGGCCTGTACGCGCAGGCGACAGGGAGTGCTTGCCACACACGTCCCTCCCCTCTGAATGGCCCCACAGCTACCACGGGAGGGGGCCATTCATTACAAGGCCCCCAGGCTCCCGAGAACACCCAGAGTGGAGCAGTCAGGCATCGGTGGACGCCTGCCAATCGTCAGAGGCATTCGCCACCACCCCCCCGTCTGAGAA
>NW_006441061.1:4326914-4341678 GCF_000325575.1 Pteropus alecto | reverse complement strand
CAGATGAGAATAGACCAGAGGGGAGCTGGGGACACAGCAGTCCCGCAGCTGCTCCCCCTAACACCGGCTCTCGAATGCAGATCGGGGGAGCCGACCTCCATCCTTTCTGGAAGGTGACCTAGCAAACCTTCCTTCTCAAAACGCACCTTGTCATTGATCCAGTCCATCACATCCTCACATTCTCGTAAGTACTGCACTAGCTTCTGGGCCTGCAGTAGTTTGATTCCTTTCTCCCGCATTTTCTCCAAAAGTAATTCCCATTGGCGGTGCAGCTCCATCAAACGAGTCTGGAGGTGAAAATTCAATCCCGTGTATTACAACCATTTCTATGAGATCTGGCTCTTCCAGAGAGTCCCGATAAGTCAGAAACCTTGCGGATCTCTGAACAAGTCTTGAAAAAAGATAATCCCTAAACTGAGAGGAAATAGGAAATTTAATTGAGAACAGAAGAAAGCATTCATTTCATGGTGGTTTGGTAGGTCTGAGAGTATGAAATAATTGACCATTCATGGGTAAATTTATTCTACTTTACTTCAAGGGAATTATTAAATATGATTAATTATCAATTGTTGATTTAATATTATTTGTAAGTATTTCCTTTTATTAGTTACTATCATTCAATTATTAAAGTGGGATTCTTAGACTATTGGAGCAGGAAAGATGAGGTATTAATGCCAGCAAATATTACTGAAGGATAATTCGGAATTCATGGAGGTAAAGGGGAAAAAAACAAAACAAGTAATCCCACAGACATCATAAAGGTCAAGAAATATTACAAGGCACTAGTAAATGGGACAATCTTAGCACAAAAGTAGAAAATACAGGGTCCCAAAACGTAATCAGCTATCAAAAAGGATTCTTGACAGAAAAGGTTTTGAAGTTTCTGTGAAAAGACAGTTATGGTACAATAGCTCCCAGGTCAGGTCATTTCAAACTTCACCCAAGTGGCAGCCACAGGCCCAAACATATTCACGTTCCAGCATCTTTGGGTTCTCACGGCACAGTCCTGTCAGGACTTGTCAACGACTGGGGGGAATTGACCATCAATTCAAGCTTAAGTGATGAGTTCTCGTATTCTGACCCAATCTCAAGGCGCTGATTGTGCCTGCCCAAGATACTGGGCCGTAGAACACTGCCAGACACAAGTAAAACGAACAGGAAAGGTTTACACGCTCACAGAAGTCTAGGATCCACCCATGGTTGAGATGTCGCTCCCAGCAAAATGGAAACTTGAAAGGCATGGGATAATCAGCATGGGTGGATTCTCTCAGAAACAAGCTGGATGTTTCATGTGAAAGGAGAGAGCGGGGAGAGAAAAAAAAACGCTCACACGATTCACTTCCAGTACTACAATCACTTCCGCCACTGATGGTTACAGCTGGAACCCACCACTGGGGAGGGAGAGGCATTCCAAGGCAAGGGGGAAAAGGCAACCCACAGCAACTCAACACTCCACCTACTCGGATGTGGGACCCGATGTGGGTGGCGGTGACTATGGGGCGCCACGCTGTCCGGTACGGCGTGAAAGTCTAAACCAGTGACAGACAGGTTATCCAGGACGCACAGTCTCTGCACGCCACCCCCCTCCTCTGCGTTAACACTGCCTGTCAAACTATGTTACTGAGTTATGGGGCCAGATAAATTACCAAGCCAGGATCGCCATGGAACTGTGAGCATCAAAGTGATGAAATGAGAGTCCTTCGTTCAAATAAAAAGGCCACAGAAGGCGAAGGAAAACCTCATCCTCCAGTCAGCTGTCAGTCTCTCGCAAACTTCATTTTCACGGCCCCATAAAGAACCAGAGCCAGGCCTGTCCCCGCACTTTCCCATTCCCGGTGTGTCTCATCTGGTAAATACTGCGAGTGAGCGTCGGGATTCACAGGTTTACTACTGTTTGAGCGCATGAGTGGCCAGGGAGGCTGGGCCGCTTAAAAAACACTCCGAGAGCTCACAGGGCGGAGGAGAAAGTCTGGTTCTGACTCAGGTGGACTTCTCAAGAGGGGCGTGAGCAAGCGGCCGGAGCTTCCAGAGAAGCGGCTGATAGAGGCTGTTTTCCCAGAGTGAATGGGGCTGCTCTGTAGTATTACAGCCGGGTGACAGATGGGGAGCCAGAGAAACAGATCAGGGGGAGTTACAAAGGAAAGTCAACAGAAATTAAATATAGGCTGGAAAAATAAGGCAAATACTTGTGACAAGAGAAAAAGAGTGGATCGAAATTCCAGTTCTGTCACCTATCAGCTGTGAGAATTTGAGCGAGTTACTCAAACTTCTCTGAGCTTCAGTTTCAACCCTGTATCTGGGGATACTGGATGCCTTGCAAGCTTATTGTGCAGATTGCAGATAACACATGTCAAATTCCCAGCACAGTGTTCGCACATAAACAGCTGCTAATAGCTACCCCACAAAGAGTAGCTAACAGTACTTTCAAACGTCGCTTTAATAAGATCTCTTAGCGAGAAGAGGGTACTTCCTAATAGACCTGAATGAAGTGATCTTTGGGTCTACCCCTTTATCGGATTAATTACGAAAGCCAAACACTTGATCTATTTCTCATGTTCTTCTGTCGCCTGGTTATACTACTGTAGAGCAGCCCCATTCCCTCTGGGAAAACAACTCTATCAAGAAAATAATAAGGTGTGCTGATTTCATTTCCTATAAGCTGTATCCAAAATAATAGGAAAATGGCAGATAAATATTCGTATTTAATTGCAGAGACACATACTGCAGTACCCTGATAGGTTAGATGTTAATTAAATATTAAGTTATGTGACATTTTATTTCCTATTTATAATCATTAGTAATAGTTAATTATTAATAATAAGCTTAAGACTAATCGCAAGTCTTTGATATGAGACTGCAGAGTATATCAGAGCAAGAGAGACAAGTATTTATTAGTTACTATCATTAAATTATTAAAGTGGGATTAATAAACCCCTAGACCTGGGGGAATGAGACCTCTACAGTGGGCGTCAGGGACAGTTCCAGCCGGGGCTGAAGACCACGGCTTTCATCTAAATCTTCAGGATTGCCCTGAAAGGTAAAGGACTAAAAAGGCTGGTTCCTCATTGGAACGTGACTTCGGGTGACAGAAAACAAAAACATGAAGATCGCTGGGAAGTAAATCAAACTAAGTGTGCATACCTCATCCTTTTAAAGAGGCTTATTAAACAGAAGAAAGATGAATTATTGCCCCAACTCCAATGAACTGGCACCAAACGAGGCAGACCAAAGAGTCTGAGGACTCCTGCTTCAAAGTTGGTCATTTCATTAACCAACAGGTGCCACAAATCATTCCTCACAGGGGACCTTTAACTGGCTTGCCGACTAGGCCTCAGTAAGTCCCTCTTAGGGCAAGCCACCAAGATCTGGAGAGCAAGCTTTTCAGCAGAGACCCTTCTCTATAGTGTCTGTGGCTAACCCTATTTATCTCTGTGTCCTAATCCCTAAAGTCATCAGTTTCACTAATATGCTCGCCCATCTCATTACCATCTGTGAATTAAACGCTGACAGTTTAATTTACCGTGAACTTTAGTATAAGTGCTGCTGAAGCGAGCACTGCAAACTTTTTAAAAATACAGTCACATTCTAAATTGTTCTACGAAAAGAACATTAATTTCCTATATATTAACTCTTGTTTATATTCATACTGAAACATATTACAAAGGCAGGATTTGGGCAACTCCTTTAGGAGACCTCATAAATTCTTTTAAAAAGCTAGAGAAGTCTTTTTCAGAACCCAGATTTATATGTAAGCATTAATCCACATTCCTCCACCAACCGGGTAGATCCACCCACACCAGGCCCTACTCTTACTCACCCTTATGGTTTCAGATGCAAAATGCCCTTCTGAGATCATCAGGTTTCCGGTTTCATCCAGCTTAACAATGGCTCCTGAGTTGGCCTGCACTTCAGCCTCAAAGGCTTGATGCTTCTGAAGCTTGCCCTGTTGGTGGACCACAAAGTGAGTCACAGATGCAACCACCAAACCCTCACCATTCTGTCCCCTTGGCCCCCATTATTCCTCTCTCCCCTACTGAATCTCACTCCCTCTAACTATATCACTCAGCATCCCACCCATCCCACCTGTTTAATCATTCCGATTACTCTGACTCATCTATACCGGCCCTCTGAAAGCTTGGCCACTGCGGACCACCAACTTTGCAGACAGCAAGATGCTACAAAATAGCTTAATGCTGTCGTCTACCAGGAAATCAGCTTTTACGTGGACATCCAATCCTTTCTAGAAAAATAGTACCATATAATAGTTTTCTTAGCACTTAGTGTTTACCCTTGAATAATTCACCCACATTCACTCACGATATAATATTTTTGGCTTGCTTTGGAAGCCACACTCTGATCTGATACATTCCATTCCTTGGTACTTCTTTTTAATCAAGTACTGAGCTGCAAAGGGGCCCGCCAGGCAGGGCTGGTACCTAAAGCAGAGTTCGCCGTTTTCTTAAATGACTTTGACACATGTAGTGAAAAGACCCACGGGCCCAACTACTGCTCCATTTGCTAAAAAGTCTTTCACCAAAAATCAATGAGAAGAAAGGCTCTGTCTTGTTTTAAAAAAATAGCTTTACTGAGGTATAATTTACACCATAAAATTAACTTGTCTTACGTACAATTCAATGCTTTTTAAAGGCTTTGTGTTTGGTAAGATTTACTAATGAGTCACTAAAAGAGCCTCCTAACGATGAATTTTCACCAGCAATTACACTGTGAGCACATTTTTCTCAAAAAAATGCAATTGCAAGAGATTAACCCAGACCTTCCCTGAAAATGTGCTGAAGGCTCTCCAACGGCTGTGACACAGTGGTTTGAGAACCATCAGCTTAAAGCATCCAGAAAAATTAAAACCTGCAAGATTCCACATGTCTTCACTAATACACACACTAAGGATTTTTCAGAATAGTGAGCCGGTCGGTTCTTATGTCTTATCTACATTCCTCTTGCTGCCCAATCACTCAAAGTCATAGTTAAATGACTTTATTTGTATAATTTTGAACAAAAACATCTGAGCCCTTGATTCTGGCACGAAGTCCCAGGGAGATCACAGGCACCTGCAAGTTGGTTGGGTCTTTGTAATTCTCATCAGAGGCGATCTGAAGTTTCTCCTGAATCCATTTCTCCAGCTCCTCAGCATCTCTTTGGAAAAACTGGAATCGATAAGAATCTTCAAGCTTCTGGCGCCTAAGGGTTGAGAGCTCCTTGAAGCGGTGGTATCTGTCTAGGACCTGCTGCCGCCTCTCCTGGATGTCCTCTGCTGTTTCCAGCACTTTGACCCCACTTGGGTCCATTTTCTGGAAAGACAGAATGCCCTGGGGTCAGCACAAGACACCGAAATTGATTTAATGGAATTAGCCTCTCTGAAGGAAAGGAAGAAGAGAATTATCAGACAGCCCTAGTAGACAAATGAACTAAGAAGGTAGCCCCTTCTCAAGATCTAATGAAGCCTGGACCCTATTCCTTTTTGAAAAATGGCTATCCACGTCCTGCAACACCTGCCTATATGGGTCTCTCAGAGGATGCCTATCTAACCTGGCATTAAAATCAGGTGAAAGATGTGAATAAGAGAACTATGGTTTATACCGTGACTTCTACATGAGCTTTAAGAATTCAAAGGTAACGCCGACATTGGTACATTAAAAGTTCTTTCATCTGATCTGTGCATTTCATTATGTGGAGATTAGAGAGAATCTACTCTTACTTAAATCAGCTTTTCTATTTTTCTAGAGCTTAGCCTGTTATTCAATGAAGTAAAGGGAATGATTATGAAATAACTGAGTCCTTAACGTCAGTAACCAACAGAATTTTCCTAGACAAAGTAGTTGATTTCTCAGTTATCCCCAAATGTCAATCCTACAAGTCGTCTTCGGGCTACCAGAAAGCCTGGACAATGAAGAGGCTTAGTCTCATCTGAATGCGCACAATTAAAAGAAAATCACAGTGTATCTTAAAAAAAATAAATAAATAACACCTCCCGGTTATTTGGGAATGCGAGGAGACTACACAAGCCCAGCATCAATTTCAAGTTCACCACAAATGCAGGCTAATTGGGTAGATGGTTACTTCCCCCATAACAGTCAATCTGCTCCAACTTTAAAACCTCAGATTTCTGGAGAGTTTCAACAAATTTTTATGTCAAGAAGAAAGCCTGACCTATTTATAAGAAAAACCCAGAGTATGTTACCTGCTCTTATAGGGAATAAGCCATTTTATCCTCTAACCAAGGAAGGACCACAGAAGGAAACAGGAACAGACTAATGAGAAGGAGCTTCTAAATTTGTCTGTAACACAGGACTATGCATGAGCCACCTTCCCTCTCTATGGCTCAATTACCTAGAATGACTAAAAATGTCAGGTGAATATGAGATGGCCTCGGGACCCTACTAAATTTAAAATTACATTCTACAGAGGTTCTGAGATTTGGTAAAAATGCAGACCAGGAAAGCTAATGGTGTCTGGGCCTGGCCCAGCTACTGAGAAAGGGTAAACTGGCTAAGGATTAGGCGTGAAGCTGGTCAAAGTGGCCCCGCCCTCACATCCAGCGAGGAGCTAAACACCGCTGGCCAGGTGGGCGTTTCCAGCTCTTCAGGGATTAAAGCAGATCCAAGGGGTGGTCCGCACCTGATCACCTTGGAGGACCACCTTCTATGAACAGACTAACTTCCTAGGAAAGAGACACGAGGGGCTTTGACCCGCATCATCATTCTTTCCAAATTATTCTCCATTTATTAACTGTTTATTTTGTTGTACGTTTTTCTCCCACAGAGTCCGATTTATTTATTTAACTATAAAAAGAAACATATTCTTTGCCACGTCAGGCCCATGCTTTAACACCCCTGATGGCTCCCATCTGAGAGAAGAAAGAATCCCCCTTTTGGGAGGCCTGTGATCCACCCAGCACGCTTGACAGGTATCATCTCTCATCCATGCCCTGTGACCTCTTGATGTACAGAAATATTCTTGCTCCTCTCAAACACACGATTCTCTTTAAAGACTCCAAGCCATCTGCACAGGCTTCCTTTGCTTAGAATATTCCATTTCTTCTGTGCCTGGATAACTCCTACTTGTATCTCCATACCCAGCTGAAATGCTTAAGCTGCAGGATCCTGCTCCTTGCTGAGCTGTATTCAATGTTCCTTCCTTCCCTCCTCAGATTTAATCCCGCTTTTCCACAGTTACAAAACGCTTGTATATAGTTCCCACTGTATATCAGACCCAGCGATCTAATCTTTGCACCCCGATTTCTAGCACACAGAGGTCATTAAGAACTGTTTGCTGAATGCACAGCGTGTGCAGCCCTGAATTCATTTGTGAAGGGCGGGGAGAGAGCTCAACAGTCTAATCAGGTTTCATTTTCCATGTGGTCAAACTGGAATTCTATTCAGGTAAAAGCTAGATTTGTGACAAGAAATGCAAATGAAAAATGCACTGACCATGTCTATGGCCATGCCACCCTGAACAAGCCCGATCCCGTCTGATCTCAGAAGCTAAGCAGGGTCGGGCCTGGTTAGTACTTGGATGGGAGACCACCTAGGAAGACCAGGTGCTGTAGGTGTAAAAAATTAAAAAATAAGGGATTGTAAGCTGACGAGGTCCTTGTGATCTGCAAGGTTAACTAAGGGTTATCTTGTCTAAAAAAAAAAAAAAAAATGCACTGACAGAAGCGACACAACTAGGTGTCACCCTCGGGAACAGGTCTGGATCACTCATCTTGGGCTGACCAAGGGCAGTACGCTAAAAAGTTAGCTGCTCTTTTCTCTTTGGGGCGAGACCTCAGGGAAATCAAGCTCAGGAAGCCACCCTTCTGGATCATCAATAGACAGCTATGTCTGAAAAAAAAAAAAAATTTCTATTTATGAAACAGGCTTCATGAGAGTCCTTAAAAATCAAAAACTGGGGGTAACCTTGAAACACGAAGTGTCTGCTCAGAGCGGAGTGTCTGTAGGTCTGTAGTAACACCGAGTTCTGGTCTAGGCTGCTCCCGGGACAGCAAGCACAGCCTCTGCTGGAGAAGGCTGACTTCCCACGCGGCTCACTCCCATCACCAGCCACAGTTACCACAACGGAAACCGACCGCCCTCCTCCTCCTCCTGCACGGCCTGCTCCGCCTGCCTCTCCCTTCGAACTCCCTCACCGAGGCCACGTTACTGACGCTGGGCAGGGTCCACTTCCCAGCTCGAAAAGCTCCTCCTGGTAAGAAATGTCCTCCTCTCCCTCTCTTAACGCCACCACTTAATACCAGACGAACCCCTCCAAGTCTAAACTACCTCATCTCTCTGGGAAGTCCTGAGTCAGAAGTCCTCGCTGTGTGTGTGCGCCCCTTCGAGCACTGTCCCATTCTGCCGTGTCATTAGTGTTTTCTCCCTGCTGTTTTTATCCGTTCTTTAGGGAATTCAGAGACCCGAGTGACTTTTATAAAAGAGAACTTATCTTACTCTTATTCTCTGACCACAGAACTCAGCACATATTAGAGTCAATTACATTCTAAACTTGGAAATACGGAAACTGCTGTCGCTTCACTGTTAAGTAGTCAGGGGACACAAGGTCACCTACGAGAGCTTAGGGTGACCTGCGATGCTCCGGCTCTCAGAATGGCATGCTAGGACCAGTGATTTCAACATGACTGGAGCTGACATACTCTTTACCGAAGGCTGTTTGGTTATTTATTAATTCCTTTCGTTACCTCTTATCTTTTCAACCCCCACTTTGGAGGAAAAAGGGGGAGGAGGAGGGTATATTAATCATTAAAAAGTCTAAATTAATTTTTTTGAAAAGATTGGGTCTTACTAAGTTAGTAAACAATTATGGTTAAAAATAATTTCTATACTTTTGTTCTCGTCCCACAGGAAACAGTTAAGATGGAAAAACAGCAGTTGTGTCTAGTTTGCTTACAGCATTTTCCCGTAGAGAAGTTTTCCAAAGGAGGTAGAGTGTGTATTAAACTAACTACACGGCACCTGGGATCCTTTAGATTAATGACGATGGTGTTTGTCCTGCCTCCTCACGTCACAGGATTCACTTCATTTCTAAAACCGTTAGCTGCTACAGAGATTTCTAAGATAACACAGCCCTTCATGATGAAAAAAAGAATCCCGACACAACGCTGCAGAGGTTACACCTGAGCAAGTCCCCTTGCTTGGGTCCAGCTTGCTGACTCGGCCCCACCGATCCAGGGAGACTGTCCAGCCAGGCCCTGCTGAAATTAACCAACCTAAAAGGCCCTCTTTGTCACCCCAGTGAAGTAGAACGAGTCAATTCTATACCAAGTGCTTTGGTCAGGCAATAATGGACTTTTCTTTCCTGCAGTAGGTCAGCTGACGTCAGGAGGTGGGAGTTCTGCCAAGCCACAACTAGCTGTCTCCGGGGAGCCGGGCATCTGAAAGTCATCAATGCTCTCCCACTGCCGTGGCATTCTGATTTTCAATGGCGTGATCACAGGAGCCTAAGATCCTAGGTTAAGAAACTTCTCCTATCCTTAACCTGATAGGAGCTGTCTCTAGTTCATCTATACAAGTTCTAGTTTCTTTTTGCTCACAAAAGGGCTATTTTCACAGACTATAATAAACACAGGAAAAATTCTCTAATCACCAGGAACTACAGCCATCCAAAGTTGCTCTAACCTCTCACCCAAAACTGTGAGAGAGTGAGTGGAATTCCTTGGCTTCCGCCTGTGTGCACCATGTCCCCTCCAAGACTAGGGCAGAGGCTGCGAGAACTCCGCCCCTGCCCTCAAATATGCAGCTGACTGATAAGGCGGGACTCCACAGAGAATGTTCCAGGCCATTCCCAGCCTTAATGGGATTAACGCCTTTGGAGGGCTAGAAAGGAAGACTTTGGAAAAGAGCCATTAAAAAACAATCTCCAACCACACCAGCCTATCTATCTGGTTCACTAACTGCCTAAAAACCGCACGGGACTGCTACCAACTGACTGCTTATCTCAAAGCAACTGATCAGCTCTGATTTTGCCAGTCAAATCTATGTACACGGAGAAGGAAGGAGGGGGAATGAAGTGCTGAATAAATTCTCTGTATGTTTAAGGACAGCTCTTCATTTAATATAACGAGAAAAGGGTCATGTTTTTGCAAATCTCGTTAGGGAAGACTGAAGATGCAGGCTGGTTACGAACGCTGCAATGCAGCAGGCAAAACGCCGGCTGCATCAATTCAGCAAGTCATGTGAACTGATCTCAGGGGATGAAACAGGAATTACAACCGTGTCCTCTATTGTCATAAATGAAAAGAACTGGTCAGCGTTCTTACAATACTGCTAGATCTCTGGGAAGAAAGAGCAGGGTCTAAAGATATGAATCTTGGCTAAAAAGTTCTAGTTTAATCCAAAGATATAACATGCCTGAGAATGACTCCTCATATCCAAAACAAATTCATACGCATTAGTCAACAAAAAATGGAGGCCTTCTAAACAAGCTAGTCATTAACATCTCTGTCTTCTTGATGAATGCCAAGAGATAGCTGTTGGAGGCAGTCCTTGGTACTTAGGAGATTTTTAAATGCGTTAACTTAAGCTACAGAAGCTATGGGCCCCAGTGTGCCAGAGGAAAGAAGCATCTGTCTTTGAGGACAGGAGAGGCAGTGGGTGGGACCGACGCTGCGTTAAGCGACAGAAAAGACTGCAGAAACGAACATTTTCAAACCAAAGGCCAAATGCTTTGGACTCTGCAAACTTGGCGCCTGCAGTGAGTGCCTGAGGACGCTCTCACTCCGATCTGGGAGAGCGGAAGAATTCAGTTTCTCTGTGGAACCTCAGAAGAGAATAAAATTGTAGTGAAGATGAAAGGAGTCAGTATTGAAAACAAAGCATGGGAACCGCCGACATTTCAACTGGCTGAATGTGCCGGATGTCACAGGCATTTGGGATACTATGAAATGAATTCCGATTGTAGGCAAGACGCTGTATGTATTGTTTTGCAAGGAAAGGGATTTTAGGGACTAACAGGATGAAGAGATCATTTGGCTCCATGGAAAAATTCACGAACTTCACCCAAAGCAAAAGGTCACGGAAACCATTCGACAGCTCTGTTTTTGTTGTTTCGTCAGAACCCGAAGGTGCAGAACCGGGAACACCTTTTTTCCATGGCTTAGAAAACCAGACTATTATCAAATTTTACATTTCCAAAGCAAGAGAACTGTACATCCCTAGATGCGGATGGGCTCCCCCAGAACGAACCACCAAAGAATTGGTTAGCACCCACAAAAATGTTATACCAACTGATTCTCAGATCAAATGAATTAACTCAAAAGCAGCTCAGCTGCAGATTCTAGTGGCAGTTCTGCTGGTAAGCAGAGGTCGAAATTGCATAAATTAAGAGTTTTAACCATGGAAAAAATTTTTTTTTTGCTGAAACCACATTCCAATTGGGATGGTGGATCTGCCTGTCAGCATTCAAAGGGATGAATTCGTTTCAGCTTGTTAGCCGGGTTCTGCAGAGGTGAGCAGGCACAGCTTTAAGAAAGCAAAAGCCTCATACTGCATTGCATCAAAACCCAGAACGCAGAGCAACATTGCAAAACTTATTTCTGCATGCCCCCCAAATACTGTCTTTGCTGCTACTTACCTGTTCATTCAGATGAGAGATAGGTATTTAAATGCAAAACATCATTATTGAGAGTCTAAACAGGAGAAAGTTATAGTGTGGCCCATTTTCATAAACCTCATTTAAGTAATTAACCAGTCCGATTTATACAAGAGCTTGCCTTGGATTTATCACCCATAATCACAAGAAAGTTGCACAGTTTATATTTCTCCTTATGGAATAGCAAGACATTAATTTTAAGCATTTTTTTTTTTGAAGAAGGTACAATTGAGCAAACACTCAAAAATTGTACATAAATAAAACGTATATAGTCAACTTTTCTAAAAACTAAAGAATGAAATGCAAGCTCCATTTCATTACAAGGATTGTGGCAGAAAAAAATAAGTCAATGGGAACAGGAAACAAACCCGAGTTTACAACATTTGTCAAATTTAAAAGTACTATTTTTACTACATATTTTCAGATTTTTTCCCAAATATCTAACATAATCTGTTCAGTCCCTTGGTTCTCAAGAACCAAGTAAGTAATCATCAAAAATAAAATAAAATAAAAATAACCCAGCAAACATGCAAACACCAGTAGGGAGATAAGAAATAATATATTCATGCCTTAAAGAGAGGAAGTTAAAAAAACAAGAGGCTTTGGAAATTTCAGAATAAATTTTCTAAGACTTCTGTTCACGTAACAGCAAAAAAAGCAAACCCTAACAGAAACCTTAACAAAAAGGTCATGCAGGCAGGGTTCTCCCTCTCTTTGGATCATTCGACTTTTGACACAAAGGTGTCTTCACTGCAAACCAGGCAAAAACTAAAAAAAGCAACGCATTTTCTGCATGCTGGTCAAATACCTGGACTCTGCGCTTACGAAACGATGACAACATGATGGAAGAATGTGCAGTCTAAAGAGGGAGGGGAGAGCAAGATAACAAGCTTCTGAGGGCAAACGGAACCAAACAGCTTCAGAAGGAAGAAAACAGATCCTTAAAAATATAGGAATATCAGTAAAAATCAAATTTCACGTATTTTCCCAGTACCTTCTAAATCCCACCAGGGATTTAAAAAGTGGAAAGAGAACCGAGGTTGTCTGGTTTTAGCGGTTCCTATCTAGGTGTGCTGTTGTGGCCAAGTCATACCCCCTTTTGGGGCTTTCCCCCCACTTTTCAAATAAAGTAATAATACCGGATGTACTTTTTAACACTAAACGTTCCAATGAATTGAGATTTCAAAGACTAGATGATTCCTAAATCCCCTTCTGTTCAGTAATTAAATAGTATAATTTCATGAAATCATCAGAAAGAACTCAAGCTACAAAGATCTGACCTGGGCCTAGTTTACTAGTCCACTTCCTCTACAAAATACTATTTCCTGTCTAAAACCGCTACGAGAAGAATATGCAAAAAAAAGTGGAAGGGAGGTACAGGCGCAGCTGCTCCAGTCCCCATGCGGTCCTCCTGCATTCCTGGAGTCAGCATTTGCCACTAGGGTGTTGCATTCTTCTACCGACGCCCACCACAGCTGATGGACCACACAGATGACCAGCTGCAGCAGCCCCAGCTGCATAACTAGTGGAGTCGTGGAAGAGCCCACGGAGGACTGGTCAGGAGGCCAGCCCTGTGCCCACTGTCGTTAATGCAGGTTCAGCAATGACAGCACTGTGGACTATTCCTGACAACCACTTTTCAGGATCCGCAGTGGGCCCCTCCCTTTGAGATGAAGGCAGATAAGGACGAGGAGAGAAAACTCTAACCGAGGGAACCAAAAGATAGGCTTAAAAAATAGCTCTCTCCACCTAAACCTGTTCATCAGATCGCTTGACCAGCTCATATCAGAGCCTGTGACAGATCGGATTTCTCCAATTATTAGATTACTACAAAACACTCTGTCCTAGACCAAAAGCTATCAGAGAATGTTACTGAGCTGATGGTTAATGCTGAGAACTGCTTCACACCTGTCCAGCACAGAGCAAATCCTCCTTTCAAGTCTCTGTGCCTCTCCATCTAGGTCCCTGGGTAACAGCTAACACACTTTGAGGGTCCCTTTGAGTAATTATTGGCCCAGTTACTAAAAAAGGCTTATTGTTAATTTCCTGCACAGAGGCCCTTACTGCAGCACATTTTTTTCCCCTGCAGCACATTCTTTAAACTTTGACTTCAATTTGACCTTTCAAAATCTAAGACATTAGCTGTAACAAAAGGGAGAATAAATGACTACACTGCAGAGTTGGAAACCTCTCTCAATGGCTTCATACAGCTGAGTGTTCCCACTGCTATTCTTAAGATTTTGTTTCCTGGCTGCAATACACCCCCACTCTTCCATCTTTGATACATTCTGTTTTAGTAAAGTCCAATTGCTATGACGACGCAATTTCTCAACGTATTATGAAAATATTTCATATGGTCTCTCTTCTATTCTTCCCTGACAGCCACGATGGTAAGTTTTTCTAAAACACCGTGATGAAGACAGAACAAAGGGCCTACAGAATTGGGGACCTATTATATAAAGGAGATGTGATAAGGTGTTGCAGCAGTTCACGCATCATCTCAACCCAGCTTTCTGGTCTATTCGGGCTTTTAATTTAAAATATATTCAACCCTTAACCTTAACAAGCCCTGTATTTAAAATAAATTTTATCGCAGTACAGCAAAGAGACTTTTAAAAGCAATTTTCTTTGGGAAGCATCTAATCAAATTCATTGGGACGGCTTTCAAACAAAAGGCTGCTCTATCATTCAACACCGGCATGGCTGTGGAATTTATGACAAATAATATACTGTCCTCGACTCGAAAGACCCAGTCGCAGGGCAAAAATAAAAAGAATTCTAAGCTATTAAGTTATTTGATTCGGGTCTTACACAAAGCAAGAGCCACAGCTACCTGTTATTTAAAAGCAAATCCCTGGACTAGGAAAGATGGCCAGCCTCGGAGCTTTCCGCGTTCAGAGAAAAAGGCCACGAATCGCTGAAATTAACATGGAAGAGCCCTTTACCCTAAGCTCTCGGCTCTTCCTCCTCCAAGGGGTGGGCCGGTGCTGCTCGTAGGGATTTGGGAAAAGGAGCAGCAGAAGTCGCTCCCCACCGAGCGAAGGGACTGGGGGCAATCGGGGGAGCGCTCTGCAGGGAGGGGGGGATGGTGAAAATCCTGACCAGGGAGCCCCCGCCCCACCTGCCGCAGCCTAATGGGGCAGGGCGGGCCCGGCGGCCT
>NW_006441061.1:4314776-4326900 GCF_000325575.1 Pteropus alecto | reverse complement strand
CTTTGTTAAACCAGCCATGTTAGTGTATTCACCTGCCTCATTCATAGCCTGTTACAGAGCATCTACCCCATCTAGAGTTTCTAGATTTAGTGGTCCTGTTAACACATGGATCCACAGCCCTAAACATTGTTGTTTACATTAGGATAGACACACAACCCACAAGAAGAGAAATTTTCATAGACCGAACGAAGCCAGTCAGATCATTTAAGAACCTCAAGAACACAGAATATAGTCAATAATAATAGTTGCCAGCCAAATGACATACCTTGTGGTTAAGGCTACTAACATTGAGTTATCTAAGGGCAATAAATAAACAGAGGAAGCCATTCTACTGACAGAAATAGGAAAATACAGTAAATAAGCAGAAAAAGGCAGAAATGGGAGACATATAAGCTCTGAGAGACAAAGATTAAGTTACATTTCTGATAGCTTTCCATGTGAGACTATCTCTACTTATATTCATTCCTCAAAGTCTCTGAGTCTGGGTTTCTTACATGATAATCCCCTACCTAGTCTTTTGTTAAGTTACTTATGAATCCTTAAAATTAAAATTGCCATTGACTAGACCACATATATAAGAGTAGTGTATCAATCTTCTTTTTCTTATTAGAAGATGATTTAACTTAGTTTTCGCCTCGGGATCGTCCGGCGGAAAGGGCCGAGCGCTCCCGGAAGGAGCCGAAGCGGCGGTGCCAGGGAAGGGGCGACTGCAGGAGCGCCGCGGAGGGCGGGGAAACCCGGCGCGAGCCAGGGGTAGGGGGCGATGGTGCGATGGAGTCGCCGCCTCTCCCGCGGAGAGTGGAGATGCTCCAGCCGCCCCACCCTCCCCGCATCTTGGATCTGCCAATCCTGCCCCTCCCCGCCCTGCAGAGAATCTTCTGCACCCTACCCCTCCATCCGTGGGAGCCCTTCCAGGACTGCAGCGAAGGGCGGGGCAGGGGCCATCACTGCAGCCTGGCTGGGGACACTGCGCGCCCCGGCCGGAAAAACGCCCAGTCTCAAAGGATGAGATCACCGTGTGCTTCTCTTCTTCCTGCCAACTTTCCCTAGGAGAAAGCTGGGGCCAGGGACCCAAGCCAGCCTATGCTGGTGGGGGCTGCGGTCAGAAACCGAGGATAATCTGGGGGTTCCAGGTTTGAGGAAGTGGTAGGATAAGGCCAAATCCGATCATAAAAAACCGAGTCGACTACTTTGATGCTTAAGTCTGTCATTCCGGGATTTGGAGAGTTAGTAATTTCTTATATGCTCATAGCAAAAGCTTTCTCACAGGTCGCAGGTGGAGTACGATGTATTAGTCGTATTTTCTAAACGCGACATTAAGGCTCTCTCTACTACAATTAAATGGAACTTTCCTCACGTACTAGGCACTATGCTAAGCATTTCATGTGTTAGCTTTTTCAAACCTTTGCAATAATTCTATGAGGTAGGAATTACTTCCCATTTTACAGATGAGCACCCTGACATGGAAGCTAGTTCTCAACCTCAATCAGGCAGCTAGGGAAAGGAAAAGCTAGGATTTGAGTCAAGCAGTCAGAACCCTTCCCCTAGGAAGGGGGTGACATTGTGATGGTGGATGCTGGGGTGCCGAGAAGAGAATTTCTGAAATTTTTGCCCTTTATGGTCCTAGCAGTTGAGGGCCTGGCTCTAAACTCTGTACCCAGAGCCCTCTTAAAACACCCTTTCCCCGCCCCTGCTAGGGTGACAGCCTGGCGCAAGCCATTGGGAGTAACAACCAGATCATTCCTGTGCAGTCAGGCAGGCAGACCAGGAAGGCCTCAGCCTCCTGGTTACCAAGCAGCCATGGCACTGGGCACTGCACCAGCAGTTGGGCCCCAGCCCAGCCCTGAGCTATCTGGTCCTCTGCATCCTGGCGTCTTCCCGCGTGCCTGGGATCTGCAATCTGGTTTCTAAGCCACCCTGGCTGTAGCCATGATAGTAAGGAAAAATTCCCCTAGTCCCTCATTCCACGGGAGTGGAGAGAAAAAGAGCGGCCACACCCCAGAAGCAGCTTTACAGACTCTGGAGGAAAAACGTAGGAGCCAGGAGGCATTTCCTGCGATCTTTTATGTAGAGAAAACAGAACCGGGTGACTCCTCCCTGGGGTGTGCATTTCTGGGAACAGCCGATGGCGTCCACAGCCTCTTCTACAGAGGGTAGCAGTGAATGTTGAATCAAATATTCAGCTTTAGGTGCAAAATGGCTAACACAATCACAGCTCTCCAAAATTTCCATCTAAGACCTGCTCCTGCAAAGAACGGGTCTCAAGGCTGTGGGCAGGAGCTATATAAAATGGAGGATTTTTCTTTTAAATCACTCTGGCATCATAGTGAAATGAGGGATTCTGCTGCTTTTGCTAGATGCAAAACAGATTGGAGATCTTAGAGAGAGCTTCTATATTGACACAGAAACTAAAATCTTATTCATTGATCTTCTGATTTGAGTCAAGGCCAAAAACAGTATCTCCAGGCCTCTCCACCTCCCACTCACTCACCCACCCCATTCAGCACTGGCACTAGAAATGAGACGTTTAAAAAACTGTACTTCATGTGTTCTATTGTCTGCCTACCTCACCTCCCACCAGTTTCTCCACATGCTTCACACTCTGCTAGGTGTGGGGAGAGGGAGAGGACAAAGCAGACAATGGCCCTCTTTGTAACAACAAAAAAGCACAGGACAGTGTAGCAGCTCTGAAATCAATCAACTCCATGTTCTCACTCACGACTTTCCAGGCCTCCTGCAAAGCAGGGGTAGGACTGTATTTTAATTTTTTTTATTCCACCTGTTCTCTGAAGTTTTGATATGCACCCTAGGCTTAGGCATCTAGGTAGTCCCAATACCTTTTCGAGTTGTTCAAGAGGTCAACCATTGGGACATACGCTAAATGTAATGATGTTTTCACATGTTCTGGCCACAGAAAGTTACTTGCTCTATGTCTGGGAGTCTCTCTCTCTCTCTCTCTCACACACACACACACACACACACACACGTACACACGCAAAGTTAACAAGCAAGCAGCAGCACTTCCACTTTTTTCCTCCTGACAAGGGAGTCATGCTGGCTAGGGGACTGCCCTTTGTCAGTCCTAGATGACATTCTGCAGTCAGAGCTGGCAAGGAACAACACAGAGCTTCAAAATAGTGACTAGACAAACCTTGAAGGCATTCTGTTAAGTGAAATAAACCAGACACAGAAAGACAAATATTGTAGATTCCACTTACATGTGATCCCTAGAACGGTCAAATTCATAGAGACAGAAAGTAGAGCAGGGGTTGCCAGGGGCTGGAGATGAAGGGGAAATGGGGAGTTAGTGTTTAATGGGGACGGAATTTCACTTTGGGATGATGAAATCGTTCTGGAGCTGGAGGGTGGGGATGGTTATACAACAACATGAGTGTACTCGATGCTACCGAACTGTACACCTAAAAATGGTTAGAACAGGCAATTCTGTGTTATGTATATTTTACCACAATTTAAAAACAAAGCCCAATACAGTGAGTGCTTCTGAAATCAGGGAGCACAGCAGAGAGGAGGCCTGCCAGCTGCTGGGAGCATGGCCTTGACAGACTGGCTTGCTTATTAGCCCCGCAGGTGACAGCAGAAGTGAGTCCCTCCCTCCCCTGGCACTGCTTTCACAGGTGTATGCTTGTGGGACTGCACCCTAGGCCCCAGCAATTGCTGTCTCTTCTGTTCATCCTGAGCACACAGTTAGAATTAGTTTCACAAACCATGTCAGACCTTCTTAAAAAACTTTAGCAGCTTTCCATTGCCTACAGAATCAGCCAAACTAAATAGATCTGGAGCGTCCACAAACGTTCCGACTTCCTTTCCACGGGACCATTTCCTGCTGCTTTTTTCCAGACCTGATCCTAGTCACGTCCTAAACAGGTTTACTTTTCCAACTTCATGTTTTTGCTCATAGCTATTGCCTCCAAGTAGAATATCCTTTTTGCCCGACACCCACCTCTCCTTTCTGCCTGATGAATCTTACCCAAGTTTATGTAAGTAGAACCTTTCTGGAAGAGCAATTTGGCAATATGGATCATAATATAAATATAAAATTTGCATGCCGTTTGAGCTCCCATAACTTTAAGCTCAAACCATCAAGCCCTCCAAGTCCGTAAATTACATTCTCCACAGAATTAAAATTCCACTCTCCAAGTCTTACCTGTTTCAGTTGAAGTAGGAAGTACCTTGTAAAACCTGTTTAGTGTCAACTCTCCACCCTTTCTACAGGTGATGGCTTCAGTGATCGTCACCATTACGGTCAGGCCTGTCTTCAGGGTTGTAGTTTCTAGAGCTTGATTTTGTGTACCCTCATCAGACTGCAAGCATGATTGTTTCTTTTGCGAGGGGAAAGGATTATCTTTTAATTTTGAAATAATATCACATTTACAGCAAAGTTACAGGAATAATACAACGACATCCCATATACTCTACCCAGATCTCCTAATTTATTAAGTCAACCACGTTTTCTTATTCTGTGTATGTGTATATACTTACATACGTATACACATAAAAATACACGTGTACAGATCTCTATTTTCCCCCTTGAATTATGTGAGAATAAGTTGCTGACATCATGCCCACTTACCCCCAGGTATATCATGTGTATTTTTGAAGAACAAGGAAAGTCATTTTTATAACCACAGTTCGATGATCAAAATCAAGGAATTAATGCTGACATACTATTACCTAACACATAGACTCATTCAAGTTTTGCCATTGTCCCAGTGTCCTTTATAAGACAAACACACAGAAAGATCTTTTTTCTGGTCCAGGTTCCAATCCAGGATCATGTAATACATTTAGTGTAAGCATCCCGAAGGAGCCAAAAAAAAAAAAGTTTCTGGAATCCGTCACCTTTATAAACTGATATTTTTTAAAAACAGAGCCTGGCTGTCACCTAGGGGATAGTCCTTTATTCTAATGGGTGTCTTAGCAAATCCATTACACCGCTGAGACCGCAGCTCTCATCTGCTTTCCTGCAGGTCTGCAGAAAAACAGTATCAGGAATTCATTAGGCGGAACTGACGTAAAGGAATGTACTTCCAGGCCTGGTAAGACACCTGTGTGACGCTCTGTGTTCTTTTTCTGGTTGTCCCGGCATTGAACCAGAAGCCATCCAAACCTAATTATGTCACTGCTGTCACCATAGGAAGCTTGAAAAGTAGGGAGAAGCTCCCAACACTTGGGTAGAAATCCTCAGAATAACTTCATTCTTCTATTCAAGGGATATGTAGGGCTTCTCTCCTATTGGAATTTTCAATTCATCATCAAATTTACTTGAAAATGATGTAGGACAATGATATGACAAAAATATGGGCACCGAGCCTGAGAAATGAGGTCAGGCCTGACAGGAAGCAAGGAGGCAAGTGAGTACTTGAATTTAAAAATGGAATGCAGCCCTTAGTGTTCTACGGGAAGGAATCTAATGCTGCTCCCCAGCTGGAGTCATACCTATGCCGAGCAACCATCATCTCTGAAGGCGACACTATCAGTGAGTACCAAAAACCAGGCCTCCGCGGTGCTCTCCTTTCTGATTTACCATCAAGAACCATTAGGAATACCAGGTGTCCCATGGCATGTGCAAGACTGTCACACACGTCTAGAGGTAGGACATTCAAACAGTGGGAGACGGATTTTCGACAGAATGGCGCAAATTCAAAGTGGCAGATACCTTGGGGATCACCTTGTCAGTGATTTTTCACACACGTTTCATTTGGGGCAGAGGAACTTGTCCATGTATAACCTTATACGGAACCCCAATAGATACAGCACAGAAGGTCAAAATGTGGTGGCAGAGAGGGTCCCAGAGCTCCACTAGGGCCCTGTTAAGAGGCTGTGCAAAACCTGAGCCGCCTAACTACTGGCACTTCACCTCCTGCATCACAAATTTTCATACTCAGGAATAGGACAGTTTTCCAGCAGATGGCAGTAGCGTCTTGAAGAAAGGGCTGCCTTTTGAAAATTCGCACAAAAGCCTCCATATGCTGACCGGAGTACAGGGGCCGAGCCCCACCTAAGCAGCAAAAAGTCAGCGTTTCTCAAGCTGTTCCCTGTCATAATATTTAGAAAATGACACCGTTTGTATAGTACAGGTAAAGAGAGGAAGTGTAAATGGCAAAGGGCCTTGGGGCTCCACCCGCTGCAGGCCGTGGGACTGGGGGGATGAGTGTCATTCAGCGGCTGGGAGGCTCTGCCCTGTGACTGTGACTGAGCACACTTTGAAAACCGCTGTGCCCTTTTTCTTTTTCTGGTTGTCCTGGCACTGAGCCAGAAGCCATCCAAACCTAATTGTTTTGCAGTGGGGATCCTGAAGTTTGGAGGGTGAATGACCAAAAAGTGAACCGAGCCCAATTCTCCTGACTCCTTCCTTCCCCAGTGTTCATTTCATTGTGTCCACATGAAAATACTTTAAGACTTCCCCGTTTCTGCTAGATAAAGCCATTATTGGCACATAATTCTAAAACAGGAATGACAGAAAAAAAGCAATTTTCCCGCGGTGAAGGTCAGGAAGACAAAAAAGGAAACAATGCCTATCACGCTATACCTAGACCTGGGCACTGCCATGCCACCTTGACACATAGCTCAAGGTACAAGAAATCGAGCATACCGAACCAACTAGATACCAGCACTGGGTTTTTAAAAATCAAGCTTTATTACTTATTTTTTTTGGTACCATAATCGATAATTCATAGAATGGGTCACTTGTAGCCACTCACAAGCACCAGTGAATCCTCTTCCCCACCAAAAAAGCACATCGGTACACACGACACCGGTTAGCATACAGGAAGAGATCCACGGCACACGACAATGAATCTTTCCATAAACAAATCTCGACTCATCTGAAAAGCCGAGCTTCGGATTTTTGGAGTGGCTTTAGTCAGGCAAATCTATCACTCATAAGTCAGAACAAGTAAAAAAAAAAATTGCCCGGGTTCATGCATCTCTAGTCATGCAGGGACTGAATCCCAAACTAAGGGGACAAACAGTGCTTCTTGCTTCTGTATCACACGTGGGAACAGTCCTCATCCCAGACACTAAGCAATCCTTGATGCCATTTAGGACTGTGTTTATGTCTACATCAGTCACTTCCTCTGAATTTCTAATTACTTCACAAGGTGAGAAAGGCAAAGCAGCCATAACGTAGACTTGCACGTAAGAATTCGGGCCTCGACTATTACACTAGATGCCTTATGTGTCTTTGCTGTTTCTGGGAATTCATCTGAACGGGGCGGCAAGGGGTGAGTGTAGGGGTGGGGTGTGGGGAGTCGAAGTGGTGGGCTCACTTCAGAGTGAAAGGCTTCTGGCGCACCTACTTTCTGAAAGATACTAGAGACAAAGGAAAGAAAACGGGATCGAGTGCTACACACCGCTTCTCAGAATTTCTGCAAAAGTGAGAAATGCCAAATCCATTGACTCTTTGATGTGGACCCCTGAAGGTGTCATCGGACCGCCTAGATTTTGTGACACGTGAAAATCTCCCTTGCTAGTCACAAGGTACGGATACATAAAAATACGCATCAGTAGATTTTCAAGTCTGACATGACTTCCAAACACGGCTGCGTGCAGCTGCTTTATTGTCGCCCCTCCGCGACAAAACGGCGACGGTGGGCGGAGGAGCGACGGCCTCAGGAACGCCAGAAAGAGGACGTGAGGAAGCCCTTGGGGACAGGGATCTCCTTGCGCTGCAGACATTTCTGGTCAGGGAAAGAAGAAGAAAACGGAATGATTTTCTGATAACGGTGCTTCCAGTACTTTACAGTTGGAAGACACTTTGAGGGACAGAAAGTTTAAGTCCCACGGAACAGTGGTCGAAAAAAGTAAAAGTAAGACCGCTGGTCGTGTGTCAGACTCCTGCTTGTGCGTGGACTGCAGCGGAGGACGGATGCCACGCTGTTACCGCGCCTGCCCCACTCTGCTCTCCCACGGCCTGGCCTCGCCTGTCGCTATTGCTATTTTCCCAACTGGGCTACGGGACGTTGGAAGTCAGCGGGCCATCTTGGCAGACATACCACGGAGTTCTAAGTTATTTGTCAGAATTAACCTCTTAAAAATTTCGGCACTTGGAAATATGAGAGCCGTCTGGTTGAAAGTGCAGTCTGTTCTCATGGAGAAAAGTGACCGCACTCACCAGTTCCCCAGACCTGAGACCTGAGAAAATCGCCTTGGCTAACATGCCAAAAACATACTGGTGACACGAGAGTCATTTGAGAGGTTTTCTTCATCTCTGAGGGTGGCTTCCCCACAGGCAGTACAGGCAATGACATGCAGGAAGGAGAAATGACAGCCCTTAAGGTTAAAGGGGAATTATGGACAAAAAATAAGGTTCAGAAAAGTACAGAGGAAGAGACTGTGCTCAGAATCTGGGAGGTCCAAGACTCGTCGGACACAGGCACATTTGAGGCCAACGACAGTTTGGGACGTGTCGGTCTAAGGGCATCTTACCTCCAAGAACTGCTTCAGGCGTATGAAGGAACCCATCTGTCCCGAGCTTGTGATGGCTTCAATCCTACAGGGAGAAAAGGAAGACATGTGAGTCACACCTACGATTCGCATCTTTTGGAGAGGAGTCAGGTCCTGCTGATCTGGGGAGGAGTAGATCAAGGACTCACAGCGATGTCCTCTAGACTAAGGGTGCTGTTGATCTTCCGAATGGTCTCAACCTCCCTTTCAAACAAGGACGTAAAGGGGAAGAGGGCACTCTCCTTTCTGAGGTCTTTGTGACCAGGTGGGACGGGGGTTGCCATGGCCTTTCCCCCACTTGAAATGCCAGTGAATTGAGAGGCGTGAGAAGGGTCCTTAAAGGTGAATGCCACAACGGAGTCGAGCAAACTGGCTGACAAGTCAGTTTCTCCAACTGATTTACTGAGGGGGTTTGACTCCTTGGTTTAATTCGTAAGCGCATGTAATCACCATCCCAGGTTATCTGGGGGAGTTTGGAAAAGAATGGAGCTAAAAAAAATGTCAGGTATCCGAATCCGAGATCTTTCTAATTTTTTTTCATTTAGCCAACGATATTTAACAGAGACTCTTATTAGAGTTTGAAAGTGTTTATTCAAATATCAAAGAGGAGAAGGATGGGAGTAGAAGATGTCACACTTCGTGCAGGTATTTTTAACTGAGTCAACAACAGCATGTGACCACACCCAAGGGTATCTGATGTCATGAGTTTCACCTACCGGATCCCTGGTATCTGCTCAGAAAGTCTAGTACCTGGGGAAGTAGTCCTCTTTGATGAGAAGTACCATCTTCCAGAACTGGGCCTGATACTGCTTCATGAGGGCATTCCCACACACCTGGGGGAAAGACGGACCCCGCCGGAGCAGAGAATGAAAACCCACTCATGCGCGAGATCCAGAAAGCATGATCAGTGCTCGGCCTTTCACTCCTATCAAGAATTTCGGCCACAACGCCACTTAGCTAGCGACCACAGAATGAATGGGAAAAAAGTCCAAGTTCTCCTAGAGTGTGTCTCTGTACATGGCAACACCTCCATTTAACCAGCCTGCCGGTCATGTCAGAAAACGTGAACCAAACTTAATGGACTGTTCTTTGATTCCACCGAGTGGAAGCCTTTCAAAAGGTCGGGGCCACCTCCCAACCTCGGGAAGCAGTTTACAGACTCCCACTTGTGTTCTCAGTGGTTCAGGATCACTGTTCATGTACTGTGACTTCAGGAGCTTTAAGGTGACTAGAAACAATGGTCACTATAGGCCAAATGGTCCCAGATTTGTTACGGCATATGCCTCTTTTCTTTAAGAAGTGTCTCCTTTCCACAGAAACCTTTGCCCTCGCCCTACAGTGGTAGCCCCTTATAAGAAGACAGGCCCGCACAGAGTCTCTGGACAAAGATGATGCCTGATTCTAGCTGGTTAATCGTTTTCTGTTCTGGGAGTCGGGAATCACAATAGTGGGACTCTAGTCTCACTACACTGGGTGACCACACTGAGCGCAGGATGGACACCTTCTCCACTGTGCAAAGAGAACCAGAGAAAGATGGCCTACAGAACAAGGGTGAGGCAACTTGCAGGAAGAGCATATATGAAAGACCACGTGGCCCCAGAGAGACTCTGGGTACCTGGTGACATTCTAGTTCCTGGTTCCAGGCCCTCACGAGATTTAACTGCACATCCTAGCCTTGGTCCTGGGAGTCACTTCTATATCCCTAAAACAAATTCCCCTTTTTATATGTGGTATGTGAAAAGTTTTTTGTCCTTTACAATGAGTAGATATCCACACAGGAAGAAAAGGTACAGTGGGAAGAGAAATCTAAAGCTAGGTTTGTCTTAGGGTTCAAGAAAAATTTGACACTGGACCCTAACGCTGTTCACCATCACCCTATACTGCTTCCCCATTTGTGTCACGCAGTGGCCCAAGGATGCTTTAACCCCCGGGTCTCCCTTGTGTGATAACTGCATTACATACCTCCAAGAAGTCAAAGAGGAGGGTGGCTGTCACATCTGACAGGGGCTCCATGTTCAATATCTGTGCCAACCAGCGCCAGCCATGATGTAAGCCATGAGGGTGAATCTGGGAGGAGAGAGGCTTGGTCACGATTTGATCTGATTTTATTGAGATATCTAAATTCCCAATGTAATTATCTACCCCTTACCAAGTGGACATGAACCTCCAGATCATCTTACCCAACACATGCCACAGGGGAGAAATAACACAAGCCAAAATGAATTTTGTTTTAAAATGTTCCAATACATTGGAACCCATACATTCTTTACAGTGTCCATATAATATACATCTGTCAGCTTCAATTTCTGGGATTCTACAGGCCAACAGTTATCCTAACCAACATTTACTATCATGGTACTTTAGCATAGAACCTGGGACATAACAGGTGCATAATATACACTTCTTAGATTCAGTCAATTTAGATTCTTTTCTCTTTAGGTCTCCAAGTCCATTAACTCCTCTATTTTCCTAATCTGTTATCTCTGGAGGAAAAAACTGTGCGGGCAGGTCGAAGCCCTGGATCCGGCTGTGGTATTGTCACTGCCAAGTGCGTATCACTACAGCCTCCTGACCATCTGTCCATTTGTGAGTAAGGTACATGACCTAGCTGGCTTCTAAGGCACCAAATAGGTCTAATATGACAATTTCTCACTTACATCTCCTTCTAATAAAATCTTCTAACCTTAATAATTGATTTACAACAGACTCTTGTCTGATAGACTCTTTTATAAACAGTTCTTTAAAGCCTCAGCTGAGTCGGTCATTGAACAAATGATTCTGATGATCTAAAAGCTTCCTAATAATCATCATCAACTTCTCTAAAGACCTACATGAAGCAGCAGTATTTCTTAACTCATGTAACTAGAGACCCTCTCTGAAAGAAGGTCAGTATTTCCCGCAGACAGAATACCGATACGGTCTGACCTCTTGACATTGGCAGTGAGCCTTTCTGCTACCTCTTGTCTGTTGCCATACGGCCAGCGGAGCTGGATGATGGCAGCATAGAGACGGATCATCCCCGACATGCGTTTCAGAAAGTTGTCCTGCTGCTCCATCTTGGAATCCTTCACTTGATAGCCGAGCATCCTACGTGGGAAGAAAAAAAATCCACAATGACAGGGACAGGGTGACAAATCCGAGATTACTTTTTATGGCTAAAAGTACAATATGTTATTATAAATACATTAGGAAGTGTGATTACATAGAATGCTTTGTTTACAAGGCACTCACATCCATGATCAGATCTGTGCATCACAGAAGCCCTGCGAGGTACGCTCACAGGTGGTACATATCATTTAAAAATGAGGAAAATGATGCTCGAAGAGGCGAAATGACTACCCATTCCGCAAAGCTATTAAATGACAAAGCAGGGATAAAATGCCAAGACCCTGGATTCTAGACCTAGGATTCTTTCCACTAAACTATACTGATTACTGGCACCTAAGCCCACGAATTCCAAAAGCGGTCCGGTCTGCACGAAAGACGCTGTGTTATGACAGAACATTCGAGGTGCAGAAACGCGGTGAGGAGGAGGAACATGAACGCTGTTTCTGCCTCGTGAATCGCCTAGGCCTGGGGGGAGGGAAACAGCTTCACCTCTGATAGTCCTCCAAAGCCATCCCCTCCCTGAAAGCTGGGGCGAAAGGGACCGAGGATG
>NW_006441061.1:4290015-4313901 GCF_000325575.1 Pteropus alecto | reverse complement strand
GTGTGTGTGTGTCTGAATTAGTTTCTGTTACTCATAATCAAAGTTTAAATTAATACAGCATGTCCAGTTTAGAAACACCCTGCCAAGCTAATTACTTTAAGTAACGTTACTCTAATTAGATATGGAGAATGAAACAGAGGAGGCAGCCATGGGAGTGACTCCCAGATTCCAGCTAAGGTGACGGAGTAGATAACGGTGCTATTGATTACTTAGTGCAAACAGGAGAAAAAGCAGGCATAAGAAAGATCACGAGTCTATGGCCATGCCACCCTGAACAAGCCCGATCCTGTCTGATCTCAGAAGCTAAGCAGGGTCGGGCCTAGTTAGTACTTGGATGGGAGACCACCTAGGAAGACCAGGTGCTGTAAGTGTAAAAAAAATAAAAAATAAGAGATTGTAAGCTGACGAGGTCCTTGCAATCTGTGAGGTCAACCAAAGGACCAAGGGTTGCCTCCCCTAAAAAAAAAAAAAAAATAGATCATGAGTTCAGATCTGAACACATTAAACTTGGGGTATCTGAGAGCCATCTAGGCAGAGATGTCCCTCGGTAGCTGGACCTAGAGAATCTGAAACTCAGAGCACAGGAATGACCCAGATGTGAGAGTCCTTGGCATCAAGGTGATGTGTGAGGTCACGGGGGTACGCAGAATGAGACGAGCTGGCAGGGAGAGCAGATCCCTAGAAATCACCTACGACTGAGGTGCAGGGAGGAGACCGAGGAAGCCCCAGCGGGAAGAGGAGAAGAACCTGAAAACTAATGCTCAGTGGAAGCCAAAGCTGTCACATTTCATAAAGGGGAAATCGACAACGCCACACGGAAACGTGAGGAGACCAGCAAAATCTTTGGGAGATGTAGAATCAAAGGAAACGTTTTAGGATGTGAGTGACTCGCGCATGTTTAAAGGGAAAGGAGCCTGAAAAAGGGAGTAATTTTGCAGAAAGCAGAAGAGAAGGGAAATAAGTGACGAGGCGACAGGAACAGAGGAGTAGGCGGAAGGATGAGTGTGGGCTGGAAGGACACCTCATCCTCTGAAACAGGAGACGCCGAGGTAAATGCAGCTGTGCAGAGGTGAACGGGGCAGGCGTCAGAGGATTGCACACCTGACACCTGATGGAGGAGGAGGAGGCAAGGCTGTCTGCGGTCAGCTGAGGGGGAGAGACTTGAGGAGAGTGGTGAAGGGATGGAATGGCTGTCAAGTCACCTCTCCCAGCGGCTGCTGGTATCCAAGAAAATGGCACTTTAAATTCCAGAAAGTGATATGTGTTTGTTTACACCTCGTCCTATTTCAGAAAGATTTCAGGCAGCAAAGTGATATGTAAGTTCTGCCGTATGGCCTCTCAAGGGAAGAAATTGCAACTTTCCTATGCTTTTTAGGCAACGAGTTAACCAGGGGAACTGGGACCCGAGCTGAGTCAGAGCAGCCTTCGGGTTGTACACACTCCTCAGCTCCCCGGCCACTGGGCAGCACAGCCTATACTTTGGAGGCCTCCACACTGAGAGCTCTATAGAAAACAAACCGCTGTTTCTAAAGAAGAAAGATTTTGCTCATGTCTGGTTCCTACTCTCTAAATCCCAGTCTCTGGAGAGAAAAGGAAGGAGTTTAAAAGTATTAACGGGCGGGCTTCAGGTCTGGAAAAGCTCATGCAGGACAAAAGCAAAGAATACAAGTCACATCCTAGGTTCCCTTGGTGACGTTTACCACGGTAACTTTCAATTTTAGTAAGAGCCATCTTAAATAAATTTCTATTAATATACAGCTTTTATTTTTAAGTCAATGAACACGTAACGATTACCTTATACATGCTGAAGAGTAAATGAAGAAGAGTGAAATAGAATGCATATAACGTACATTCACCTGATCCAACTGCCAACATTTGTTCAAACATACTGTGTATAGGAACCTTACAGATAAGGAGATTTGGAGTCTTAAAAAATAATAAAATGGAGCAAGGGGCCATGTTCTTAACTCCTTCGACCAACCTGCAATGGTGGAGATCTGGCTCACTGGGATGGTGGCAGCCTTCTGGAGGTCCATCTTTATCTTTTTGGCCTGCCAAGAAGAAAACAGTGACAGGCAGACAGTGTACTGAAGAGGTGAGTAGATATATTAAGATTAGGGAATGGGACACAGTGGCTACATTCCTTTGAGACACAAGGCCATTCGGAGCACTGTCGGCCCAAAGGATGCCCAACTTACACTCCTCCCTACCTGACTATCTTTGCTGTTGGTCAGTCCCTCAAAGGCCAGCACGCACTGACCGGAGGCCTCCTGCAGCTGCTGGTACCACTGCATCGTACTGTCTTGGACCTTCACCTGGAGATCTGAAGAATGAGAGAGGCTCTCATAATAGCTAGTTCTTACTGAACACAGTATGAGCCAGGTACTGTTCTAATCACTTTCTGTAACTGCTTTCGCTGTCCCAATAACCCCACGAAGTCGATACTATTATTATCTTCATTTTATAGATAAGGGAAAAGATAAGGAAACATATAAAGGTTAAGCCATTTGCCAAAGTCACATTGCTAGGAGGCAGGAAAACTAGATTCGCACTGATCTGGCTCCAAAGCCAGCATTCTCAACCACTGTGCTATATTGATTCTCTTGTGTACGAAAGGATCTTGTATTTTGTACATATTTATTTAAAATACTCAGTAACAGCAATACTTGGAATAATACTTCTACCAGAATTATACAGCATTTCGAGTCCTCGTGAAAAGTGTTAGAATCTGAAGTCAGGCTCTATATCAATCAAAACTAAATGTAATTCAGTAAAAGTACTGAATTTTACATTACGTACAAGTTCTGGCAAATTGTCCTGTTAATCTTAACAGTATATTCAAAACACATTCTTGTGCCTTTTCGCATTCTGAAACAACGCCAAGTTAAAGGACTGTATTTGTATCCACACCCAAACTCACCTTCGTTCTGCTTCCCCGCTGGGCCCTGGCTGGGAGCGGGGGACTCTTTGTGGACCTCTGGTCCCTGCTGCATCAGCGACTCCTGCCGCTTCGCCTGGGCCTCCTCTTCGTCCTGCCTCCTCTTCTCTTCGCAGGCCCTGGAGATCTCCTGCTGCAAGTCCGAAAGGAGGTCCCGCATTTCCTGCAGTGCTCTCTCGGCCACAGCTTGGTCCTCTGCCGAGGGAAAGCCGTTCTGTCCGGGTGACAGAGGCAGAGCTTAGCGGTTATACCCTAGGAACACTGTGGGGCTGAATCGCACCTCCCATTTCCGGAACTGGAACTGCCACACCAGTGGAGTACCAGTCCTCGGCATGGTGATACGTCTGCTTTCCTGTTCTTTTGAAGGAAGTACTGATTTGCCATCACGTCCACCGACCAGCACTGGCTGGAACACTTTAAAAGCCTGTTGTCTATGGCCATGCCACCCTGAACAATCCCGGTCCTGTCTGATCTCGGAAGCTAAGCAGGGTCGGGCCTGATCAGTACTTGGATGGGAGACCACCTAGGAAGACCAGGTGCTGTAGGCTTAAAAAATAAAAAATAAGGGATTGTAAGCTGACAAGGTCCTTGCAATCTGTGAGGTCAACCAAGGTTTGCCTCGCCTAAAAAACAAAAAATAAAAAAAAGAAAAGAAAAATAAAAAAAAAAAGTAAAAAAAATAAACAAAAGCTTGTAACAATTGTCTAGATAAAACTAATACTGTTTTAATTTGCATTACATGTAGTAATGGTGATTTTGAATTTACTTTGAAATTTATTAGACAATTACATATTTGTACTTTTATAAGCTGCTTTTCCCACCCTTTGTTCATTTTTTTCATTAGTGGGATGGAAGTAGAGAGTAATTTATCTTTTTTCCATAAATCATAAGGGCTCTCTTTACATCAAGGCCATTTAATTTTGGTCTGCTTTATGTGTTACAAATGTTTCCTAACTTGCAACGTGTCTTTAACTTTTATATACTCCTATCTATTAATCTTTTCCATCCTGACTTCTGCTTTTATTGCTGTGCTTATACAGGGCCTCTATACCTTAATATAATTCAAATATTCACCTTTTTTTTCCCCCACTGAAAATAATTTTTCTTTTTGTTTTTAAACATCCAAGAAATATGAAATTAAGAGGAAAGAATGGCACAAATTTAATCTTTACTTTTATGGTTCTAAATAATCCATTTTTACCCCAATGATCTGAAATGATACCTTTATAAAATATTAATTACCTACAAAAACTGTGTCTCCTTCTGGGCTTGCTATTCTGTTCCACTAATCTTGCTGTCTGTACCTAGGCAAGAAGAACTTACTTTAACTGTAGTGTTAGAAAAACATTTTATATTTGATAATGTAAGTCCCTCATTACTAGGTTTCTTTTTGAAACAGTCCAACACATTTTTTATTAGATATTTTCACTAAATTTATTTGTGCAAATTTGATAGCTACTTTAATAAGGCTTCAAGAACGTGGTAAATACTTCAGTTTAATCAAGCTTTGTTTTATAAATTCAATAAAGCTTTGTATCTTTCTTTATGTAAAGCACATCCATTTCATGCTAGTTTAAGTCTAGGTATTTTATATTCCATCATATTTTTAACTCTTTTTGTCAAAATTTTTCTAATTTTGGTCATATTACTGCTGTCTCTTAAAAAATCTAAGTTTCCAGCTTTTTACTCTTGGATTTCTAGGTAGACAATCATACCTTCCTCAAGTAACAATAATCACATTTCTTCATTTAAATATTTACTTTCTTTTTATTGTCTTGTATTGGCTAAAACATCTATAACAACACTGAAGAACAGTAATAATGTGGTATATTTTCCTTTCTTTCCCAACTTTAATGGCATATCTGAAATGTAGTCTTAGGTGGATACATACACTCTATCATGTTAATGAGAAATATTTTTATGCTGCTTTTTTCCTTCGATCAAGAAAGGATGTCAAATTTTAGCATATACTTTCACATCTGATAACATATAATTTTGCTCCCTTAACCTATTAGTGAAACGAGTTTCATGAATAGATTTCATAACAATTGAACCGGATTTACATTATACTTAGAATAATTGCTCTTTGGTTATAGTGCATTATTCTTTTGAGGCACTAATGAGCTTGAGTTTATCTTTTATTTATAACCTCTGCTCAAAAATGAGATTGCGCATAAGTCAAACTAACATGCACATTTCTTTTAGTGTGCTATTTTGTCAGAATTTTACGACTAGAATTATAAAATGAATTGAGAAGCTCTGTATCATTTCTATGTTCTGTCCCATAAACATGTTTCATAGTTTTGTCTGTTAAATCAATGAACCCACTCATTTTAAACCAACTCGTCCCAGAGTGGAAGAGAAAAAAATTTTTTTCTACAGAAAATTCATAAGCTTTCTCTTTCAATATTAAAATGTATTATAATGCTACATCAATTAAAATAGGATGATCCTGGTTTAAGAATAAACACCTATCAAGGAAACAGGAAAGAATATTGAGAAAGAGGTCCCAGGATAGTACTTACTGGGGTAAGGACTATTTATAAATCAGGAGGGGAAAAGCGGTGGTAAAATGTATGAATATTTAAAAAAATAAAGATCTTTATTTTCCACCAATCATCTAATAAATTTCAGATGGATTAAATGAGGGGGGAAAAACCCAACATTTCTTTACATCGAAAATGTCATAAGCTATAGTCATACTACACGTCCATGGGGCGGAGTACTAAGAAGTCATACAGAGACATGAGAGAAACGCTAAGCGGTCATCTCCTGGATGAGCTGCTAAGTGCAAAAAAAGCAAGGTACAGGAGGGAGAGCGGGGAGAGGGGAAAAAGGGGTAAAGGGGGACAGGGGGAGAGGGAGAGAGAGGGAAGGAGTGAGTGAGTGAGTGTGTGTGTGTGTGTGTGTGTGTGTGTGTACACATATGTATATATATATTTAATCCTGGGAGGTGGAGATGCATATATATGTATGTATTTGCTCCTGTTTTTAAAGAATAAAGACAGCACCCAAAAGCTAACAGAAATGGTCATTTGCAGAAAGACCATGAACAGGATGGAGGGCAAAAGAAAAGGAAGCTAGACTTTTCCAGATACACCTTTTTGGAAGTTCTTACTTTGCAACCACGTAAATGGCTTAAAAAGTATACAACAAAATTAAACTCTGTTGAAAAAATTTCTTAACAATTCAAAGCACAAATGGAAAAAAATCAACCTATCAAACTGGTGGCTTAACAATAAAGAGAATTATTTCAAGTAAAGTGAAATAGTAATTTAATTATACATCCCTTAGTGTTATACAGCTATAGCCAAAAACAAAACAAAACAAAAAAACCCACCCAAAATTGCAAAGAAATCTTAAAGTGTTATTCAGGAATCATATATTTAGTACTGGTATTAATGTTTTGAAATTGCATGTTATGAAATTACATATATATACATATAATACCATACATAGTAGGATAAAGTAAATAATGTTCATTAATTTAGAAACTGAGATTTTCAGTGTGGAATAAACATAATACATATATAAAATTAAAGATGTTAAATAAATGCTGCAATCCGATATCTGAATGAAAAAGATCAATGTGAACTAATGTATTTTCACCTAAAAAATTACATATTTTCTAGTTCTGTTCTAGAAAAGGCCTAGAAACAATGACAAACCCTAGTAACGAGACTGTGTTTTCTAAATATCTTTCCAACCACAAGTAATAAGGCTATTTGAAGAAATGCCCGATTCTAGGTCTGGAGAAGAAAATGTTCAAGATGAGGTAGGTACATCTTGGCTCACTTGTTTTCTGCTGCAACAAACACTACTTGGGGCCACATCAAAGGACAGAGGAGCCAAGTTGGAGGTGCCCCCATTGATCAAAGATGAGACGATTTTATCAACAACAAAACTATAACACGTTGAAACACACTGCACATCAAATACATAAAGATTCCTAAGTTCTTAATGATAATTTAAAAAAGAAACAACCTCATAAGTTACTGTAGAAGAATGTTAGAAAAGCAACTCATTATTCTGAAAACTGAAAATGGAAAGAATTGAATAGTTATTCTTTCCTTCCTATATAGACTGTATCTCAAGATAAATAGTTTATAGGGAAATTTTCTTTGTAGTAAAATTCCAAAAAGAATGATAAAATCAGAAAAACTCAAAGTCCACCACCATTAATGAAATAATGGATAGAATCAATGGCCAGCGATGGCCACTGAACCATTAGCTGAAGGTTAGCGGGGATCTTTGGAAGACAAGGCCGACAACAGCTGAAGCTACTGGTCAACCTTAACATCCCAAGTGGAAAGACCATCAGATACAATGTGCCTGCTGTGGAGCCACAACAAGTATATACTACCTGCTACGAAGTTCTGTGCCAAAAAAAATCAAATCTGAATCTCATCAGGGCTCCAGATTTGCGCTGCCCAGTAAGGTAGCCAGCCACCTGTTGCCACTGAAATTTGATTTTTAAAACATTTTAAGCTACAATACAATTCTTCAGCCTCACTAGTCAACTTTTAAGTGCTCAATAACCACATGTGGCTAGTGGCTACTGTACTGCAAAGCACAGATACAGAATATTTCCATCACCACAGAAAACGCTGTTGGACAGTGCTATCCTGAGTAAAATGACCAGTTACAGAAAATACAGGAATTAAAAAAACATATTAAGATATACATTTGAGATCCTGCTTCCCAGCATCTAGCATGTCGTCTGTTTGGCTCAAACTCTGATAAAATAGAAATAAATAAATAAAATACATCACAGGGTTAGAATTAGCAATCGCATTCTAGAATTTTCCAGAATGTAGGAAATTTTAAAGAATAAATGATCCAGAGTTTTTCAAATAAGTGGGGGAGAGAGAGAGAGAGCGCGCGCACGAGAGAGAGCGAGCGATAGAAGAGAGATAGAGCCTTGAGATTAAAAAACTTAAGTAGAAGACATAGGAAACCACACAGCTGAACCTCTGTGGATGTTAATTTCCTAACCAATAGTAAAAAAGTTTTTGAGACAACTAGAGAAATTTGAACACGACATTTGACCACACTAAATAATTAGTTTATTTGAGTGTGATATTACTATCTTGGTTATGTTAATAGAGAGTTTTATCTTTTAGAGATACACACTACTGTATTTTCCAAATGAAGTAATGTGCCTGAAAGTTACTGTCAAACCATGAAGGGGGCGGGGGGAAGGAGCGGTGAGTGGAAGTACAGATGAAACCAGCCGGCCACGTGTTGATTCTTGGAGAAAGGTGCACAAAGGTTCATTATACTGCTTTCTCCACTACTGTACAGGTTTGAAATTTTACACAAAGAAAGGTAAACAAAACTTATAAAAAGAGTTTGAATGGAAAATAAACTTCTGCCTCAAATATGATAAATGCTAAAGTTCTTTATTATTTAGAACTCATAAATTGTTCTTTTAAAACACAAACTGTGATAGAAATAGGAACGAAGGGCAAGAACATACAATTCATGAAAGTATGAACTGGCACAACTTTTGGATGTGAGCCGAGAACCTTAAAATTCCATAACTAAGTAATTCGGTTTCTAGGAATTTTATCTCCAAGAAATAGTTAGAAATGCGGATACTATATAAAATGACATCACTGAAGTGTTACGCACGGCAGTGCAAATACAGAAACTTAAATGTTTAAGACTAAGCATCCTTTTTTCAACAAATTTTGGTACGGATATATGCTGGATGTATAACCAATTTCATCCGTTCATCAAATATTTATTGACTACCTAGTATGAATTGAGGTGAGACTTGCAGTTTTTAACACTGCCTTAAAAACATCAAAATATTTTAATAATTATAGTAATTACATATTCAAAATTCAACGTTAACTGAAAAAAAGCAATGTACATTTCTGTAAGGTTTTAATTTTTACCATAAGCATAGTAGGAGTTCAGTATATATTACTGAATGAACTAAAGCATTTTGTAAGCAGAAGAAATAAATATTTTTTTAACCTAAGATAGTCTATATCTATAGAAGTCCAATTTGGGTTGGAGCTAACACACACACACGTGCACACGCATATACATGCACGCACACGTGCACACACTCTGTCAGAAAAGAAATAGAAAATATTAACAGTGGTTACCTCTAGGTAAGGAGATGACAAGTGATAATAAGCAGACATTATATTTAAATCAGAAAATGATTCTGCTTTGAAGGTTCTCCATTTCAAAGACACTGCCCCCTGAAGCTTCCTCACCTCTGAAGCAGCCCGAATGATGCCCGAGATGAGGCCGCACAGCTGGTTGCCTCGGGTCAGGAAGGCAGACAGGTCGAGCTTGAGCACATCTCGGTGCTGGTCCGAGGCGTCCAGCTGCTGGCTGAGGTGCAGCACCTCCTCCTGCAGGGCATAGAGGCTGCGCAGGCGGCCCTGGCCCTCCTCCCTCCGCAGCCGCTCCTGCTCCGCCTGCCTCAGGCGCTGCTGCTCTGCCTCCCGCAGCTTCAGGTTGAGGATCTACGGAAAGGGCCAGCAGGTGACCTCTCTGAGGTGACCTCTCTGTGGGGCTCCTGGGCTTTCTCTTTCTACATGCCTCTGGTCCCATGTGGGAGACAGGCTTTTGCGGATGGCCCCGGAATGGGAAAAAACTGCCCAGGGTCAGCCATGCAGAGCTGCGATATGGGCCAGGTCCTCCAGGACTGTCTGCCAGAACCTGACTCTTGGGGCAGGTCACAGCCAGACCCTGAAACACCCACTCTGGCCGTCCCAGACTCTGACCTTTGCTCTGTGCCGATGCTCAGCTTTCAGCTTCTCCTGCTGGCCCAGGGCTTCTCTGGAGCTGAATGAGAAATGGCAGGAAGAAACCATCAGCCGACAGCCGTGCCTCCTACGTGGTTCCACGCCCCCTAAAAGCCTCCCTGTGTGATACACTGGTCGCCTTTCTGAGGCTGGTTATTTTTCTGGGTTACAAACTCCTCCGGCTATTTTATTTGGACATTTAAGGACTCAGGAGAAGTGCAACTCCTCCCTTTTGGGCTCCTGGTCAGAGCTCAGGGAGGCTCACCTCTGCTCCATCACTTCCCGTAAGTCCTGGAACTCTTTATGATGCTTCAGTTCCTTCCGTTCGTCAAACCGCTTCAGCTGTTCGGATGCCATCTCAGAGAGCGCTCGCACCTTCCGCTCCTGCTCCTCCTGCCACTGCCTCAGGCCCTCCTGAAAAGGACGAGCACCTGCTCTGTGGAGCTCCATTAGCCCTTTGATCATCACCCCCCGGAACACCCTCCCATCTGGCCTTCACGCCATCAGATACTCGAGGGCATGGAATCAGCTGTGTGCCTCTCAGAACCTCTGCTCAGTCACCTCTCTCCTTCGGGTTGATCTTTAAACTCAGCTGTTATGGAAAGCTCTTCCACGTGCCCCATAAAGTCTGTCACTCCAGTGTAAGCTGGGAAGGGACAGGTATTTGTCAACATAGTATCAAATAGCCTTTACTTTTAAGCTTCCATCTTGTGTATTCTTATGAAGGTTTCAAGATGATCTACACAAGTCCTTACTCGAATTCCATAAACATGGCACGCACATTTCTAGCTCGCTCCTATCCTCATGTTATTCTCTCTGCCTAGATTTCCACCCTGTCCCCATACCTCCACTTAGGCCAGTCCCTTCCCCTTACACCGAAGGGTATCAGGTATGTTATTTATTATTCATGAGTACTCTCCTGTGGTTTTTAAGAGCAATTTGACATTTTGACTATCAAATTTTGTGGTACACATCCTGACACTAGTTCCATTTTAGGAATTTATCCTGAGGAAATACTTGCATATGTGTGCAAAGATATATGTACAAGGATGCTCACTGTAGTCCTGTTCACTATGACAATGAATTTAAAACAATTTAAAATAACTGGGGAAAGATTAAATATATTACAGTAGGTCATACTAGAGAATACTCTGCAGCCTTTAAAAAGGATGAGATGCTACATATACTGGCATAGAGATATACCAAAATATATTGTTAAAACATTACGTTATTCTACTTTTAAAGTTTTTAAAACTTCCAGGGCAAGAAGGTAAATTTAGCACAAGCATACATATCTTCTCCTCTGAGACTCTGTTTAAATAAGAGCTGGGAAGGAAAAGAGACTCAACAACTCTCTCTCCTCTCTCTCGCTCCTCTCCCCTCCCCCACCCCCACACATGATCTCCACTACTACCACCCTAGTCTAAGCAACCACCATTTTTTTTTTTTTAGTGCTTTAATGGTGTTCCCTTCTTTCACTCAGATTATAAGTCTTCTAACTATATTTTGCTTATTTCTCGTGTTTACTTCTGTCTCTCCCCACCAGCATGTAAGCTCCATGAGGACACGGATCCATGTCTACTCCGTCCACTGTTTTATCTAGATCTAAAACAGCATCTAGCACATAAGTGCTCAGTAAATATTTGTTGTCTCAATGCATAAATGAATAAGGGTGATGCCAGAAGACTTTGACTTTATAAACTCATGTGTTTTTTAAAAAATTTTACAAAATCATGCACTGCTTTCCTAATAAAAAATAATAAAGCCAAATAAATTAATTAAAATAATGCTATCCTTTTCTCAAGAGGCTATTAAGGCCCATCTTCTCAGTATAATATTATCTGACAACCCCAGATCACCTTCAAATTTTGCAGAAGTAAATAAAAGCTAGGAAAGGCTAAGTAATTTTCCCAAAGTCACATGTAAAATAGGAGAGTGTAGATTTAAAACTAGATTTGACTTCAGAGGGCTTACTCTTGATGGCTACATTATACCATCCCCAAAAATGAACTGGGAGCTACTAGGAGGTGGGGCACGATGATTAGCATATAGCGAGCAGTCATAAACCCTGAGACACTGCATTTAAATATGGCTCCCTAAGGTCAAGCCTGCCTTGCTTCATGGGTCACTTACTGTTCCTTTCATTCTGTGCACCAGCTCATACATTCGGATGCATCCTTCCACTTTGATCCCCCTGGAGGACTGAAGTACCATAGATTCTGTATGCTGGGACTCATGTTTGCCCTATATAGAGAGAAAACAGAAAAATTAAGCTTTTAAGAAGGTACGACAGTTGGTGTTTTCTCTTCTGGACAAAAACCACATCCCTACTTACGGACAAGTAATAACACGACAAAATAAATTAGGTTACACCAGTGTGCTTTTCGTGATATTGACTTTATTCTAATTGTTTTTCTTAATAAATTGGTGTTTGTTGAACTTTGGGTCTGTCCTTCCATCCTTCCTTCCTTTCCTTCCTTTCTTCCTTTCTTCCTTTCCTTCCTTCCTCCCTCCCTCCCTTCCTTTCTTTCTTTTTCTTTCTTTTTTCTTTTTTGCTTTTCCACTTGTTTTGATCTGCCCAGCCAAATTTTCTCCATTTGTGCTAGGATGGTTTGGGTGAACAAGCCTAACCGACGTCCCAACTCTTCCACCCTCCTAGCCTCAGGAGTAAGCATATGACCAGCTGGTAATCAAAGTCTTCTAGCCCCTGTAGCCAGTATCTACAGCAGCAATGAGGCTTATGAGCCAAGCTAGAGCAGAGTCCACCTTTGAATTTCTATGATGGAGCTATCTGGGAAGGCTTTCCCTTCTTCTGGGGATGCTAACGTAAAAGGATGTGTATCTAGGGCTACCAATAGCCATCTTGCCAGAGAGAGTCTATCTGAAAAATGAAACCAATAGGGTTAGGCTGAATTGAGAGATGGAGAGGCAAAAGCCCTATGTTTGGGTCACTGGATCAAATCAGAAATAATGTCAAGCAGAAATACACAAAAAATAGATTATCTAGATCACTGATTCCAAATGCACACCTAGACTTCCTGGCAATATAAGCCATTCAATTCCTAGCCCCGCCCCCTTTTTGCTTAAGCTACCAACTGGGTTTCTGTTATTTAATACCAAAAATTCCTAAATGATACAGTAATCCATTACTTAAAGCCATCCCAAACTTTATGTAAACCTCAAGAATTATGGAATTTTGTACCTGGAGAGGACCTCGGCAATTTAGTCTAGTACCAAATTATATGGGTAAAAAAACCAGAGGCCTAATGAAGAAAAGATGCTTGCTGGAGGGCATGCCGTAATATCGGCAGGATCAGAACTAGAACATGCTCCCTTTGAGAAGCTGCTCATAGAAACTCTAAAAAAAATTTTCGTCTTTTGAAATAATTATAATTCATAGGAAGCTGCAAAAATTCGTACAGGGAGCTCCTGTTTATGCCTTGCCCAGTTTCCCCCAATAGTAAGATCTCCATAAATACAGAAAAACATAAAAAACAGTAAATTGACATCAGTACAAGCCACAGAACTTATTAAAATTTCACCAGTTTTACAGGCATTCATTTCTGTATGTGGACAGGTCTACATAATTTTATCACATGTAGATTCCTATAATCATCATCACAATCAAGGTATAGAACTGTTTTATCACCATAAAGCTTCCTTGTGCCACACCTACCTTATATTCCTAATCTGTTCTCCATCTCTATAATGATTTTATTTCAAGAGTGTTAAATAAATGAAATCATATAGTACTTAACCGCCTGAGATTGGCTTTTTACTGCTGGTAGTACTCCATGGTATAGATTCACCACGGTTTAACCATTCACCTACTGAAAGACATTTAGTTGTTTCCAGTTTTAGGATATTATGAATAAGGCTGCTATGAACATTGGTGTACAGATTCTTCTTATGTGAATGTAAGTTTTGAATTCTTTGGGGAAAATGCCCAAGAATGCAATTGCTAGTTAAGTACATATTTAGTTTTTAAGAAACTGCCGAACGATGTTCTCAAGTGGCTTTATGTACCATCCTACATTCCCACCCAAAATGTATGAGTGATTGACTTTCCACATCATTGCCAGCATTTGGTGTCACTATTCCCTATTTTATCCATTCTGATAGGTGTGTAGTACTACCTCATTCTGGTTTTAATTTGTATTTCCTTAATAGTTAATGATGTTGAACTATTTTCATATACTCACTTCCCATTTGTACATTGTCTTAAGAGAAATGTCTGTACACATCTTACCATATTTTCTAATTAAAGGTTAGAAAGTGATTTTTTTAAACGTTTGAGTCTTGAGAGTTTTTTATATATTCTAGATAAAAAAAACCTTTATGAAATATGCAGTTTTACAACTATTTTCTCCTAGTCGATAACTTGTTTTTTCATCCTCTTCACCGGGTTGTTCAAAGAACAAAGGTTTTCATTTTGATGAGGTTCAATTTATCGATTTTTCCCTTAATGGATTGTGTTTTTGGCATCAAAATTAAAAACTCTCCACCAAGCCATAGGTTCCAATTTTGTTTTTTCATAGAAGTCTTACTGTTTTACATTTAAGTCTGTGATCACTTTGAGTTAATTTTTACGTAAGGTGTGATGTAAGACTGAAATTCATTTTTTTTTTTTGCCTATAATGTTCAATTGCTAGAAAAAAAAATTTAAAGACTAATATTTTTAAAGATGATGTGCTACATATAAACTAAAAAATAAACTTTATAGGCAGAGAACAGTGCAGTCTTTTATAATATGAATAATCATCTCTAATCTAAATTACTTTTTAGGATTATAAATTACTGTATTGTAAACTCTTGTTTGTTGTGAATAACTCTTGCATACACTTCTCAAGAGAAGATAGCGCATGAAAAATGCTCAACATCACTAATCGTTAGAGAGTGTAAATCAAAACCACAATGAGATACCACTTCACACTCACTAGGATGGCTATTATATAAAAAGTTTTCAGAAAATCACAAACACTGGCAAAGATGGGAAGCTGGAACCCTTGTGGACTGCTGAGGAACGTAAAATGGTGCAGCTGCTGTGGAAAACAGTACGGTGGTTCCTCAAAAAATTAAACATATATTACCATGTGACCCAGCATTCCAGTTCTGGGTATAGACCCAAAAGAACTGAGAACTAGTACTCAAAATAACACACGTACGTGTGTTCACAGCAGCACTATTAAACAGGAGCTGTTTAATAAATTATAACAGCGGTCCCCAACATTTTTGGCACTGGGGACCAGTGCTCCTATGAGAATCTAATGCCTGGTGACCTAAGGTGGAGCTGAGGCGGTGATGCTAGCGCAGGGGAGCGGCTGCAAGTACAGATGAAGCTTCGCTTGCTGGCCTGCCGCTCATCCCCTGCTGTGCAGCCATTTCTAACAGGCCATGGGCCAGTACCAGTCCACGACCTAAGGGTTGGGGACCTCTGAATTACAGAATATTATATATCTGGTAAGTACAACATTTACAAAGGTGGAAATAACGTGAAAAATAGTTCGTGAACAAAATAATGTTAGGAAGGAAGTAGAATCAAAAGTGCATATACAACTTAATTATGTCAAGGTACAAATAGTCAGCATACGAGCCTGGAAAGAAGTAGCTGTTGACTGAAATGATGATATGATAGGGAGATTTAAATTTTTTCTTCTGATGCTATGGTAATGTTTTTTCAATAACTGAAAGTCTGCAGCGGGGAAGGGCGAAAAGAACAAAGAACTTTGAAAGTATAGCAACAAGAAAAAGAACAATTTAACAGATGTTAAGTGAGAGAAGCAAAGGCAGGGGCAAACCAGAGACAACAAAAAAGTAAAAACTCATTCAGAACTAATGATAAGTAAGGTATACAAATTTTAAGAGCAGGTGTAAATTTTACTCTAAGGCTTCCAGCAACCGGCACAAAGAGGGAGGCCTTACCAGTTAAAAAGATGCAAGGTTTAGGAGAAAAAACAACCCAATCGCTCATAACATTAATTCCTATTCTTGGCAGTTAGAGGAAACTTTCTCTTTCTCGGTCTTTATAAAGAGAACACTGAGTGGTATAACCCACACTGTCCCTATAAACAGCTACAACAAAAAGCAATCATTATTTTCCCCAGGGTAAGGTCACTCTCCTATGACAATGTTAAATGATTCGACTTTGCAGCCACCACTGTCTTTTGGCTGCAGCCTATTAAAAACCTTACCTTGGTTCCATCTGGTGTTGCTGAGGAGCCTTGTGAGAAGGCAAGGCTTCTGACGGAAGATGTGGGAACAAATGAAGGTTGATCTAGGGCTGAAGCAGATCTGGAGGAGGATGAAGTCTCAGAAGGAGATCGGTTCTCTTGCTTGTGGGGTAGGACATGATCTACCACCCATCCAGAGTAGGAAGATAGCTTGGGAACGGACATACATTCTTCTAAAACATCCTAGAGAGAAGGAGAGGGTTAAGTTCAACTGGCATGTCAACTGATCTAAGCAACCAAAGATAACCCACTACATGCCTTCCTGAAAATCTAAAAAGGCTGTACGCAAACATACATACGTAAATACCAAAGACCCAAAGTAACTGCATTAATAATCAGAGATGAAGAGAGAGTACAGTAGTTTCTTGATAATGACTCTATTTTCCTTTTAGAGTATCAGACTAAATAACCCTAACTACAGAAAAAAAAATAATGCACAAAGATGGTCATTAAAGCATATGAAAAAGCAATTTAAAATGTTGGAAGAGAAAAGAACACTAGAAGAATTTTGAAGTAAACTATAGTATACACAGTGGGAGATCAGTCATTAAAAAATACTGATTGTGAATCCTATGTGCTAACTAACTTAAGATTCAATTTTAAGTGGAAAAAAAGAGTATAAATACAGTATGTCTACAATTACATAAAATAAAAACAAATGCTGCTACACTAAAAAACATGAAGGAAATATTCCAGAAGTTATGCTTAGGTAATAAGTGACATATTTCTCCTTGTTCTAATTTTACATATTAACTTTTTAAATAAACATTATAATTTTAAAGTGAAAATATGAACATAAAAAATAAGCAAAGAAAAGTAGTTACTGATGTAAAAGCCCATGGCTTAAAAAATGGAATTTATAACAGAAGACTATAAAACAAGTCCTAGATGCTCTCCAGGGTGTGTGTGAACAACTTATTCAACTGTACCAGTTAACAATATGTTTAGTGTACAGTGCTTTAAACCAGAGAAGCTTGTATCATTTCATTGTAGTTAAAGTACACAGCAAATTTTGCCTGGTAACTTCACTTGATGTCAGGAAAATACTATCAGGCAATATGGAGAGAACAGTATACTAGTGATTAAGAGCTCTGAGTTTACAACCAGCCTTTCTTGGTTTGAATTCCATCTCAGCATTCCACTTACCTGTAAAACCTCGGACAAGCTACCTAACCTCTCTGTGCCTCAGCTTCGTCGCTTCTAAAATGGAATAAAAGATCTACTTCAAAAGATTGAGGGAGGGCGGTGCTGTTAAAAGCATAATAAAGGACCTAGAACAGAACCTGGCACATAATAATTACTCAAAAATTGCAAGCTGTTATTTTATCTGGATCAGTGGTTCTCGGGCAGGGCCAATTTTACCCTCCAGGGGACATTAGGCAATGTCTGGAGACAACCGGGAGGTTGCTACTGGCACCTAGTGGTTAGAGGCCAGGGATGCTGCTAAACCTCTTATAACGCACAAGACAGCAATAGCGGCCCCCACCCCACAACAGAATTATCCAGCCCGGCCCAAAATGTCAAAGGTGCTGTGGTTGAGAATTCCTGATCTAGATCATAGGTACACGTCCCATGTACAAAAAATAGATATTCAACCCATGAGGAACCATCTGGACACAGAAGCAAAATGCTTTATGTACACTTTAGACAATGATGAGGCTCAGTTTAAAGATATACTAGAAATAACGTTGCTACCTTGTTACTATTCATACCCCAAAATAAATTCCAGAGGCAAAGTTACATACAAAAAACACCATAAGCAGAAAAAAATTCAACATGACAAACTAGAAGAAATACGTGCACTATATATCACAGATAAAGGTCTATTATCCCTGATACATAAAGAACTTGTAAAAATTAAGGGGAGAAAACCCCACCGAAACCCCACCAGAAAAAGGGGCAAATGACTTAAACAGGCAATTCACGAATAAAGATATAAAGTTATCACTTAAATATATGAAAAAATGTTCAATCTCAATCAAAAATGAAATGTATTATAAAACTACACTGAGACCTTATGTTTACCTATTAGATAAGCAAAAATTAAAAGTATAGTAATACATTCTGTTCACAAAGCTGTGAGCAAATGGGCACAATCATGCATTGCTGATTGGAAAGTAAATGGTAAACCTATTATGGGAAGGAATTAGGTGATATATAACAAAAACTACATGTTTATCTTTTGATCCAACAATCCCACTTCTAGAAGTTTATCTTGAAGATATACCTCCTACAGGGTGAAATATACATGCACAAGGTTACAATGGATAAGATCTCACTGAATAAAATAAGAACCTATGAGTCTGTACTAATATAATTAATTAAACAGGAGAGAAAAGAAAGCCCTCCCTTATGGTACAATGCCAACTGACAAATGTAGAAGGAATGGTGGATATAAGGAAAACACCATTTGGCTCTATCACAGAGGTGACTGGTTTAGGCAGAAATCCATTAATGTTAAGAGTGGAGTTCTGATGAGAGAAAAGCTACATATTGGTGTCATCTTGGAACACCTCTCCACGAATACTAATTAGTTAAAAGGGATAAATGATGAATTAAGTGGAGCTATCTAGCAGATACCAAAGTGACCAGGTGATCAAGGTTAGTAGCATCACCAGTGGTGTCAGGATGGTTTGAAGCATCTGTGTGCTTCCTGGAGTGACTGAAAACACAGCATTTCTGTGGTAGTCCTGCCAAGAATGCATACTCTGAGTATACACCAGACAGATCCATGCTGGGACTCACCCTACAGTATATAAGGCATGTATTCTTTAAAACTGTCAAAGACATAAAAAAACAAGAGAAATGCTTCAGAATTGTTTCACAAAAAGTCTGAAGTAGCTAGATTACCAGCGACTTGGGAACAGGAGCTAAATCTGAACTGTCCCTACATCCCCCCCTCCAGCGGTCTAGGACAGGACTTTACAAATACAGTGACCACGCCCCCATTAAACTTTACGGGTCCGTCCAATGTCATCTAAAACTCTGGTCTTTTTACTGGCAGCAATAGGTTAGGTCATATTAATTGTTCACTGCTAAAATTTGGATCTCTTAGCACAGGAGGCGCGCCGTAAATTAACTGACCCTGAGGCCTGGGTTGCTTTGACAACATGGGCGGAGGCGCCTAACTCTGGTTGGGGAGCAATGAAGCCTTCAGAAAGAGCACTTCTGACATAAGGAGTGTTCCCCAATGCCTAGAATGTGCCGGAGAAGGCAGAAATCCCAGGACAGGATAATGCAGCCACACAGAAGTCAAGAAACAAATGTGGGTTGTTAGGATGCACGGGTTCCCGGCGCAGGGGCCAGAAGGGCCACACAGCCCCCTCCAGGTCCATTGCTCACCTCGCCCCGCAGTAGCCAGTCGCGGTGGTAGCAAAGGCGACCTTTGTCGGAACTGCGCAGTGCCTGCAGGGTCTCCCAGCAGCGACCCTCCGACGGCATCGCACGCCCGGCCGCAGCTCTCCCGAGCTGCCGCTTGTGACAAAACAAGACCTCGAATCAGCCGCCCAGAAACGGGGGCTCGCTTCCGCTTCCGGGGCGCGTGCGCAGCAGCGTAGAGCAACGCACACACCACTTCCGGTGCTGACCCGTCCGCCGGCACACGGGCGGGCGCGTAGTTTGGACTCGGAAACTGGGAGCTCGCAGGGAGCTCCAGTCCAGAGGGCCTCTGAAACCCAAAGCCTCCTGATTGCAGAGGGAAATATGTAGTTATTGATGAGGATGTGAAGAAATTGGAACCTCTCCCACACTGCGAGTAGGACTCTAAAATGGGGCAGCTGCTGTGGAAGACAGTCTGGCAGTTCCACAAAAAGGTTAGAGTTGCCATTTGACCCAGCAATTCCCCTAGGTATCTCCCCAAGAGAATAAAAATATGCATCCATACAAAAACCTGGATGTTCACGTATAATAGCCAAAAAGTGGAACCCCAAAGTCCATCAACTGATAAATGGGTAAATAAAATAACAGTGTCATAAAATCGAAGTACAAATACATGTTACAACATGGATGGCCCTTGAAAACATGCTAAGTGAAAGAAGTCAGCCACAAAAGGTTACATATTGTATAATTTCATTTATGTGAAAAGTCCAGAATGACAACTCCATAGAGACAAGGAGACTTTTATTAGTGGTTGCCAGGTGCTGGGATGCAGGGAGGAGAGTGGCTGCTAACGAATAAGGCTTTCTTTTGGGGGTGATGAAAATGTTCTAACATCAGATAGTAGTGAGTGTCGCACAACTTAGTGATTATACTAAAAAACACAATTAGATACTTTAAAAGGGTGAAGTTCATGGTATGTGAATTATATCAATAAAAATAAATGTGCTTTACTATCACCCAAAGCCAGCTTTAATTAGAACCCTTTAACTTTGACCCTCTTTTTGCCTATTTCATGAGATCAGTTTGAAGTAGGAAGGCGTCTCTCTCGAGTTTGAAGCAATATAAATATTTTTCATTTTGGGGTTTTTTTTTTTTTTTACAAACTCTCTGGACAAGAAAAACATTGTTGGGAAAGTCCCAACAATGGACTCTGAGGTGTTTCCCACACCAGCAATATAAATACCAGGTCCCTGCGCTGAGGTTTGACAATAATGAGATATAGAAATAAGTATGCACGTAGGTGTAAATGGCAACTGTCTTTTCTTGGGACGGTCTTTCATAGATTGTAAGTTCAAGTCCGTTTATGTTAAGGGTGTGAAAACAGGCTTGGTTCTGTGGCAATGGCAGCTGGTAGTTGTTTTTTCAGAACTTCCTTGGCAAAATGAAAGCTGAACACTACAAAATTTGGGAGTTTTCTTGTGAAATCCAGACGTCTGGGTGGGGCCCATTACCTTTGAGGACAAGGGCATTCTCTGGTGTTGTGGACTTGGGTTAGAGTGGCTGAGAGAGGACTAGACTGGATCACCCAGAAGGCCAGTACCAGCTAGAATGAAAAGGTTAGGGTTCAGCACAGTATCAACTTTGTTCTCCTCTCTAAAGAATTTGTTGTTCTTTTAAATACAGGAAAATAGGAAGAGAAAAAATAGCCAAAAACCTTATCATTCAGAAACCAATTCATGTTTTAAAAATAGTAACATATGCATCATGTTTTAAAAATAGTAACATATGCACATTGCATCGTCCTCGTAAGTTAAAGTGATCCTTCCCCAAACACAGCAAGGCCTCCAGTCATCTCACAGGGTTATAATGTGAAAGCACACAAAGGAGAAAGAACCAATCTGGGCCAAAATGAAATCAAAAGACTAATGTTCCATGCACCAAGTATTTTAAAAGTGTTTACTGGCTCTCCTGCAGCATTTTACTTAATCATTTTTAGAAGAGGGATGGGGTGGGTAAAGGAAATCATCCAAAGGAGTCTTAAATATTGATTATAAAAGCTTTTTGTAAAACAATACAAATCTTTCCGGAATAAATGCATTCCATAGATACAAACCTGGCAACAAGAAACAAAAATCAATGAGCTTGGAATCGCACGTTTAAAAGGCCAACTGGACAGGAGCCCTTGAGTGTCTACTGTGAAGTGCGTGGGGGCAAGTGGCCTAAAGGACTCGGGTGAGAGAGGCTTCCACTGGGCTTGGGAAGGGAGCTTTGCGGAAAACACCGTGCCCATAATAAGGGAATTTTTTTGAATATGCTCACAGCCCAGGAGGGGCAGTGAGGACCTCTGGCTCACAGCTCCTGCCGGTTCAGGCTCAAGGAAACCCAAGAAAGATAGTCCTGAAAAAGAGGGTTGTAAGGGGACTGGAGGGAAAAATCTAGTCCCAACAGTCTCCCGGGACAGGAAATAGCCAAGTCATGGTGAGTGAAAATGTGGGACCCTAATAGTAGACTTAAGGCCTGGCAAGGTAATTAGAAACTTCCATCAGGCAACTCTATCAGAGAGGAGTGAACTAAGTGGTTCCTGCTCCTTCATCCCCTCCTGCTTTAGGGACTTTCATGGAGCCAGTAGCTAAGGACAAGATCCTGAATACACTTCACACTGGAAGAGAGAGGAAAACCAACAGGCTTTCCAGGTAGGGCTTGGCAACTCAACTCCTCAGTTCCCATGACATCAATCTGGGCTTCCGGCCCAAGACCAAGACCTGCGGCCTCAGGCTGGAGGCGATCTGGAGCGGATGGGAGAGCTGGTCAGGTAGGTAGTGTAAGGACTGTCCCCAAACACGTTGGCATAGGACGACTTGAGGAACTGGACGTAGTTCTGCATGCTGCGGTTGGTGCTCTCCGACTGCTCCAGGCGATCTTTCAGGTCCTGCAGCCGGCTCTGGTAGCGACGGTCAGCCTAAGAGGAGAAGGAGCCGGGGCACGTGTGTGAGACGTCCAGAACAGACAGGTTCATGGTGAGGCAGAGACTTTATTAGTGGTTGCCAGGGGCTGATGGGAAGGGGAGTGGGGAGTGGCTGCTAATGGGTCCAGGGTCTCTTTCTGAAAATATTCTCAACTTAGATGGTGGTGAATATACTATATTCACAGAATATACAACTCTGTGAATATACATTGACTTGTGCAATTTAAATGATTGGATTTTATGGTATATAAATGACATCTTAACAAAGCTTGGGATATACTTCAGGGATGAGAAAACGATTAGAGAAAAATCTAATCATGACGTATTCATAAAAACAACAAAACACCTGGCCCTGCAGTCCGCAGGAAGCCAGAATCTCAATCCTCTCCCTTCTCTTCCCTCCCGTCCTCCAGCCCAACTCACGTCATCTCGACTCCGCCGCAGTTGGTTGAGTTCAGTTTTGGTCCTGCTCAGCTGGGTCTCAAGGTCCAGGATTTTGTTCTGGGCTGCTCGCTCCTTGGAGACTGCGTGCTCCTTGGTTTGTTCCACCTGCCCAGAAAGTACAGAGGTGGAGCTGGCTTACCTGACATGGGGAACACCTGGCAAGGAGAGGGCTGGGCCACGCCCACTATCTGGTCTCTCTGTCAACACTTGCACATTGCCATGGAGAGGTCTTTGGAGCCTCAGGGCGGAAGCTAACTATGGGGACAACCTCTACAGCCAGCTCTACCTGCCCCTGCCCACCACCCTGTGAGTCGTCAGCTTAAGATGTGGCAAACCTACGCAGGCAGCAATTAAATGAGCAATCATGAGTAAAGTGCCAGATCCTTTACCATAACTGTTCATTTGGTCCTTGTGGTAAATTCATAAGTAAGGTACTACCTTATACCCATTTTTCAGATGAGAAGACAGGCTCACAGAGTTGAGGTGATTGCCCAAGGTCACAGAGCTTATTAGTAATGGAACTGAGACTGACCTGCCTTCTAGCATCTTCAATGGCGCTCTCCAACTGCCTTGCCAGGGTCCCACATTCTCGTGTTTTCTCCTCCAGCCGCAGCTGGGACTGGTGGATTGCCTCCTCCCTCTTGGCAATCACTTGCAGGAACTCGATATTCTGGGCACTGGTCGCCTCCAGTTTCCTAGGTGAAAGCACGCAGTCAGATCCTGCTCATACCCCTACTTGTCCTGTTCCACCCGGCCAGGGGGCTGCCAGCCACCCCTGGACTGGGGCTCTCATCACGCCAAGAATCTCCAAGGAGCCACAGGAATAAAGAAGTATGCTGATCAGCCAGGCGGCAAGGAACTGCGACTGGAGCAGCTGGTTGGAGAGCTGGATGAAAAGTGGGAAAAGCAGGCATAGACTGTGCGAAGTGTGCTCGTCATCACATGTGATAAGGCAACTGGCAGCTTAGGAAGGTGGGTTCCAGTATCATCCCCCCTTTACAGATGAAGAAACTCGGCCTCAGAGACGTGAAGCCATTGGCCCAATGTCAGCACAGATGGCAGGTCTGTCACCAAAACCCATGCCCTCAACTATTTCTGTTCACTGCTGCCTCCCTCGGAAAAGGGACTTCAGCTGGACCACTCAATGTGACCAGCCATGGGGCAGCAGTGACCATCTCGATGTGCATACACAGCCCCCACTGCACTTGAGACTGTGTTCCA
>NW_006441061.1:4286406-4289973 GCF_000325575.1 Pteropus alecto | reverse complement strand
GCCAGCAGAACAGAGCAGAGGTGGAGCCCAGGAGACCACCTAGTTCAAGTCCCTACCTGCAGGCTGCACGAGCAGCTGCGGCCTCCCAGGACCTCAGGCCTTCCATGTCTGAAAAGAAGGCTCCAGCCCTTATTCTATAGATGTTAAAAGCTCTGGAGGAAGACAGTGGGCTAAGTCGCGGCTTTGCCAGGTACCAGTTGTGTGACTTCGGGCAAGTCACTTAACCTCTCCTCGAGCACAGTTTTCTCATATTTAAATTAGGATAATACCAACTACACACTAACTGTACTGTACATTTTTGTATGCCACGTGATGTGCTAAGCCCTTTGAAGATGATCTCATTGAAGACTCACAATAACCACATGAGCTAGATTGGTTCCCTACCTTGACCCCTTTCTCAAGATGAATAAACAGAGGGTTCAAAAGGATTAAATGATGGGCCCCAAGGCCAGGGCTTCTGATTCCAAAAGTTGTAGTCCTCACCTCTGACTGCCTCCAACAGTCCACAAGTAATAAGAATCAGAATGGTCTTGGGGAGGGATGATCGGGAACACAGAGCAGAATGGGGGAGAAATGCCCCCCACTGCAACTTCCTGGCCCTGCTGGTTCGCTTGAACGAAGTGTGACTGATAAGCGGTGCCTATGGAGGGTCTGACCTTGATCGCACTGATCTGGAGGACCCCCCCGGCCAGAGACCTTCCTCTCTCCCACAATGCTTACCACTGCAATGGAAGCAGCTTTTCCTCTGAGGTCTGCCTAGTACCTTCCAGGGCCTCGAGTCCCTCAAACACTTCCGCACACTAAGCCCAAAGCAGCTAAGTGGCTGAAAGTCTCAGGTCCTAGGAAGAGGACAGAGATGGGACCAAGTGCCTCTAACCTCTCCAGTTCATCCACCTTCAGACTCAGCTGTTTATTTTCCTTCTGGGAAGCCTGGTGTTTCTCTCTCGCCATCTCCAGCTTGTCCCCCTGATGTTCGATCTAAAATGACAGGAACAGACTGGTTTAACAAAGAACTTCCCGGTACAGCCCTCCCTTCTCCCTGTGACCTGTCATCCACACCCAGGTAAGAGGCACACTGCCCTCAGCAGGCATCCAAGTCTCAATGCACAACCTGGAGGAGAGAGGAAAGGAGCAGGGACAGGTTAGGCCCAAATCCCAAGACTGAAGGCTTTCCTGCACCGAGAGAAGCCGGGTTTGATCCTGAAGAACCGTGATGACGCTTTCTTGATCAGGAGAGGCCACTCAGTGAGATCCAGGGCAGACATGAGAAGGCAGAAGCATGGCAGGCCGACACGACACAGCAGGGAGCTTTACCAATAATGTTGTCAATACTGCTGATTTCATTCTCCCCTGAACTGGGGACAAGTGCAGGCAAGACATCAGGGAATCTGTGAATTCTCTCAAGCTGGCAAGTTTGAGAAGTTATCCAGAGGGCTGATTTATGCAGAAGCCTCAGATTATCTGGGCTTGAAAGAGAATGCTCAGTTCGAGGGAAGGCAGGTCATTTAAGAGTACTGAGCACATGGGCTTGGGAACCCGACAAAGCTGGCTGGCTGGGTTCCAATCCCTGCTGACTGAGAATTAGCTCTGTGACCTCAGGAAATTACTTCTCCCCTCTGTGTCCTGGGCTGCTTTCTGTAAAACGGGGAAAATATTGTACCTCAGAAAGTTCCTAGAAATCAATGAGAGAATGGTGGAGCACAGGGAATGTGCTCGAAAATGGTAGCTACTTTTATTATCATTACAAAGAAGCAGGTCAGGAGAGGGGCCTTTCCCAAGGTCACACCACAGATGAGAGGCATATCCTTTCTTAGGCTCCGCAGGCATGGTTCCAGTAACCCAGAGGCAGACTGCTTCTAGAGAAAGGGAGCCCTCTTTCAGGTCAGAATCTCGGGCCACGGATCTGTTAAGAGTAGGGAAGGCAGCTAAAGCAAGAGAACAATGGAAGAAAAGAACACCCGTGGGCTGCTGTCTGTGGGTGCACAGCTGGAGACAGCAGCAGAGCAGTGAAGGGCGGAGGCCGGGGAGACTGGGAGCACTGGGGGCGGGACAACAGCAGGAGGGCCCAACAGCTTCAGTCGAGTGACGGCTCCTAAAACTACAATCACTTGGTGCAAACACGAGGCATTTGGCACACCAGACTTTTATTTCACAGCACTGATGATAGCTCACTCCTTTCAGAAACAGCAGCCAAGAAAAAGGAAGTAGTCCTCCCTCGGGGGGCGTGCAGGTCATCTTGGTAAGCGGACCCCTGCTCGGGCCAGTTCGTGGGACCCTTTCTGCCAGTCCCTTACCCGGCTGCGCAGGTCTGATATGATGGCTGTGAGGTCGATGTTCTTCCTCTCATAGCCTTGCAGCTGGTCTTGACACTCTGCCAACTTAGCCTCCGTGATCTTGAGGATGTCAGGCAGCTGCTGCAGGTCAGCCAGCTGAGACTGGAACTGCCTACGTGCCTGGAATGGGGTAGAAAATCCCACCATTGGGAAGGGCCCAGATGCTGAAGGGGCCGGGCAGAGTGCTTTGGAGTTGGGACGGGGCTGCCCTCGGTCCCCAGAAGAGGATCCTGCAAGATCTACAGGTAGAAGCACGGCCTGCCCTCCTGCAGGCCACCGAGGGTGTCCACTGTTCTCTGGGGAAACACACTTGGCCCTAACCTGCCACCTTTAATTATAGGATAACAACACCAAGACCCGGGCATCGTACTCAAGCCTCCGATTTACTCATTTAATTCATACAACAACCTCTAAAGTAGGTGCTTTGTCCCTACATAAAGACAGTAAGGATCAAAGGCTCATTTGCCCAAGGTCACTCAGCTAGAAACTGGTAGAACCAAGATTAAAGCTTAACTCCCAAGCCCCTAGGGAAGGCAGTAACAATGCTCTAGGTCGGGAGAAAGCCAAGAACTATCCGGTGTTCATGCCCCCTTGTATTAACAAGGGGACTGGGGACTAGAGAGGCTCTGTGACTTGCCCAGGGTTATGCTACAAGTCAGTGCCTGAGCCTGGACTCAGCCCGTCTCCAAGGTTACTATTAAGATAATCCCTTTGCTTCTAGAAGACTAGCCAAGCTGTCTATAGAAGAATAAAGCAATAGACAAAGGAAATTGAAGAAAGACGAAAACCAGGAGAGGAAAAGGGATAAAGAAAAAGCACAAGATGATGGAAATGAGAAAGGAGAGAGCACGCGTGTGCCGGAATGGACCAGCCCAGCAAAGGGAAAATTTGTTAATCCTCGTCCACAGCAGGGAGGGCAAAGGCAAACAAAAGGGACAGCCTAACAGACGTGGACTTGGGCAGGGGAAGAAAGCACAGAAGGGGAGCAGTACCGCTTCAATCTCTTTGTTCATCTCATCTTTAAGGATCTTGTTCTCTTTGTCACAGCGTTCCAGCTGGGCAGCCACTTCATCTGCCTCCAATCTGGTCTTCATCACCTGGGGACCACCAAAGCACTGGCTCATCTTGGGCAGAGCCTAGTTTTGGTGAAAATCACTTTCCACACCCAACCCCTCCCAAGTGGTTCATCTCCCAGCCTGCAGGCCTACCTGAATCTTATAGTTGTAAATCATCC
>NW_006441061.1:4266620-4284560 GCF_000325575.1 Pteropus alecto | reverse complement strand
GGGAGGGGGTTTGCGGGGCTGGGAGAATGGGGTGAAGGGTTAAAGAAGTACAGATTAGTAGTTGATAGATGGTCACGGGGATGGGGAGCACAGCGTAGGGAATGCAGTTAACAGTAATGCAATGGCTGTGTGCAGAGCCAGAGGGGTGACATAGTAATCAAGGAGATCATTTCATAAACTATCTAAATGACTAACCAATGTACTATACTATACTAATAATAAAATTCTAAAAAAATACAGTGCTTTTTAAAAAATCAAGTATAACAAAAAATAAATAAGTCAGATATCTCATTACAATAAATTTAAAAGAAGACCTAAAAAGTCATCTGTGAAATATGGTCGATGAGGAAAGCAAGCTGCAGAATAATGGACGGATGAATGGGTGAAAAAAACTGGAAAAATACACATCCACAGTTAATATAGACCTTCACCTATGTATCACATTTTTGTAATGTTTTAAATTTTTACTCGGAGCAGATTTCACCTTTATGATTATAATATCTAAGAAAATACAATTCTACAAACATCACTGAGTGGCCATACTATATTACACTACATAGACAAACCATTCTGTAATTAACCCCCCTACTACTTTAGGCTTGAAAGCTGTCTTTAATTCGCACTATAACGAAGGACATACTACTAGAGTGGCTAAAATGAAAAAGGCGGACGGTGCCAAGTGCTGATGAGGTGACGTGGAGCAGCTGTTAATTAATTCTCAAGTGCCCCCCAATGGGAGTGTAAATTTATACAACTACTTTACTGTCTGGAAACCAAAGCCAAACGTATGCACACCGATGACCTGGCAATTTTACTTCAAGGTATGTAACCTGTAAAAATATACCAGATATGGGCACCAAAAGATGTACAAAGATGTTCTACAGCCCAAATGCCCATCTCCAGTAGAATGGATGTATTGCGGTGGTGTCATACCGTATGGCATTGAGAATGAATAAACTGCCACACACAACATGGTAACTTTCACAAACAACGCTAAGTAAAAGCTAGGCACAAAGTTCAAAAACAAGCAAACTAATCTGTAATGATACAAGTCAGGATAACGGTCACCTCTGCTGTAGGGGATGTTTGTAACCAGCCGATGTCAACCTTATTACTAGGATGCTAGTAATAAGGTTGACTGACAGGCAAAGTGTGTTCATTTTATGAACTTTTTTGTATGCTGTACTTCCTTAAAATCAGTCTTACTTAAAAATATCAGTAAAAGATGTTACTGCCTTGATCAGTTGAAAACCAGATCAAACTTGACTCTGAAATGTCAACCTCTGTGCAGGTGCCTCTCGACCCTGTTGTGCTAGGAGGGTGTAGAGCGAGTGGTTAAGGACTAGAGCTCCGGAGTCAGACTCAGGTTTAAATCCCAACTCCAACACTTCCAAGGGCAAAATTAGCAAGAATGACCTTTCTTTAAGCTTGTTTCCTTTTTCTATAAAGTAGAGATAATAATCACATTACTGGGAGAGTAAGGTAAGAAGTGACACATGTGAAGGGGTCCAGCAGTCCCTAGGGGAGCAGTGTTAACCTCAAAGTCAGGTCTATTATATGTCATGAGCTGAGTGTGTCACGTTAGGCATTTCACACGCATCGCCCCATTCTCACAAGAACCCCATCTCCTCCCACTAAGGAAACTGCAGCAGCAAAGGAGGGGCTGCCTCACCCCAGTCCTGTAGCTAGTTAAGAGGTGGAGCCAGGACTTGGGTCTGGGCCATCCTGACTCCAGAGCACTCCTCCTTAATCTTGTTGCTCCAAGCCCTCTGAAGACCCTCATGGTCATCTCTGGGGCCCGAACAGGAAGGTGCACCCATGGGCCTCTCTGCCGACCCAACTGTCCCGGCCCCACCTCTCACTACAGACCTTCAGCCTCTCGTTCTCCAGCTTGAACGCGGAATACTCGGCCGTCTGCCGGTGCAGTCTCTCCACAAGGCTGTCCCGGTCTTCCCGCATCTTTTCCTCCAAGGTTTGTTGTTGGTTTACAAGATCTGTCACTCGGCTGGAAGGTCACAAAGTGAAAGCAGACAAGGAGAATCAATTACACACAGGCTCTGAGGAGCCTGGGCTTTTGAGTGGAGTGGGAGATCATGTCCCACCCCTTGGCACCCTGCCTGCTTCCCAATCTCCACCCCGAGAAGCGGCTGCATTGTCCTGCCCTGGCACTGCTGCTTGTGGCACTCCCACATGTCCTACTTTAAGACTGTCTCCCATACCACCCTCTCCAAGGCTTCTCCATTCTGATCCTCCCATGAGGCCAAGACACTTGCCAAATACGATGACCAGAGCCTCAACCCCATCCCACCTCCCCGCAGCACCCCGTGGATCCGTGGTCAAGATCCGTGGTCAAGCCAATCAGATCTTGAAGTTAGGACAGAACGCCCAGGCTGGGTGGTCAAGAACATCCCAGGCATCCCTCTGCCTCTGGCACATATCACACCAGGGCTGTCTCCAGGTAAGAGCAGAGGACACAATCGGCTTGTTCACGTGCGTGAACACTCAACTAGCTCAGCCGGGAATTGCAATGACTGTATATGGGATGAAGGGAAAGAAGCTAACTCAGCAGCCAGCTGCCCACCTGCCCCTGCGTGCCCACTCCCCTCTGTCACTTAGCAGGGCTGTGATCCGAGAACAGAGACCGAGGTCTCAGAAGAACATAGACAGTAAGCACCTGTGAGTGCCCATGATCTTAACCACGGATCCAATACGGAACCTCTCCACAGTTCGTGCTCACGATCGATCAACTGGGATTCGGTCAGCACATATTTACTGAGCGCTGACGAGGCCCAGGTGAACACATCATGTTGTTCCACCTGGCAAACGCCTGCTCACCTTTAAAAACCCAGTTCGGACTGCCCTCCTTAGGGCGTCTCTCTCTAATCCCTCTCATCTGTACCACATGTCCTTCTACCTTAATTACCTGTTTTTTCCCATTAGACGGAGAATTTCAGAGGGTAGCACGTGGCACAGGGCCCGGCACATAGCCGGTTTTCAGGATATGTTTGTTAAACTGGGTTAAACACAGTGAAAGACACTTCCTGAGAAAAGACTTCCCTGACCTGGAGTCCCTGTGACCCGTCCTTAGCCCAGAGAGTCCAGGTCTTTGTAGCCCCATCTCCTCTACTTGAGTACTGGGTTGCCTCCGTGAGGGCGGAGAACGCATTGGTTGTAACTCTACAGGCCAGCACAGAGCCTGATATGTAGTAGATGCTCAATAAATATTTTTAAATGAATGAACATATGAATATAGCTGACACTGAGAATGTCTGAACAGTCACTGTAGACAGTGAAGCCACTTTTGTACTCTACTGCCAGACCATACCTCCGACCTGCTGACTGGCTGGCAAGCAGCAGAGACGCAGGGATCATCAGCCAGCCCATCCCCAAGAACAGGAACGAGGAGACCAGAGTGCCTGTCTGGGCCCATTTCGTGTTCTGTGCAGATTAGGCCCAGATTGGGCCCAGGAGCTGGAGTCGGGCAGGGCCTCTGTGACCAGAGAAGCCAGCCCTTCCCTCCACAGTGTCTGCTGGGGTGACAGGACCCAGGGACAGGGGCTGGAGCCAGGACCCCGGGTCCAACCAGAAAGCCCACCTCAGGGCTGCCCACGTCTCTGTCCAATGCAGCTCCTGATGAAGGAGACCAGATGGCAGCCATGTGAGGGATGTGACCTGCCACAGGTCACCAGGCTCCTTCCACCTGCACAGCCACTTCCCCCAGTCGGCCCATGCGCCCTCTCCTAACACAGACTTACTCATTCAGGACAATAATTTCCAGCTCGAGGTCCCCCTTGTCTTTCACAACTTGGTTGTAGCGGCTCCTCCATGACTCTAGAGTGGATAAAGCTTCCGCAACATAAAGATCCTGGGGACATGGGACAACAGGGCCTGTCAGCCTGGTGTCAGCCCTGAGACCGAGGAGCTGAGGGCTGGGTCACCCTGGGCGACCCCTCACCTGATTACTTAAACCTCACTCCTGCAACCCCTCTCTAGAGAGCACCAAGAGTGACGGAGGGAGGCCAGCTGTGGCTTCTAGATTTCCAGGTATCACATGCACCCTGTGCGCAAACCCTTCCTTAACCATCATTCCTACCCACAACACTGATGTGCTTAGATCGTCCTACGTCCCCTCCAATCACATCCAGCCAGCAACCCAACCCCATTATCACCTTTATACCCATTCAATCTCCCCATTACCTCCCCCTCCACCCAGCCATCCATCCTACCAGCCCGTTCACCCACTCCATGCCATCTTCCCTCTGTTGACCCCCCAGGCCACCTCTATCCAGCTTTTCCACCACCACTCACCCAAAGCACCTGCATTCAGCCACCCATCATCCGCTACCCACCTATGTACCTCCCACGTACCATCTTCCCTCTGTTGACCCCCCAGGCCACCTCTACCCAGCTTTTCCACCACCACCCAAAGCACCTGCATTCAGCCACCCATCATCTGCTACCCGCCTATGTACCTCCCATGTCCACCTGAGCAGCCCTCCTCAGGGAAGGCCTGCTACCTTGTCAGCAAGTTGCACGTGCAGCTGCTCAGCATACTCCTCGCTCTTCTCAGCTCGCTCCTTCTGGGCTCGGATGGCCTTCTTCAAGGACTCTTTGTCTCGATCTCCTTTTTGCTTCAATTCTTTTAGCTGCTCCATGATGGCCTCCACTTCTGCCTTGTGTTGGTTCCCACTGCGCTCCAAGTTCTGGGAGGGGAGGGCCAGGAAGCACATGGGAGGAAAGGGACAAAGGTGGGAGGAAAGGGAGGAGAGAGACAAGAAAGGCCGGGGGAAGGCAAGGCAGAGAGTCAAGGGAAGAGAGGGAGAAAAGGGGACCAGTGAAAACAAGAAGTAGGGGAGGGAACGGGTCTTACACAGACCAGAAACCGAGGCCCTTCCCAGCTCCCCACGGCGCCTCTCTGGAGCAATGAACCTATCAGGTCTCAGTGTCAGAACTCTTCTGGATCCTTCCTTGAACTCCCAGCATAGTGGTCACTCAACAGAGCTGTGACCTGAGTCTCTGGTTCACAGATGCAAGCAGCACTTGACATTTGAGACCATCCCCTCCTCATGGGTAGTTAGAACTGAGGGCCTAAGAGATGAAGTGATTGGCTCATGGAACCTAACGCAGTCACTGCCGAGGAGAGTACCAAGACCTCCTGCTCTTGCCCTCGTCCCAGGGTCTCTCTGAAGCACAAGTTCTTTGGCAGCAAGTACCCCATAATACTTTGGGGAGAAGCCTTCTTGAATGTGATAACCTATTAGGCCACTGCCCTTAGACTGCCAGGCCTCTGCCCCCACCTTCCCCACCTGTGGAGCCAGCGGGTACCTTGATCTGCATGCAGAGGCGACTGTTCTCTGCCTCTTTGCACCGAAGCTGTGCCTGCAAATGCCCACGCATGGATTCCATAGACTTGGAAAGTTCGGATGCTGTCTTCGCTTGAGCCTTTGGAGAGATGGAGAAAATGACAGAGCCAGGATTTGAACTCAGGTCTCCAATTCCAGAATGCACTCTGCCCACTAAGCACTACTGGCCAGTAAGGAACAACTGTCAGGGATGGTACCTTCTCACACTGTATTTCCTGGAGGAGCTCTTCCAACTCTTTGTCCTTGTCTTGCAGCAGTAACACCAGGCGCTGGGGAGAACACACACTGTTGTAAGCTTCTTGGGAAAGACAAGAAGGTCCAACCCAGACAGGAGAGACTCCTGTGAGTGCCTAGCCACCAAATACATTGGCCCATGTCACAAAGACGCTGGCAGGACGCACCTAACATCTGTATGAAATATTTACAATAAATGTGTATTTATTTTGTAATTTAAAATAATGTTAATTGTGGAAAACCCTGAAAAATACACCAAAACATACATTAAAGAAGCCCCAAAACCCCTCACCCAGAGATACATTGGTAATACACTAAGAAGTTACATGCTTATTTTGTTCCATAACCTATACTCCTATAACATAATGTGATGGAATCTTCTAGGTCTTTAGAAACAGCAGTTAATGTTTCAATTTACTGATGCATCATAATTTCACCAGGCCTCTGGAGCTGGGAATGCAGGCTTGGGCGCCATCTCCCGTTACTGCTGAATTTCTCACAGAGATGTTCGGCGAGGCATTGAGGGCCGCAGGCCAAACCTTTGGGAACGTGGCCTCCGTCTTCTGAGACTCACAGTAAGCACTAAGACATCGACGGCTCTGAAAGCTCCTAGAGTTTAGAAACCTGTTGAACTTTTTATTCAGGCCAGCCAGTAGTTTCCCAATTTTATCTGGCCATGGATCACTCCCCGCTTTTGTTTCTTGCACCCATTAACATCTTGAGGAACTTAGGGTTCCACGGAACAGACTTTGGAACATGCTGCCTTGGGAGTGATTCCTAGAACTGGAATCGTTGAGTCAAAAAGTCTGTACCTTTTGATGGCTTTTAATGCATTATACAAATAAGGAAATTCGGGTGAGAGACTCAGATGATTTATAAGTCCATCATCATCAATCATCACCATCCCTTGGATGGGTGTCCGGCTTCGGGGTTCAAGTGATCAACCAGACAAGCCCAGTGGAGTAGGTAGGACAGGGGACATGAGCCCATCTTATAAATCATGAAACTCAGACCCACAGGAATGTCAGAGTGGGGCTCCAGCCCTCCTGTCTCCATTCGGCACCGCCAGCTTTGTCTCCCGTCACCCACTAGTGCAGGCAGACGCGTGCTACGTACCGCTTTCTCGGAGTCCGCCTCCGCCAGCCGTTTTAGTAGTGTTCCTTGTTGCTCCATCAGCCTTTCGGAATCCTTTGAGGGAAGGCAAAAGGGGAGCCAAGTCATTAAGCAATAAACCCAGATGGCTACATCCTATTGATTCTTTTCCTTTTCTAAAATTGTATTTCTAATTATAGAATAAATTAGATTCTCATTATAAAATATTTAGTGAACAGCGATAAAGCTGAAGTCCCCCTCTCACCTGCATCCTACTTTTATGAGTTTGATGAGTGTCTTGTCCATCCTTCCTCTATGTAATTATATATAGTAACACGTAGAGAAATGTTATCTTTTGGGGGTGAGGGGTGGGAAGGGATTAACCCATATCCCCGTTTAGAAAAAAAAAGGCAGCTTGCTGCCAGTATTAACTTAATTTTAAATAAATGCACTCTTTGAGGCTGAAGAAAATCTGGTCTTCTATGTGAAAATAAAATATAAAAACTATTTTTGGAGCTATTTCTAAACAGAACTTGTCTCTAATCCTAATGTGACAGAAATGTATACATAAATCATTCACCAAATCAATCTTCAGCTAACGACTGTTTGAGAATGATGTTATTAACATCACGTGTAGGAATGCTACGTTTTCTAGGATTTGACATTTTCAGCAATCAAAATTATTATATTTTGTAAATGGAAATACCGCTACTAAAAACAGAATGCTATAAATAGAATCATGTAATTTGTTTCCAAAGACTATCCAAATACTAGAGCGATGTGAAAATAATAATAAAAGCAAGATATTCTGTGGCAGACTTGGGGGGTAAGGTTAAGACTGTAATCTGCGAGTTATCTCGGTAAACGCTGCAATAGCAAGCACCACTGGCGAGTATTCTCACAGTAAATAGAAAATAGGTTAATGTCTAATTTTACCAAAATATATTTATGTATTTTTATGCTACAACTTGATTTTTAATTTTTGTTTGTTTACTTGTTTGTTTATTATTTTTTAGGCGAGGCAACTCTTGGTTGACCTCACAGATTGCAAGGACCTTGTCAGCTTACAATTCCTTATTTTTTTACTTTTTATGCATATAGCACCTGGTCTTCCTAGGTAGTCTCCCATTCCAAGTATGAACCAGGCCCAACCCTGCTTAGCTTCCGAGATCAGATGGGATCAGGCTTGTTCAGTACAACTTGATTTTTTAAAAATAGCTTTGAGATATAAATTCAGATACAAGTCACTCATATAAAATGTACAATTCAGAGGGGAACACACAATGCAATATACATATGCCTTACTATTAAAATGTACACCTGAAATACTGGATTTTGTTAACCAATGTCACTAAAAAAATAAATTTAAAATAAATTTGTAGTACTTGGATGAGAGACCACCTAGGAAGACCAGGTGCTGTAGGCATAAAAATAAAAAATAAAAGATTGTAAGCTGACAAGATCCTTGCAATCTGTGAGGTCAACCAAGGGTTGCCTCACCAAATAAAAAAGTAAATAAATAAATTTAAAAAATAAAAATAAGTAAAATATACAATTCAGTGGTTTCTGATACATTACATTATTAATTTTTTAAATTGTGATAAATATTTATAACATAAACTTTGCCATTGTAACCATTTTTAAAAAGTGTGAAATTCAGTGGCATATAGTACATTTGCAATATTGTGCAATCATCACTAATATCTAGTTCTGAAACATTTTCATCACCCCAGGGGAAAGCCGGTAGCTGCTACGCAGTCGGTCTCATCCCCCCTCCCCTCGGCCATCACTAATCTGTTTTCTGTCCCTAAGATTTCATTGCATTTTTAACCTCTCCCCATAACCTCTGGACAATACAGTTGGGCCCAAGTTTTGCAACTGCAAACTGCAGCAATGGACATTGCTGGGCATGTACAAAGTGTCTCTTTAGGGTTCATACCAAGGGGAAGGATGACTGGACTGGAAGGTGTGTGATCTGTGGCGGTTGAAATGCCCTGAAAAACACCTGCACTGATTCCTATGGCCACAAGCAGGACATGGCAGCACCGGGCACGGGCCAACCTCTGCCTGTTGCCAGTCTTTGCCAGCACACTTCCTGCTGTTTTAATCTGCATTCCCTAATTATTTATGTTTCTTAGCGACTTGAACTTCCTCTTCCCAAAACTGCCTGCTCACACCCTTGTCCATTTTCCCATTGGACTGTGCTTTGTGACCGTCTCTATTCTTCTTCCTGGGCACCTGAACAAAGTGTCCCTAGAAGGAGGCTCCCCTCCCCTTCCCTCTCAGTCCCACAGGTCCCCTTCACAAGTCAAGAGAAAAGGCATCGCTGGTCCCAAAGTCTCCTGGAGACCTAGGAACTGAAAGAAGCGTGATTTTTCCAGCAACAAGAGGCAGAGCATGGGATGAAGGCCTAGGCCAGGGACGTGGAGCCTGAAGCTGCTCTCACTGCTCATTATGCCATTCTCGCCACGCCCCCAGGGGGGTCACTACACAAACTAACACACGACCTCACCAAATTCCCCGCTCTAAGGAACCATGCACTATGACCGCCCCACTTTACGGAAGAGGAGATAGAGGCTAGGAGAAATGAGGTGAATTGCCCGAAGTCACACAGCCGGAAATGGCAGAGCTGAGTCCCAAGCCAACTGACCCCAGATCCAGAGCAGTCCCCGCCACGACACTAACTGCCTTCCAGTAAGCACTGAGATAGGGGTGCAGCCCCAAGTGCCACATGGGCAGGAGGTGACCTAGAATCCAGGATTCCAGGATGGTAGATGCTAAGAAGTCAAAAAGGAAAAAACTGGGTAAGAAGAGGTTTTCTGAAGGCCCCAGGCCCGGGACAAACAGCAGTAGCACCTCCCATTCATCGAGCACCTGGCAGGCTGCAAATCCCCCATCCACGCATCAGCTCTAATTTTCACACAACCCCATGTGGAAGCTGCCATTTGCATCGTATAGATGGAAAAACTGAGGCCTGGAGAGGTAAAAATCATCCACCTGAGAATACTGAGCTAGAAATGAAACAGGTGTTAACTATTTTAAGAGAATTTCAGTAAAACTAGTAAAATTCATAGAAGTATATTTTAGAAACTCTAAAGCCCACCACGATAACATACATGGAATGCTCAACATAATACTGCTAATAACAAATGAAACTAGGTCTCCATCAACAGAAGAACAGATACATAAATTGTAGTATTGTCATAAAATGGGATATAGCAGTGAAAATTAATCACCTTAGGCCTCAAGGATGAATCTCATAAAAATATTGAGTGAAAAAATCAAACTCAGAAGAATACACATGAAACAATGTAATTTACATAAAGTTTGAAAACATGCTCAAAACACTAAAAGTTGCTTTAGAGATACACATATAAGTGGTAAAACTATCAGATTCAAGATAAAGTCCCCCAACCCCAGGGGAGGGAGATGAGTTCACCGCCATGCAAACAAGATTTTGTTTGGAAAGCTGGACAGTGAGTACACCACGTTATATTACTTATTTTACATAATAATCTTTCAAAATGAAAACGAGAAGTTGATAATGTTGGAGAAAAAAGACACAACACTGAGAAAAATGTCATCATTCGTCAGCACGGGTATTTTGAGACTCTCGGTTTCCCTCTGGTTTGAACCAGACAGGAAGACAGCTGTTTATACTGTCAGACTCTTCAGAATCATTCATTAACATAAAATACATTTCACAGACTCTCTTTTGAGGAAACAGTGATACCAGTAATTCAACGCGTGCCCACCAGCTATTCGCCTTTCTTCCGCTCTACCAAAGCTCAGAACTAGTCATCTCCCCATTTTGTTGCACAAGCCCTGGAAAGGGCTGACCTCTCCCCGACTCCCCACTGCCCTTCTCCCTGACTTCCAAGGTCCTTCCTGTGCCACCAGGTCCAGCTTCCACAACTAAGACAGCGCCCTCTACCAGGTGCCTGGCACATCAACACAATTCTCCTTTTACAGAGGAAGAGACTGAGGGTCAGAGAGGACGGGCATGTGATGTTGGAGGCGTGGAGCTGAATCCACATGCCCACGGTGGGGCCGGGGTGGCAGCTTACCTCTTTGCAGTGCTGTTCCCTCAGCAGGTCTCGGAGGGTGCGGTTGGTCTCCTCAAATGTGCTCAACTTCTGCAGGAGAAGTTCCTTCTGCCTCGTCAAGGTGTTGATGTCCGTGCAGGTCATTTGTTTCTCCTGGAAGACAGCAAGCAGTCTTACCAGGCACAGGCGAGAAGGGAGGGGCCGGCAGGGGCAGGCCACACGGGGGACTTAAGACGTGCTGGTGCCAGGAAGCCCAGGCAAGAAGAGCCGTGGACAGGGCCAAGGAGGGTGAGGGCAGGCTTCCTGGAGGTGGTGGGCCTGGAAGGATGGGCAGGAGCTGAACCTGCAGAGAACGACGAGTGGAGGAAGGGGCCAGCAGCTGAGTGTGGGAGTGCAGTTAGGGCAGGTTTCCTGGAGGAAGCACAGGACGACGACACCAGGTGGCTGATACTTGCAGGAATCAAAACGCATGCCTTAACTCACTGTGATCCCAGGAGACCCATGATGTGGTCTCTTCAGAAGTCCTGGCCACCTGAGGTCATCCTTGAGTGTCAGGTCCCAGAAGTGAGAGTGGGGGATTGGGGCTAAGGAGTTAAATGTGCCCCCCCCCAGCCTGAAGATGTCACAAAGTCAGCCTGATGACTGCGTAAGGCCCCCGCCCCTGTGGCTTCCCCATCTCTGGGCCCAGTCCCAGCGCCAGGGTGGTCCGCCTGCCACCCACCGTCTTCAGCTTTCCGATGGTGTCCTTCAAGGCCATGACTTGCTTGGCAGCAGCGGCCCCATCCATTTCAGCCTCCACCAGCTTGGACATGAGGCACTCCTTCTCCTGCTGGAGGTGTTTCTTCTGAAGCCTGGGGCCAGAGAGAACATGGCTCTGTGAGCCCTCAGGCCCCTGGCCACCTGGAGCTCCGAGGCTCGCCTCACAATGCCCCAGGAGGTGCACCTCCTGGGCAGGAACCAGTGGGGGAGGGGGAGGGCTGGCCTGATGGCCCGATTAGCCTTCTTGAAAGCTACCTGGGCACCGAAGCAGGGCTTCCACTCCAGGTGACATTATGGCCTACCTGTCTCAGTCACTAGCATCACCTCTGCCCCTGGCCACTAGCATGGCCACCTAACCACTATCTGCAGATCCACTTTTGAGCCCACCCATCCACTCTCCACCCTGGAGCCAAGTCTGGTCACACCATTTCTTCCTTTGAAAACGCTTCCATGGCTTCCAGCTGCCTTCAATGCAAAGTCCTCAAAGCAGCTGCTAAGAGCCGGCCCCTGCCAAACTCCGTGGCACCCCCTGCCCACCTTCTTCCCTGACTCCGGCCTGCCTTCCATCTCGGTCACAAACTCCTCCTACCCTGAGGCTGTCACGAGGGATGTTCCCCAGCACCCACCCAACTCTCAACTCGCTGCAGCACTCGGCTTCAATGTCACTGTTCCCAGAAAGGCTTCCCTGCCCCCTGCATCCTGCGCCCCGACCCTGAGAATCAGGTAACTAAGGAAGAGCCGAACCGCAGCAGGGCCGCCTTACATGGTGAAGTCCTTCTCCTCCTTGATGCGCTCGATGTTGTGCCTCAGCACGGTGTTTTCGTGCTCGGTCTCGGCCAGCTCGTGGGCCACCTCCTCCAGCTCCTCCTTCCGCTCCTCCAGGAACCTTTTGGCCATCTGGCGCTCACCTTTCTGCATCTTGACCTGGGCAGGGGCACACAGGCAGGGGCCACTGAAGGGCGGCGGTTCCTCTCCGCCACGTCGCTAGGCCCATGGCTTTGGACCAAACTAAGGGCACCTCTGAGTGAGAGCGACATAAACATCAGGTGTTCCGCGTACAATCTTAGTTAACTGTCACGAAGACTCTGGGCAGATAACTATTCCTCTCATTTCCTCATTACTGATGAAACGCAGTACAAAGAGTCTGCGTGGCTTGCTGGTTGGGGACAGAGCCAGGATACAAACCGTGGTTCAGCTGGCACACCACAGGAGGAGGGATAGCACAAAAAGCCCCTGTGCCACAGGCCGTGGAGAGAGAAGGGACTGTTGCCAGGCAGCCAGCCCAAGATTCTCCGGGAGGGCCCACGTGCCGAGTACGGGGTGGAGGATTAAAGACACAGGCCACGTTAGTCGCTGAGAGCTAGATGTCGTGCCAGCTCCACCAACTTCCTAGTTGGGGACTAAGGTCTTCCAGGTTGTTTCCAATCCCATCGCCATATCCCGCCCAAAGGCACAGCCCAGCAGCTGAGGACAAACTTCGTTTACTTCTTTGGGGCTTTTTAAGAAAAACTTTTGTATAAAATGGAAAGCAGAAGCCCTAGTGTCCCAGTCGCTTCATCACCGAAATTGGGAAAATACCACCACTGGGTTCATTTACTGTTGTAAAAAATTAAAACGGGTCTACAGCCATGCCACTCTGAACAAGCCCGATCCCATCTATCTTGGAAGCTAAGCAGGGTTGGGCCTGGTTAGTACTTGGATGGGAGACCACCCAGGAAAATCAGGTGCCGTAGGCATAAAAAATAAAAAAAATAAGGGATTGTAAGCTGACAAGGTCCTTGTAATCTGTGAGGTCAACCAGGGGTTGCCTTGCCTAAAAAAAAATTAAAACAGGCCATCGGTACAGAGCACCAGGCAAGGTCAGGGCCAGGCCTGGGGCTAAGTGCTCAATGGCGAGGCATCCCAGGTTGCCCGATCCCAGAGGCATCTGGAGTCCTGGGCGGCCTTCAGAGACAGCCGCAAGATAGTGCTCCCGGGGAACCCACCTGGGCGGTCCCACACATCCTCAGAGAACCAGCTCTCCCAGCCCCCCCACCTCCCTCACCTCAGATTTGAGACAACCAACAGCGTTCATTAGACTGTCAATCTTCTTATCATAACGGTTCATTTTACAGTGACCCGAGTCATCATCTTCTGTAGAGAGGTCACTTAACCGCATCACTGAGACCAGCTTTTCTGAAGATGGTGGTGTGATCTCCAGGCAATGAGGTGGATTCTGACGTAGAGGAGGGAGAACACATGAACTCATAAGGCAAAACTGCAACCGGTTCCACCACACCTGGCTGTCCACTGGAGGCAGGAAAGAGCTAAAACTGCTGAAGGGCCAACCACAGGGACCCCGGGAGGAAGAACATGCCACAAGGTCAAGTTTAAAATAAAGGATATAACAAAAATAGCAAAAACAGTAATTCCTAAAGTTGACAAGTTTAGGGCAAGAAGTGAAATATGTCAAAAGTCTTTTAGATGAAAATGAATGCATGACAGTGGGTAGTTGCAAAGGTACACCCATCTTCTGTAAAAGGTATTTTTAAGGACAAGTGAGGAAATCTGAATATGGACCAGATAGTATGTGATATTAAGAAATAAAGTTTTTAGGAATAATCATCGTTAATTTGGTTATGTACAAATATATTAGAAATGCATATTGAATAATTTACTATGGTATGATATCTAGAAAATATTTAAACATATAAGCATAAAAAATGTTTTTAAATGCATGTGCCCCCGCAGAAAAGTTTATTCAAAGCTGTATAACGCTTTTTTTTAAGACTTCAGAAAGGAAGATATTTTAATCTGGAGGCCAGGATTTCCATGGGATTGCGGTAACTTGAACTTAACTCATTCTATAAATTTACTCTGGTGCATTAAACAGTTGCCATTTCTCATTATTTGTACAGTTCTTTGCTCTTCTTAAGCCACGGTGGCTGACTCTCTATGACGATTTCCAAGGAAAGAAGATGGCTATCAGCAATGAAAAGAAGTGTTCAATACAAGTATAACTGTTGTGTCCAACAAGCAGGACTCGTGGGGTATGACAAAAAATTCATGTGCTTTTGGTCCCAGAAATTCTATTTCTAGGGATTTATCAGGACTATCTAAGAATGTGAATGATACTTAAATTCAAGGGGCAAGGATATAGATGAATGACAAGGTATGAATACAAAATGATACAAACATACACACAATGGAACACTGCCTTAAAAAACAATGTGTAATGCAAATATAGTCAAAATATGTCAATAAAAATGTTGTACAGTAAGTAAATTATGATCCCATTGTTACAAAATGAAAAGAATGAGTCTGTTCATGAGAAAAGATCGGGAAGGCTTGCACCTACCTACAGGTGACATGGGTCTTCTCAGGGCGGTGGATTACAGGTGTTTTTTACTTTCTTCCTTGTACTGATTTGTCTTTTCTAATGTTTTCAACAATGACTATGCATTGCTTTTATAAGAAAAAGGTTATTTTTAATATTCAAAAGGATAACAGGAAATATAGAGATGGTACAATTATGAGAAAAAAAAAAAAGAAAAAGAAAAAATTACGTAGGAAAAAGTGATAGTAAAAGTACCAAAATATTAGTTTCAGGACCGTGATTATCCTTGGGGAGCAGCAGTGACGGGAACAGGACCAGATGGGAGATTCTAGGGAAGCTGGTGATGTTTCTTACACAGATATTTTGTAAAAATTCATCAAGCAATACATGCTGATGTGTCTTTCCTGCACTTTTCAACAGAAAGGTTTTGAAATTTGATAGCAGATTAGAAAAATTATAGGTGATTATCTATTTTTCTGTATTTTCTTTCAACTTTCCATAATAAAAATAGGTCACTTTATTTAATAATAGGGTAGAGAAAAAAATCTAGACTTTCTCCCAAAGCTAATTTTTATGTATCAGAAAGGGTCTTTAAAAAGCAAACAAGAATCCCCACATGCACACAGCAGCTTCTGGGGTCCACGTCCAGCTCCACCGCAAACTTCCTCCTGCTAGGGTCTTTTCTCTCTGTCCACAGGCGACAGGAAAGTGGAAAAGAACTGGCCCAAGTAGCATGAAAAGACTGTTCGAGAGATGACAAGTCACCTCTCTGGGTCCCTCCATGTCTAGGATTCTGTGGCCTTAGGACTGGAAGGGACACTGAGCTTTCCAGAGGAGACCACAGCTCCTATCAATAGAAAGTCAACTTCCATAGAGGCGTAACTTTCTTGCATACTTCGAAAACTACCAAGTCTTTTCATTGTTTTGAAAAGCATTTTAAGTTATAAAATGTAGTATACTTATTATAAAGAAATTCGAGCAGGCCATATAAAAAAAAATAAACCATTAAGCCTCCCACATTCCAGAGGTAACGACTGCTTACCACTTCTTGTATCCTCCCAGAAAACGTTATACATGTACAAACATATCCATACACACATGGAAACATGCTTTTTTTTTTGTCTGCAAATTGGACCGAACTCTACATGCTGTGTGGCTCTGTGACTCATTATCATGTATAAGTATCCACCTCAAACTCCGTAATGGTTGCATGGATGGAACATAATTTAACCAGTACCCTCCTGATAGACACTTTAGGTTGCTTTCAATTTTTCTGTTACAGTGCTATAGCAAACATCTTTATACATGGATCCCTGCACTCTATGACTTTTTAAGGATAACTTTCTAAGTGTAAAACTGTAGAATCACTGTTTACGTAGATGCTGCCAAGCTGCCTCCGGAACAGTTGAATCGGTTTCATGATCCCCAGAAAACCGTCTAAAAAGATTCGTTGACACCCCATGCGCTTGCCAACACAAGATATTTGTAATCTTTTCAACATTTTTCCACTCAATTAAAATAGCTTCTTGTTTTTGTTTTTAAAATATAGTTGTTTTTAATTTACATTCTACTGGTTATTAGTAATATCCCTATAGTAAAAAATGTTAAGACATCATTTGAATTCCAATCTTTCTTATACTACATAAGAATACTTCTTATATAGTCCCCAGAATACCCCATACTCCCTTTTCCTCTTAGGGACAAATTGGTAAATCAGGGAATCAAATCCATGAAGTGTGACTATAAACTTCAGATTACTTTTATTTTTTATTTCTAATTTTAAAAGTAATAAGCTATCAGAAAGAGAAAATTTCTCACACTAGATCAGGTATCAGCATCTTAAAGTAGCCTCAAGTCCTTTACTTGTGCCGAAAATGAGATCTTTGCCTAAAACATGGCCACAGGCCTTGTCTTATCATTAAGTTTTTTCATTGCAATTGACTAAAATGTAAGCAGCAGGAGGGCGCGTCTGCCAGTTTGCAGTTGTAACCCCAGTGCGAGCAGTGTCTGGCACAAATCTCAGTAAACCTATGGGGCGTGAACTAAGTGGATGGATGGGCAAGCAAAGCGTGTTGAGGCATGGCTAAAAAAAGATGACACCTCTCTTGGCATCTTGACAACTAATGCTGAAGGCAATTATGGCCCAGGAGATTGTTCCAAAAGTGGCTTTGATGCTATCTGTGGAATATGTGCATGGTCTCTAATGGCGACCACCTCAAAAGTGGCAATGCTTTCTTGGATAGGTACATTCTGGTACGTGTAGATGTGTATTTTGTTATGCTTTAGATACTATCGCAGTTACATGGAAAAAGACATGTGGCTCCTCACATATAAATTAGAGGAGCCTCTAGAATAAGACCCTCCGAGTCCTGACTCCAGCCCTGCTACTTTCCCTGAGACTGCACCTCTCCGGGCCTCAGTTCCCTCATCTGTACACGGGGACAGCAGGACCGGCCACCTCACTGTGTTGTGAGGACTCCAGAAGGCTCACGTACTTTTGAGGTTTAGTAAACAGGGCCTGCTGGGATGTCTCTAACGGCAACGGCTGATTCCGAACCATACCAGTTTGAGGCCTGCTAGACCCTGACCAGTCCGAGAAGAAAAGCCTGAACGAGAGTGAGCCTACCTCCCACTTGCATCCCACATGCCGGGCAGATGACTTTCCAGGGGGCATCCAAGGTACCTTGGTTTTCACCCGGACACTCCGCCGCACATTCACGGTGTCCCCTTTCATTCCGCGCTTATGAGATTTCTGTGGAAAGGGACAAACCCAGGGTCACTTCCCCCACACAGCTGGCTGTGGTGTCACTCTGGTGGCATCCATCTCCAACTCTGTTAGGAGCCTCTTCTGACTAAGGCTACTGCTGCCGTTTCTGCATGACAGTCCTGCCTACCTTCTAATTAGGCAACTGACCTCCGAAAGCGAGTGTGTCTGTCTCTCAAACCTTTGGAGTGAGCAGCGCAAGGAGGCCGAGCTGGGAGGTGTCACCCTGCTCCAGAGCCTTCACCTTGCCCCACTGGCATGCTCCTACCTGGCTGGTGGTCGCTGATGGTTTCGGGAGTTTTTTTATGTGGACGTGGACAGGGGTGTTCTCATCCACGTGAACATGTAAGGGGGGATTGAAGAGCG
>NW_006441061.1:4244367-4266608 GCF_000325575.1 Pteropus alecto | reverse complement strand
CTGGCAGGCCGGGGAGGACAACACAAAAAAGGCTGATCTGTGGATGAGTAAACTGGGCATAAAAAACAGAGCTCACAGCCTCTGGGAGTCACTGAAAGCCTAGCCACCAAGCGAGCAGGACGGCTACTAACTATGGCATGCAGGCAGGAATCAAGGAGGGCGTGCCATTCAGCAGGCTCCTACAGAGATCCCAGCTGAAGACCACCAGAGAGACTCAGGTCCAACGAGAGAGGGGTCTGCCCAAACACAGGCCCCAGGGTCCTCAGAGCTGGATCTCCAACCCAGCCTGCTGGAACGCAGAGCTCCTCCTTAGACTTAGTGTAGCACAGCTGGGAAGCAGATGAATCCTTCCACGCCACAATCTGAACTGGGCATGCGCGTTAGCACGGGAAGCACACGAAGCACACGAAATGATTAGGGTGCAAAAGAAATCAGGCACCAGGCAGGTAAGAGACAAGGAAAACAGAGAGCTGGAGGAAATGCTGAGATGAGGTGGTACAGATTCTAAGGAAAACATAAGCAAGGCAAAATCCCAGCTACATGCCCTCACCAACCGTCAGTACCTGTCCTCTCCCCAAGCTTTTTTATTTTCTTCTTCGTTATAATTATTATTATTTAGAACATATTAAATATGTTCTGAAGACTTTCGGAATTTGTCTGGAAGCATTAAGACAACCTCCTCACACCTGGCAGCCTTACCATAGCAAAAAAAAACAAAAAACAAAAAAAACCCACAAAAAAACAAAAAAACACCATCGATCAGGCTGGATCTGCATGAAGGCACCTAGCAGAATGCCTAGCCACCGTGGTGCCAGCAAGGTAACGCAGCTCCTGGGAAAGGTGTGCAGAAGCGTTTTTGACAGGGCTACAGACCGAAGGGCTGCTCTGTGTGCATGTCACCTACCGTCACAGTCACACTGGGTGCGCCACAAGGTGTCCTCAAGACTTTTTTCTGCGTGAGACTTGTTACTCCGTTCTTCCCACACGATGGAAACCTGCGCCCAGGCACAAGAACCAGATTACAAGCAGAAAAGTAGGATTCTTCTATTCCTTAGATCTCCCGAATTATATGTTACATGTGGTAACAAGTTGACGACTAGAACCAGTCTGGAATCACTTGGCTCTTTACACGAGCCACCAAACACCCATGGTGTGCCCTGCATTGGGATGGAAACAGGGGTGATGGGCATTTGCAGGGCTGGCCTTTTAAGCTGCCATCGCATCACACGTATTGTGACCTTTTGCTGAAAAGCCCAGCTGTCATCTTGTCAGGTGACAAAAAGCAGGCAGCACATGAGCAACAGCCAAGGTACTAGTTTGGCTAAGGGTCAAAAGTGCCCAGGACGTTGACTGGAGCAGAAGGTGGCCCTGGAGAAATGCTCAGTGAATGACTGACATAAAAAGACAGGCTCAGGAATAAAGTCCCTGTGACTCAAATGCATAAAATTAACTATCAATAAATATTCAACTATCAGGATGAACATAACTATTTCTTAAAATATTCCACTTGCTACTCTTTAAGCTCCTAAGAAACAAGGTTATTTTTGTTTTGTGTTTTTATACCAGTGTAATTCATCTTGCTTATATATAAACAGCCCCATCATCAGATTTGGAAATATAGGTTTAATCTCCAAAATTTGGCAGCAGTACATCTGGGAATTCCAGGATGGGAAGGGACTTGAAAAGTTTATTTGATCTATCCCACTGCCTCCTGATAACCTGAAAATATGACTTTGCCCACCCCACAAAAACCTGTAGAAAATAATGTAATATAAAAATGCAATATAAGAATTCTTGAGCCTTTTAGCATGCATTTTGCTGCATGTATATCACACCTTGATAAAAAAAAAAAAAAAATGAACCCTACTAATCATTTAGGCGAGGAATACCAAATCTGGGTAGACAGTTTTTTTCTCCTCCTTAGGACATTTCTATTCACTTAGAACCAGTAGATACCCATGTCTCTCAGTGGGCTGCCCATCAAACCATTTGGAGTCCATCAACACCTTGCTAACTGCTGCATCCACCTCCTACATCACCATTATTTTACACTTGGTCTCTTTTCAAAAAGGATCTGAGCCTAGTAATCCACTGAAACAACAATGGTGACCCTATTTGCTACCAGGAACTGAGGAGAGAGGGAGAGAGAAGGGGGCACAGCTGGGATTGTGTGTATGCATTTTTTTCCTCCTTCCCCTTAAAAGTGATTTCCAAATATTTTGGTCCAGACTTTCAGTACACTGAACAGGGAAGCTGGAAAAAAAAGCTTCTGGAGAGCCTGGCCTGGGAGCCCCAGATTACCTTTCCCTGCCCTCTGGAGGAGGCGCCCCCCACATTGGCAGTACCTGGGGGAGCCGCCTGAGGATGAGGCAGACATGACTAAGCATCAAAGCCGCAAAGGTGGGCAATTGGGTCAGCAGACTCTGCTCAGGGGGACCCAGAGGGGCTTGTCAATGAGAATCTCAGGGGCCCAGCATCAAACGTCCTCTCTGAGGGGGAGGAGGGTGGAAGCTTTGGGGGTGGCAGATGGATGAAAACTTGGGAGGCGCTCCTCTCTACTGTCCGAGTCGCACAGCAACTGTCCTGCCAAAGTGGGGGGAGATAGGAGAGGCTGAGCCACCCGGGGGCAGAGGCCGGTAGGCGGGTGGGGGGGCGCCGTGGGAGCTCCCCACCCCAGGGAGGAAAGGGGTGGGTGGGGGTAAACTTCGAGGGAAAGTACCGCCAAGTTCAGGCCCCACCAAGGAGGAAAGGTGTATGGCCACCAGGGATAAAACCTGAGGTGCTGCTGGTTTGCGTAGAGGAAGGGAGAGAACCGCTAGGCCCCAAGTGGGCCCGAAAGGGCCGGAACCCGCGCAGGGAGCTGGGAGGTAGGGGGGGTATATTGGGGCGGGGCCAGGGCAACTGTCTCCTAGGAGAAGGGGCGTTCCCGGCTGAATAGATACCAGGAAAGGACCAATAGTATTTGAAGGAGAGGGGCGGAAGCTTCCGGCTACAAAGGGGCGCTCCGCCGCAAGTGGGTACCCCCGACGGCGAAAGGAAAATCCTCCCGGGCGCAGCAGCGACCGATGGGACCTAATATCCGAGTTAGAACGGGTTAGAAACCGGGTTGTGCAGGGACGGGGGCGGGACCCCTACACGGGTGAACCCGCTCCAGCGGGCTTGGGGGCCCGGAGCAGTGCCCGGGGGACATGGTTGCCTACGGACAAATAACTGTCGTGCCGAGGCCCGCAGGGAGGGCAGAGCGAATGGGGCTACGCCCACCGGCGGGCAAGAGGGCTTGGGGCCAGTCTCCGTCGGCGGAAGAGACGACCACCCACCAGCGGGCAGGAGGGGACCAGTTTCTGCCCATAGAGAGAAAGGAGAAGCCCTGCTGGAGGGCAGCAGAGGGGCGAGCCGAGCCCCGCCGGTGGCCAGGTGAGGAGGGAGGCAGTCCGCCCGCCCGTTAGCGGGAGAAGGCCCGCGCCGGTGGGCGGGGCGGGGACCACATTCTGACAGGAGCGGGACGAGCGCGCCACAGAGCTGCAGGTAGGGGCGACCTGGGGGGGCGGCGGGAGCCAGCGACCCCAGCGGGGGCCATCCGCCCGTGGGGACCCGGCCCGGCGGCCGCCGCGAAACACACGGGAGCGCCCTGGGCCCTGCCTGCCGACGGCCTCTCACCAGGAGCGACACGGCTGCGCCCAGAAACGCCTCCTTATGAAGTCGTTGAAGTCGGCGGCCGGGGTCGTGCCATGGAGACGCCGCGGCGGATGTGGTCCGGCTCCAGCGGCGGCTCCTCCCCGCTTCCGCCTCCTTTTCCGACACCCGGTCGGCAGCTCGCCCATTGGCCAGTTCAAACCCCGCCGTGAGCCTCTCCGGTTTCGCCATTTAGGCCCAGCCCCTGGCGTCACAGAGATGCCCCGCCCCGCACGAAGCTCCGCCCGCTTCCGGGCCACGCTGCCCGTCGCTATGGAGACGCGCGACGCTACCAGCGGCCCTTGCCCGGGCACGACCCACAGTTCAAGGCCCGGCTATCCCCCCTCCGCCATTTTTATCCCGCCTTTGGTCCACCTCGAGTCCCAGAACTCGGTGAAGCGCCACAACTCTAACCCGTTCCCTTTGATACGTTTTAGGAAAGAGGACTCAGAGACCGGGCACAGAACGAGTTAGTGGCCAGGGCTGCGCCCTGCTTCTAGAAATCCAGCCGTGTCTCCACTTTGCTGTCGGTGCAGAGATGGAGCCGGCCGATGCACACCACCCAGACTGTCACCCTCCCACAAGTTCCCCTTGCTCTTCCCCGCCCTCCTGCACACTGAATGCCGCTGTGTGTACAGACCTACTCTGATGAGGTTCTTGCTCGGCCGCCATCTTCTCAACTATGCTTCGCTGTCAGCCAATCATAGGGGGCTGTCACGTGGCTCACGGTGCCGCCCTGGATTGTGGGAGATTCTGACATCCTCGGGGCCCAGCTGGCTTCCAGTTCCTTGTCCTGTTCATCTCTCTGTCCTTCCCCCGCACCTCAGCTATGCACCCCTAGGGTCACACAACCGGTTCACCAGAAATCTTAAATTCCAGCTCCTCACCCTCCAAACGACCCGCTTTTCTGCCTTGCTCTCACAGTCTAATGCCTTCCATATTCATTCTTCGCTGTTGGGGAGCATTCTACTCCCTTTGACCCGTTCATTTTCCTCCTGTTGAATAAATGATGGCTCCCCAGGCCCTGTAAGCCAGCCATCTGAGGCTCTGCAAAGACCAAGCCCACAAATCATTACCTCCACCCTCAGCTGAGCCCTCACTACTGTAATTCTATTTGTCCCACTGTGGGCTGTTCCAAACCCTCGCCACTTCCCTATCCCACACTCCAGCTCCCTCTTTTCATACAGAAAAATAAAGCCATTCAGTGGGATTCCCTCCACCACCCAACCTCCTCATTTTTGTCTCACCCCACTCTTAAGTCCCCCCTTCAGAGGAAGAGGTGTCCTCGCTGCTCAAGATAAACTTTTGGTGCTGGGCCTAAGTGAAACATCTCTGTAAAATGTCTCTTGCTGCCCCAAAGACAGAATTATTTGTCAGTGCTCCCATCTTCATTGAAGCAATATTAATTCCATACTATGTGCTAAGCCCAGTGCGAGGGACATTAGACCAACACATCCCACCGGTCTTCAAGGAGCCCATGGCTGGCCACTCTAATGAAACGAGATAAAATAATTAAAGCTTTCCCCTTACCACCCACTGCCAGATTTCCCTGTGTAGTTTTGTTCCCTCCCCGCCATCTGAGAAGGGTCTTTCCCTGCCAATGCGGTTCTTTGGGGGATTTTGTGATGGAGAATCTGAGAATGGGCAGGATCGAGAGGACACACACACACACACACACACACACACACACACGCATGCGAGCTGGGTAGGAAGGAGGAGGCGAAAAGCTCCTCAAAAGACAGAGAACAGGGAGGTGTTGGGGCGAGGGGTGCTGGTGCTGAATTCGGGGCACCAGGACATCAGTAATGCATAAAGGATATGGGATGAAGAAAAGAGGACTTTTTGAAAGTATAGCTGTGGTCTGGGTATCTGTCCCTTTTGTGATGTTTGAAAAATGCAAGAACTTGAGTTATTCTATTAGTTTGGATTGCTAGGCTGTTTTCTGAATGCAAACCATTCTGAGCCTGACCAGCAATGGCCACTTTTTGAAAAAGGGCAATAACGAGCAGTGATGAGGGTTTTGAGAAGCAAGCAGTCTCATACATGGCTGGTAGGTTTAAAAATTGAAGTAACCTTTTGACAATTGGGCATTGTATATCTGAAACCTTAAACACCACATTTTTTTTTTGACCTAGTAATTTCACATCTTGGAATGTATTTTAACAGAATAATAAGGAGGTATGCAAAGATTTAGACCTTAAAGAGAAATTCCCTGTTGGCCCTTCTTTTCTTCAATGTACTTTTTTCTTTCTTATTTATTATCATTATTTATACCTACAGCACCTGGTCCTCCTAGGTGGTCTCTCATCCAAGTACTAACCAAGCCCGGCCCTGCTTATCTTACAAGATCAGACATCAGGCTTGTTCAGGGTGGCATGGCCATAGACCATAGACTGTGGCTCCACTGGAGTACGAACCCAGGACCTTCTGCGTGTAAAGCAGACTTGCTAACCGCTACACTATAGAACCACATCCACTTCAATGTACTTTTTGAACGGACCCTTCCTGAAATTCCCAAGGGGATGAGAGACTCAGGGAAAAGGGAGAAAGTCTCCCAAGCTTGCCTGAGGCCCAAGCACAAAGAAATCTCCACATGGTCCAGACTTGAGGACCAGGAAACTTTGAGGGGTTTGGAGCAAAAGCCAATTAGTAAGTAATAGGCAATATGCATTTATTGTCAGCGCACACCCTATGCATATGAGTTCTGTCTGAAATCTGGTAAAGGATGAGTGGTTGGTGCAGTTAGGAAGAGAGAGTAGTTATGGAGCAGCAGGGGAAACATGGATCCCAGATCCCAGCACAGAGGTCTGTCAACCTGAGGCCTCGTTAAAACGAATAATGTTTGTGGAAGGACATAAAAATCAATTCAGCTACTTTATAAGTTATGTTACACGCATTCAAGGGAATATTACAAAACCATTAAAAATAAGACAGACATGGAAAGATCTCCAAACCACAGCTAAGAAAATAAAAGGCAGGCTGTAAGTCACCCGTAAGTCACATGCTGCTGTAAGTTGACCATGACGTCATTTCTGCATGAAAATAACCTGCGTATATTAGTATATGCATGTAAAAATATCTGGAGAAAGACACACTGAATCCCAGAAGGTAGTCTTAAGGGAGATTTTTCACTTGTAAATTTCTGTACTATTTAAGCATTTTTGCAAAGGAATAAGTTTCCAGTCAGAAAAAAACCAACGGATTAAAAACTTGTAGGAGAAAATGATTGTGAAATACTGGATGGAAAAACAGATCATTGAATGGGACTAAGCCCATGTATTAGTTTGGGGGGGCAAGGGAGAGATGCGAGAATAAAAGAGACTGCAAATTTGGGGTTGAGAGTACATAGGTATTTCTGGTGTTATTCTTATATATTCTTTTTGATATTTAAAAATGTATTTTCGCTGTGAGCTATATATTCAAAAGAGAGTATGTAGTGAGTATAAATTTGCTAGTGCTGCCATAACAGTACCACAAAACCGAGTGACCTAAACGACAGAAATGGATTGTCGTACAGTTCCAGAGGCCGGAAGTCTGAGATCAGGGTGTCGGCGGGCGATGCTCCCTCTGGAGGTGCTGGAGAAGGATTGGTTCCAGGCCTCGCTCCTGGCTTCTGGTAGTTTCTTGGCAGCAGAACGCCATCTACATGTGATGATATTCTCCCTGTGTGTGTCTGAGTCCGAATTCCCCCTTTTTATAAGGACACCGGTTACACCAGATCGGGGGCCCACCCTACTCCAATATGATCTCATCTTAGCTAATTACATGTACAATGACCCTATTTCCAAATAAGGTCATGTTCTGAGGTCCTGGGGGTTCAGACTTCAGCATATGAACTTGTGGGGGACGCAGTTGAGCCCACAGCAGTGCAGATGTTCAGTTTAAAGATGTATCATAAACTAGACACTAATAGGGCCACTGCCCAACTTAAGAAATAAAAGGTTTAATTTTTTTTTTTTCTTTTTAACCAGAAGACGCTATCTCAAAATGTTAACACTGGTGGTTTATTTCTCTTGTTCTGTTTTTCCAAATTTCGACAATGAACGTAGGCTTCTTGCGTTCGTTAGAAGTAACCACAGGTGGGTAAGCAGCTGCAGCTCCAGCTCTGGGTCCCAGCCCTACATGCAACTCACAGCCCCTGAGTCCTCTGGCTCAGGCTCCAGCCTCTCCATTTGCCCAAGGGGCCTCATTACCAGTTATTTCCATCCAGGAGCACCTCCTCCAGGGGCCTGATGCAACTGTCACAGCACTGCTCTGGGGAGAAGGAAGAGCTGGGAGAGCAAAGTCTCCCAGGCCCTATCAAGGTTGGGCTCCTCTTGGACCCTTTGACCAGCCACTCACTGGCCCCGGGCCTCTGAGATTGGACAGACGCCCGGCTCAGCTGCCAGTCTTGGATCTACAGTTGCCCAAACCAGTGGTTCTAAAAGCGTGGTCCTTACGGTCCTTGCACCAACAGCATCAGCATCACTAAAGAACTTATTAAAAATGCAAATTCTTGGGCCCTACTCCAGACCTACTGAATCAGAAACTTTGGAGGTGGGGCCCAGCAATCTGTTTTAATAATTTATCCAGGTGATTCAGGGGCACTCTAAAATTTGAGAACCACTTCCCAGACCCTTGGGAGCGATCTTGGAGGGCAAATCTGGTCGTGCCCGTTCATTTCCAGAGGGGGAAACAGAGAAGGACCTGGCTCAGTGGCACAGACAGATACGTGGCAGTCAGGTCATCTGTTTCCAGAGCCCCTACTCCTTGTTCTGACTCAGTCAGACCTCCCATGTTGATCCTGATTCTCTCTTTCACTGTCTGGAAGGTCACTGTGATGCCAGTGACCATCAGTGCGGTACTCCCTCTGTGCCAAGCACTATGCCACCTACTTTAGCTCATGAATCCCCACGACATCCAGTGAGTTTGGCACGAATACTAACCCCTTTTTACGGAGCAGAAAACTGAGGCTAAAGAAAGGTCAGGACACTTGCCCAAGGTCACAGAGCTAGAAAGGGCCAAGATAGAACTCAAACCAGCTTTCTCGGCCCCCAGGGTCCATGCTGTGGCTAGTAAGACCACAAGCAGCTTGCAGAGACCGCCACCAACCAGGGAGGGCTCTGCAGCATCTATAATTCGTCTGAGTAGCTGTAAAGGAGACAAAAAGCTCTCTGAGCAGGCAAAACAGTTGGCAAACGGCCAATGCCCCAAAACTACTTCCATTTACTCATAGGAAAACCCTTTGTCTCTTGGTTGGCACACAATCGTACCTCCCGGGGTCGGGGGGCAGAGCAGCCCGCTAGGAGGGAGATTGGTAGACATGGATCTTGCCCATTGGTCCTGTCCCCACTTGCTCACTTTCTCTGTCATCCATGACCCGCTCCAAGCAGCGGGTGTGCCTCAGGGCAAGGCAGCCCAACTTTCTTAGCAAGGTACCCACAGAAAGTCAAAACATTTGCACACCACTACCCAGAGTAGTCTGGAGGGTATTGCGGGGGTGGGGGGAGGGCGTTTAGAAGTCTTAATGAAAATTTCATAATACATTTTTTCATAATATATATTAGAATGAGAAACTATAGTATAAAGTATTAGGGAAGATATTAAAGCTCAGTTTTGTACAAAACTTCCAAATAAAACGTGATGCTGGATAAAAGGAGACAGACACAAAAAGCCACATACTGTATGATTCCATCCAGATGACAGTTTGGAAAAGGCAAAACAGAGGGGAGTTGACTGCAGAGTGGCCCAAGGGAATTGGGGAGGGGGCATCTAATTATGTACATTCCATATCTGCATTGTAGGGGTGGCGACAGGACTGTTTACATTGTCAAGAATCATCAAGGTAAATTTTACTGTATATAGTTTTCGCAGTAGTTCCCAAACCTGTGGCCTCCTTGGAATGACCTGGGGTGGTGATTTGGTTCAAAAACCTCACAGCAGGGAGACAGGAGAGGGCAGGAATCTGCATTTTAACAAGCTCCCCAGGTCCCCAGTGATGGAGTGTGTGGTGTTGGGGGCCAAGGCTTCTGGCTCAGGACAGGATTCCAAGCTTCTACCTCCAGCCCAGACTTGAACCCTGAATCCCAGGGTCATACATCCGACCCCAACCTGACATCTGTATCCCGAGCTCAAATTCAGCCCGTCAAAAACTGACCTGCCCTGCCCCGCACCAGGCCCATGCAATCTCATTACAGTTCATGGTAGTTCCATTCTTTTGGTAATTTGGGCTAAAAACTTTGGCGTCATCCTCAACTTCTTCTCTTCCTCTTTTTTTTTTTTTTTTAGTTGTTTAGTTTTCATTTCATGATTATAAACTTAACTCTTCAATTGAGCTAGACTTGGAGGGAGAAAAGGAAAACACAGAACCCAAAGAAATACAGCGAGAACACAAACATCATCAGCTGTCGTGAGCAGGTGGGGGTGAGTGAGGGGTGCTCTGCCGAGCTGTGGAAGGGATGACGACCTGGTGGTTAAGATAAAACACAGGTCAATGCTGGCATCGTCCGCAGACAGAAGTGGTGCCCTTCTCGCTGGTCTCGTCATTGCTGGACCCAAAGCGTCCCACGGCTTCCACGGTTGGCGTGCCCTTTTTCGCCTTGCCCAAAGCCACACGCATGCGATCTAGGCGTTCGGTCTTGGCCATGCCCGTGCAAAGCCAGGAACTGTTTGTGTTGGTCCAGTGTTCGCCATGAACAAGATGCCAAGACCCACGTGCTTCAGGATGAAATTCTCATCATCACATTTCTCCCCATGGATGGATTTGCCGCCAGTGCCCGTACGGTGTGTGAAGTCACCACCCTGGCACATAAATCCCAGAATAATTCTGTGAAAACAAGAACCTTGATAACCAAATCCTTTCTTCCCTGTGCTCAGAGCATGGAAGTTTTCTGCTCCCTTCGGCACTTGGTCTGCAAATAGCTTGAAGATGAGGCCCAAGGGTTCGCCAGCAATGTCGAAGAATGAAGAACTCAGTGGGGTTGACCCCATGAGGCAGGGCAGGGTGGCTCCAGGAGCAGAGGCTTCAGCCTCTGCAAAGCCACCTCTTCCGTCGGGCTTTACTTTCTCACCACCCCCACTGCCACCACCCTGGTGTGAGGCACCATTTTGTCTCACCTGTTATTACCATGTGTTCCTAACCGGTCTCCCTATTTCCACCCTGGACCCCCCTACAGTTCATTCTAGTACAGTAGCCAGGGTGATACTGTTAAAATATAAGTCATTTCTGCCTCAAACTCTTCAGGGGCTCCTTATCTCAGAGTAAAGCCTAAAATAGCCTGCAAGATCTTTTCTGCTCTGGCCCTGACCTTGGCTCTGCCATCTCCAGACCTTGGCTCCTCTTTGCTCACTCTGCTCCAGCCACACTGGCCTCCCTGCTGTCATTTGAACCTGCCAGTCCTGCTCTTGCCTCAGGACCTTTGCACATGCTGCTCCCTCGGCCTGTAATGGTGTTTCTTCAGATATCCCCAAAGCTTGTCCCCTTAGCTCCTTCAAGTCTTTATTCAGAGGTTAATTTTGCAGATCGTACTTGGTATCTTCTCTCTCATTTTTCTCTGTGGCACGAACCCTCCAGTATTTAATTGTTTCTGTCTGTCGCCCTCACTAGAATGTCAGCTCCATGAGGTCAGGGACTTTTTGTGTGTGTGTGTTTTATTTACTGCTGTATTCCTAGTGCCTAAACCCGGCCCACAGGAGGTGCTCAACAAATGTTCATTTTAAAGAATGAAAGGGGCGCCTTAAGCCTAAAGAGAAGTGACTTGCTCAAGGTCAGAGCCATCCAGAATCAATGGTTTTTACCCTTGGGACAAACTAAGCACCAATCCCACAGCTCTGGCCCAAAGCCCTTCTCACAGCCGTACCAGGTCCCAGAACCAAGGCCACACCAAGTGGACTTCATGCCCTCAAGGGGGTGCCTGCCCGACTCTGCCAAGACCCAGGTGCTTACACGACCAAGTCAAGCGGCCGCCATGGGAGAGGGGCTCCTCTCAAGAAGGAAACCGGAAGCTGCCAGTATCACAGTCCTGAGCTGGGGGAGGCCCAGGCAGCCAGGCCAAGGCAAGGGGCTACCTTCCCACAGCCTCCAGCTCTTGAGTGCAGGCACTGGAGACAGCTGCTAGGCCCAGAAGCCTGACGACGGGAGAGGGCGTGGTGGACGGCGCGGGAGGAGGGCCGGCAATTCCCAAGCAGAAGGGCAGAAAGAAAACCAGAACGCGGAGCTGCTGCTGGTAACCCTCACCTCACGCAGAGTCCAAACATCCTGCGTTCCCTTCCCCGTCTTCGGCCCCTAACCAGCAGAGGGCGCTCTGGCCCACAAGGTCCAGGCTCTGCCACCTAGCGCCCTCTGGCGGCCACACTGGTTCAGGCTGGAGGGGAGCCCGGGATGTCCCTCAGCCGCCCCCAGCGGAGGGGTTCCAGCTGCACAAGGGAAGATCCAAAGGCGGAAGGCATCAGCAGCCCTGGGTCTGGCCTGGGCCCACCCTGACCAGCAAGGCGAGGTTGACGATGACCATGACAGGACCAATGGGTGAGCATTCTCTTCTCACCGCTTTACCAACCAATAGACTAAGGAGATAATGCCAGGTGGGGCTGACTCCTCCTCCAGGCCGCCCTCCCCTCTCTCTCCAACTGCTCATCCACAGATCCCAGACCTAGTGACAAGCAAAGAGGCTCAGCCATGAGTTAAAAAATATAAAGTGCAAACGCCAGCCGGCTTTTATTGAGGGCCTACTGTGTGCAGGCTCTTCCTCCCACCTCCTTGCATTTCCCACTGGCCAGGGGAGAGGGTGGGCCCTGGCAGGTGAGACCCAGGCTTCCAGTTGGGGGTGGGGACTAAGGTGGAGGTAGAAGAGAGTGGAGGGGCACCAGCAGCTGGGTCCTCAGGGAGGGTAAGGCTCCTGTCTGCCCAGCTGGAAACTGAAGGCCGGGCAGCCTCCCTCCTTCCCACCCCAGGCCGTGGGTCAGGCCGGCAGGGTAAGAGGGCCTTCAGGCCCTGCCCTTTTGCTACATGACCTCAGGGAAGGGCACCCATTTGTGAGTGGTTTCTCCCAGGGCCAGAGGGAGAGTGACCATGCCTAAGGTGGCAGCCAGGTCTCTACTGGGTCTGTGGTTCCTGGTGGCCGTCCCTGCCAGCAATCTCCACCTCTGCTCCCTGGACATCTGTGCCTGTTCCTGGGCGCTCCTCTGGAGTCACCGCCTGGACCTGGTGGGACAGCAGAGGCCAGAGGAGGAAAACAGAAGGAGCTGGAGTCGGACAGCAAGAGGCAGAGACAGAAACACACACAGAGGAGTCAGTGACAGAGAGACAGGTGGACAGAGGCAGAGAGAGACACCAACAGATACAGAGAAACAAAGAGAAGCAGAGAGAGAGAGAGCTACAGGTGGAGAAATGCAGAGAGAGAGAGAGAGAGACAGCCCGAGAGAGAGAGAGAGCGAGGGCGAGAGCGAGAGCGAGAGAGAGAGAGAGAAACCGCGCGAGAGAGAGAGAGAGAGAGACAGCCCGAGAGAGAGAGAGAGCGAGGGCGAGAGCGAGAGCGAGAGAGAGAGAGAGAAACCGCGCGAGAGAGAGAGAGAGAGAGACAGCCCGAGAGAGAGAGAGAGCGAGGGCGAGAGCGAGAGCGAGAGAGAGAGAGAGAAACCGCGCGAGAGAGAGAGAGAGAGAGACAGCCCGAGAGAGAGAGAGAGCGAGGGCGAGAGCGAGAGCGAGAGAGAGAGAGAGAAACCGCGCGAGAGAGAGAGAGAGAGAGACAGCCCGAGAGAGAGAGAGAGCGAGGGCGAGAGCGAGAGCGAGAGAGAGAGAGAGAAACCGCGCGAGAGAGAGAGAGAGAGAGACAGCCCGAGAGAGAGAGATAGAGAGAGAGAGAGAGAGGGGAACAGCCCGAGAAGGGGAAAAAGGACCCAGAAGCAGAATTGGCCACAGAGGAGAGAAAACTGATGACCACAAGGCTGGGGGCCTCTTCCCAGCCCCGCACTCACCTAGAGCTCGTCCCTGGGGTGGGGATGGAGGCTGTGCCCACTGCTGCCAGCCAGGTCCAGGCGGGGGCCACGCAGGGTCTTGTGAGAGCCGCTCCAGCTGATGAGGCGGCCGCTGTCGTCGTCCCAGAGTGAGGACGTCTCCGTATCGCTGAGCCATTCTGCGTCCCCCGCGTAGTGGGTGGGGGCAGCAAGCAGGGGCCGGGCCGAGAAGGCCCGTAGGTCCCTCGGCCAGAAATGTGCCTTGTACTGCTCGCTGTGAGGTAGGAGGACAGCTCAGGGGGCTGAGGCAAACCCCACCACCCAGACCTCATGCCAGCCCAGAGCCTGGCACCTCGCCTGCCCGCAGCACCTCACTGCCCTCCCTAGCGAGACCTCACGACAAACACGAGAGGCAGGGTTTCCCTTCTCCCCATTTTCCAGATGAGGAAACTGATGGGGAACAGGAAAGTCGCTCATCTAAAATCTCACGGGCTGCAGAGAATTCACACCTAGGTTGGTCTGACGCCAGGGGCTGGGTGACCTGGAAGAAGTGACTCAGCTTTGTCAGCCTCAGTCTCCCCACCTGCCCAGCAGGGGACTCACTACTTGCCGAGGTGGGCTGCCGGGACAGGGCGAGCCTGCCCCGCCCCAACCTGTGACTCACTTGGGGTGCTGGTCAAACATGATGGGCAGGAACTCGTCCACGGGCAGCATCCGGCGCAGGGGCTGGGAGGCCAGCAGCTTGCGGGCGCCCGCCAGGCTCAGGACGTATGCTAGTGTCCAGTAGGAGTACCCGGCCACCACCAGGTGCGGCAGCCCCTCCACGGCCTCCTCCTCCTCAGGGTTCACCTGCTTCCGGCCAAGGTAGCTGCTCGTGACATCGAGAGTTCAGGAATCACTAGAGGTCCTGGCGTGTCACAGGACCCCTCCCTCAACCCCATCCTTCAGGCCCAGGCTGGGGGAAGGAAGGCTCCAAGCAGGAGGGGGCAGACCCCCGAGGTGCGTCCCCTCTCCCCTGCCCCTTGGGCGCTGGCTGCCTACATCAGGTCCCACGGAAGTCTCTCTGCCTCCACCTCCGCCATCAGCTGCCGCAGCCGCCCCTGGAAGTTGCTCTCAAAGCGGACGTCATCCTCGAACACCACGACCTGGGCCAGGCCCCTGGCAACCACCTGTGGTAGGCAGTGGGGTGGGGCGACTCTGTAGATTTGAGCTGTCCCCTTCCACCCGGCCAACAATGACACTCTCCCTGGCCTCACTTATCTGCCAGATGCTCAGCCTGGCCACATCGCTCAGCTGCTCTGGAGCCCGCGGGGGCTCCCACCACCTGGGGACTGAAGTCCCAATGCCTCGCCCTGGCATTCGTGGCCCTCCAGGCCCCCGCCGAGCTCCCCAAGTAGACTCATGGTGGTGATCGGAACCTGCGCTGCATTCGCAAGTGCTACTACATCCCAGGGGCCAGGGCGCCACTACCTATCTCTAGGGACCCTCAGGAGGCAGCGCGCACGATGGCCCTGTACAGCAGCAAGGAGACAGAGACACAGGGAGGTGCAAGCACCTGTCCAAGGACACACAGCCAGGAAGTGGCGGAGCCGGGATCTGAACCGGCACGGGCTGGACTCCGGGGCCCGCACCCCCATCTCGGCCTCCTGAGCTTTCCTAAAGGAAGCTGAGCTGGGTGGGGGTGGGGGAGACCCTAGCCCCAACATCCCTAACAAAAAGAACTTTCTGGACCTTTTGGAAACGTGAAAAGAACATGAAATTAACTCAGTAAATGTACCTCATCCTTCAATCTGTTCAGAGACAGCAGAAAATAAACAGAAATATAAGCTCACACGCGTCTATTTTGGCCGGAGCAGAAAATAAGAACAAGGAGTGAGTGCACATCACGTCCTAGAGGAGGCATCCCTCGGGGGCCAGGACCCAGCAAGTGGCCTCTCAGTGGCCCCTGGAGGTCAATCCCTTGGTCCTTCCCGTGGTGTCCAAGCAGTAGCCTTTCTGAGGCCCTCACACTCCAGCCCTGGGCTGAAGCTTCTCACAGAGGTGAGCGGGCCGCTCACACACCCAACGCCCTCCTGCCTCAGGGCCTCTGCTTCCAGTTTTCCTCTGCCAAGAAGGCTCTTCTCCCCACCAGTCAATGGCAAGGCCCACCCTGACCCCACACCAGGCCAGTCCACACTCTAGAACAGCCTGTACGCCTCCCCTCTGGGGCAAGCTCGGTTCTTTCTTGGTTTCTGTTTCCCCTCAGGTCCCTGGGCCCCAGGAGGGCAGGGCTGTATTTTTGTTCACCTCTGAGCCGGATATGTCCTAGCACACAGTAGGTGCTCACTAGAAACTGCAGAATGAATAAGGTATAGGGCTGAACACATAAGTGGTTTAAAGCTGCTGGCCGGGGCTTTGTTAATGCACTCAGTCACCCATCGGTCACTTGAGGGCTGGGCACAAGGCAGTGAATAGGTGGCCCCTGCTCTCCCGGAGGGCGTGGGCTGAGGGAGCGGGGTCCTCACCTCCTCCCAGATGGAGTAGTGGCTCAGGAAGCAGCCCACCTCGCCCTTGGTCAGCGTGCGGCCGGAGTAGGGGTCCTGGTAGCCAGGGAGCAGGTCCACGCCGAGGCTCCGCATGATACTGCTGTTGAGTGTCCTGAGGGAGACGGGTGTGACGGGGTGAAAGGTGCCCTCTGGGGACACGTCCGGGGGAGCCTGGCCGGTGTGTGCTGGTGGCAGTCACGCTAGAGTCTGGTTCGAAGGAGGTTTCAGTCTTGTTACTGCGTCGTGTGGTCTGAAGCCATCGGTGGCTGGATTGAGGGGAACCACAGCCACCTCGGGCAGGGGTGACCCTCGGGGGAGGGGGTGGCAGCATGGGGAGGCAGAAGGAAGCCTGAGGGGGGTGCACCCCACGATGAATGTGGGGAACATGGCAGAGGCCCAACCAAAGGGTGCAGCCAGACGGGGCAAATAGCAGCGGGTACGTGGGGCCTCGTAACCCCAGGCTCCCCCGGGGAGTGTGACTGGTCTGCTCCCACCCCATTCATCAGGGACCTGATGGAGAAGAAGAACCCCGATAATGATCACGAAGACACCTGACCTCTGGAATACTTACTGTATCAGGCCCTGGCTAAATCTTCCTCAAACCCTTACAAACCCCTGAGAGGAAGGTACCCTGATTGGCCATTTACACACAGGGCTGAAATATAGGGGTGACTTGTCGAGGTCACAGAGCTGGTAAGTGGCAGAGCTGGGACCCCAGCCAAGGAGCCCCAGACTTTGGGCCTTTAACCGCTGAATCCCCCTCCCCCCGGGGACTGAGGTGGCACATCCCATCCTGGCTCTGCTTTCCCCGGGGACCCCCTGAGACAGAATTACTCAGGCCCTGCTTGAATACCTCCTGGAACAAGAAACTCATTCAACTTTCCCCCCGTCTCAGGAGCACCGATGGGCCGCGCTGCGCCCCAGGGAGCTCACCGGCCGTCCACGGCATCCAGCACCCGCCCAGACACCTCCATTTCCCAGAGCGAGCTCAGCATGCGCTCACGGCGATCTGGCCGGCGGGCCAGGCTGATGACGAAGACCTGGAGGAGGCAGGGGAGGTGGGTGCGCGGAGCGGGTGCCAGGGAGGGGAGGCCCTCCCGCCTCCGACCCCAGACCTGCAGGCTGGGGGCACTCACCTCATCAAACCCCATCTTGGTGGGACTCTTTGGGGGCCGGGACACATGAGCCGAGGCCCACATGGGGGGCCCATCCACTGTGGAGGAAAGCACCCCCAACTGTGAGTCCCTAAGGCTCCTGTCGACAGTGACCCTGGCATCCTAGCTGCCCCATTCCTGTCCCCTTGGCAGAAGGCCCAGCGGGAAGGGCCTTCGGACATCACAGAATCCATCTGCCTCCCCTGGACAGATGGGGAGACTGAGGTCCAGTAGAGAAAGAGACTTGCCCAGAGCCAGGGAATGAGTTAGGGGCGAGGCTGGGCCCCTGAACCCGCTGCGCACTCATGTCTGGGGCCTAGGAGAAGGGGTGCATGGGGAGGCAGGGAGCGAGAGCCGCACTGGGCGCCAGGCTCTCAGCCCTCACCTAGCGCCTCCAAGATCAGGTGGACGAAGTTGACCCTCTCGTCCTGCAGGTCCTGGTAGGATTTCACGGGCACGTTCATGTACCCGTAACGGTGCTCGTTGCACACGTGGACTGACACCCCTGCGGAGAGAGGCCGCGTGAGTGTCGGAGTGGGGGCGCAGGGCTCTCAGAACCCAGCTGAGAGGTCCCGGGCCCGCCCAGTCCTGCCAGTGACCCTAGAGCACCTGCTGGGTGCCGGGGCGATGGTGGCGAGCAAGACAGAGCCCCTGCCTTCGGGGGGTCAGGTTGAGGCAGGAGCAGGCCATCTCCAGGGTGACTACAGCCACGGGAGGCCATTGCCACACCCCCTACATCTCTCCCATGTCTGCCCAGAGCCAGCCAGGACCTAGCACCGTCACCATTTACCCAGATCCCCGCATTTAACTCCGCACCCCCTCCTGTCCCCTCCATGCTGTCCCCACTGGCAACCGGCGGCCTTTTATTTCTTCAAGATGCGTCACCTTTACTAGAATTCTTTATTTATCCTTTATTTTCTATAGACCATGAGCTCAATAGCTGGGTGCTGGAAGCATAAAAGATGGAGACAAAACCACCGTTCGCTAAACTCCTTCAAACCGCTGACCGATTAACAGCGGCTGACGCTCGAAGTGGCGGCAGCAATAAAAAAAGACTCTCGCTCCTTCTCATTTTCTCTCCATGTGTTTGCTTCACCTTCACTCGCTTTTTACACCTGATTTTTTTTTTCCTTCTTGCATGTCTGCATTGCAGATGTCGCCAATGCCGGTGCCCAGAAAAGCTGATGACAATGCTCCCCTCTCTGGCCACTCCTCACACGCTGCTTGCTCAGGTGCAGCACCTCTGGATCGTCACTTCTCGTTCACTCCGACCACCAGCAGAGTCCTCCATGCACCAGACAGTCTTCATGTCCCCGCCGCCTCTCAATCCACACCCCAAATTCTACCCTCTGGAGCCTTCTCGAGAACCTCACTCCAACATTCGTGTCTCTGTTTTGATGTTGTCTTCGACTCTTCTGCAGAACCGGATTCATCCCATCCAAACCCAAACGCTTTCTAGTAACTTACATCTTAAAATAACTCCCAACACCGGAGTGATCTCTGCAGGGTTCAGATCCCACCACATGATCCTCTGACTGCCCACTGCTCTCAGGCTCAAGCCCAGACACTTGCTGGTCAGGTCAACACCGGCTGGCACCGGCCTCACCTGTCACACCTGCCTCGGCGGGCACCGAGCCCCACACCCTTACTATGTTCAGCCACCCTCCTTTTTGTGTCCCCTGCCACCACGGGCCTCTGCACCTGCTGGTCCCATCGCCTGACATACTCTGACGGGAAGGGAGGCTCCAGGAGGGAAAGGACTGCTTGATTTTACTCATCACTTTCTCCCCAGTACTTGGCACATGACAGGTGCTCCATAAATATTTGCCTAATGAAGGAATACGTGATAGTGCCATGATGGGGACCACCAGAAGAAAGATCTGATCTACTGGAGCAGCGGTCTCAAGAAAGGCTGTGACCCAAAGGACAAACAGGAGCTAAGGAGATGAACTGTGGAGCGGGGAAGGGCATGCGAGGCTAAGGGAACAGCACGTGCAAAGGCCTAGAGTCTTCCAAGGAACGCTCAAGGAGAGCCGTCCTCACCAGCAGCCTGACAGGAGTAGGCGAAGACGATGATGTCGTCGAAGGGCCAGGTGTAGTTGGGGTGAGGGGGGTAGAAGGCGAGCTGGGCTGCCCCCTCTGCCCGTAGGGAAACCAGGAAGGTGGAGTGGACCATGGGGACCCGGAAGCAGCCCCGGCGCTGGCGGTTCTTGGTGGGGAAGTACTCGGCTGTGCGGCGGTAGTAGCCCTGGGGAAGGGGGTGCTCTGGGCTGTGAGAGGAGCCCCTCGCCCCCCAGAACACTGCTCTCTGCCATGGCCCACAGACCCCGAGGCCTTCGGGCTCTCTGCTCTTCATGCCCCTTCTCCCAGGACCTCGAGCCCCCCTGAGGCCCCCGCCCCCGGCCTCACCTGGGGAGTGATCCCACACCAGAAATTGGAGTAGTAGGTCTGAGAGTCCAGCATTGGGGCGACCACGGGCAGCCCCTGCTCTATCAGAAGGCGCAGCGTCTGGTTGTTGGTCAGAATGTTGTCTGTATCTGCAAACTTTGGGCAGGGGGATGTCACGGGCCCCAGCCTTGCCTGGGTTGCAGTCCCCCAGGGATCACTGAGGGATCCCTCCAGATTGCCAGAGACCCAGAGTGGCTCCTAGGATCCAGTGAGGGGCCCTTAGAGAGGTCTAGCCTACAAACCAGGAGATCTGTTTTTGGACCAAGGATCCGGCCTGAGGCACTGGCTCAGGGACCAGGTCCACAGATTTAGACCTAAATTGTTGACTTAAGAACTTTACCTGAGATCTGACTTAGAAAGCAGATGCAAAGACCTACTCCGAGCTCTAGCTCAGGGAACTAGGCTCAGCACATACCCTGGGATCTACCTCAGAGATCCAGGCTTAGTATCCAGTCTGATACTAGGTACTAAGCATAGGGATCCCAGCTCAATATCTGGTCTGGTTTCTGACCCAGGTTGCTAGTGGAAGAATCCAGCCTACAGGAGGTGAAGTCACATTGAATTTTCTGTCAGCGACAGATACCAGCGCCAATGGGAAACCCAACCGCAGGCCAGGCTTTCTTACCAGGATGTAGTCAGCTCCCCAGCCCCTGGCAAAGGTCAGGGCTTCCTGCTTCAACTCCATCAGAAACTGGTACCTTTCTTTGGTCCAGTGCTTGGGACTCTCTTCGTCTGGGTAGGACCTGAGGGGGTAAAGGGATGAGATATTCCCATGGGGTAGGTGCCTCTCCCTCTCTGCAGGGACTGGACAGAGCCCTGGCCTGCAGGCTGTGGCTTACGCTGCCCCTTTCCCTGTGAGCTGCAGCTGCTGCCCCTCCTCCCAGAGCCTTTCCCCTCAGGTAGCCACCTGGGCTCCCCCTCGGGCCTCCAGACCACGGCGGCATAGTCATTGCCCACAGCGGCCAGCCACTCCTGTAGCATCTCTGTGGTGTTGTCCACGTTGTGGTCCGTGGCACACCTGGGGACACAGGAGGAAGAAGAGTGAGGGGCACAGCCCCCAAAGGTCCCTGAGGCAGCCTTGACCCCTGGAGCACCAACACTTGGAGGCTGGCCTCTCCTGGGAGCAATGGCAGTAGGTGGCAGGCAGCCAGGTCCCTATCACTGGTCTGTGACCCACTGTGAGACCCCTGGCAAGTTCCGAACCTCTCTGGGCTTCACTTTCTCCCTCTGTAACTATGAGATGTCCTCTGAGGCTGGAAGCAGCCCACCGGGCTGAGATAACAAAACGCGAGAGCATTTGGAAAAGTGAAAAGTACCTCATCTTAGAAGCACACACACAGTCCCTGGTTACCTGCCTTCCTTGCTGTGCGACCACAGGTCAGCCCCTTCCCCTCTCTGAGTAAGGACTGGACAGAAAAGCTGCTGCTTCTCTCAGCCCAAAGGTTGTAATAAGGCCCCAACACTCTGAGTGTCCCTGGGAAGTGCTGATGGACCCTCTCCCGTCCTGTGAGAGAGGCCCCCATGGCCGAGTTGGGGTGGGGGGCTTAGACGGGAGCGCAGGCTTTCCATGGCACTGCCCCTTTAAGCCAACTGCCCAGGAGTGAAGACTAACTACGTGTCAAGTCCTGCAGGGGTGGGAACTAACGAACTCCCAAAATGTGGTAATTGTGGGCGGCCTCCCCAGGCCACGGCTCCGCCCCTAGCCCAAGTTTGGTGTGTTGTGAGGGGTAGTTTGTCATTTCTCTCAGTTTATCCCCAACCTCAGCTTGGGACTCCTCCCTGTTCTGGCTTCCACAGACTGTGGCCTCTGAGTCCAGTGCCTTGTAGAGGACGCCTGGGAGGAGGGACCCTGGAGGGGGGGGCGGTGTGCAGCCATGAGCTGGCAGGACCACTCCTCTACAGAGAGAGGCTGGAAGCAGCCCAGATGGAGGAAGAGCGAGTCTGACTCCCCTGCAGGGCTGACAGCATCCCCACTGCTCCCCAAGGGCTTCCAGTCCTGCTGATCTCGGCCACCTTGGCCCCGGGGCACCAGCTGTTCCTGTCTGCTGCACTCCAAGTCAAGCCAACCACAGGCCCCATGGGGTTGAGGTGTAAGCTGGGCCCAACTTACACCCAGAGGAGGTCCCAAGAGGAGGAGCAGAGGACAGGGTGGGTGTCCTAGGGTCAACGTAAGTACTCAGAGGTCAGTCTGCAGGGCCAGGGGGTACAGGGTCCTGCCTGGGGGGCTTGGGGCTGTGGAGGGCCCGTCTGGGAGGGGAGGAGCCTGTCTGAGGGTAGGGAGCAGTTGAGGCCATCTGGGGCAGGGGCTGTCGGTGGGGCTGGGGGGCAGATGCCCAGTGGGTACCAATGCCAGGGTCTCTCTCACCAGAGGGCCAGTCGGGCCCGGGGGTAGTCCAGCCGCTCCAGTGCGCCCAGGTAGTGGGGCAGCGAGTGCTCGGCATTGCGGGCCAGGATGGCAAGGACCACGGCGGGCGGCGGCGGCGGCTGAGCGACGCCCGCAATGAGCCGCACC